>NW_027305486.1:2393266-2711532 GCF_039555335.1 Amphiura filiformis | reverse complement strand
TCCAGGTACGCAAAGATTTGTGTTGTGATCAAAGGTTTAAACCTCTAAATTAAATAAATCATTAGATTTATAAAATTTACTTCGAGGACTGTTATATATCAAAAATGTGAAAAATATCAAATTTTAATAATTTGTCATAAAATTAGTATTATATCGAGAATTTCAAAAAATGAAAATTATTTGATATCAGAAAAACATTCTTCGTATTCAGAATGCAATTCGATATGTCTGATGTGCTCTCATGTCCCACAAAAAATACTGTCGAAACGCTCAAAACGCTTCCAGATCCCTTAAGAGGATAACAGATCAGGACTGAATTGGAACAATTCGACATACTTGACGACCCAGATTGTTGGAAAGTGTTTTTACATTACCACTGATTACTGTTGTTATTCAATGTGAATTGATTTAGATACGCCAGACTGGGACATTGTTAATTCATGCTCATCGTGGAACTATCAGTGCCCTTAATTGTTTTGGATAATTATATTTAAAAAAAATAATTGCAAATGTTTTTAACGTCCCATGTGCGAAGAAGAAAATAATAAAAATATGAATGTTACTCTACTCGACTTTGGTGCAATAAGTCTCAAGTTCGATCATCATCATATAATATATGGGTGATAAGTACTACTGTAGTCTTCGGAGCAAAATTACTACATGTACTTTGCTGAGCATTAAAAGGTTAAAGATCAGGACCAAATGGGACAGTTCGACATACTTGACGACCCAGATTGTTGGTAAGTGTTTCTTACATTATTGTTGTTATTCACAGTGTGTATTGATTTAAATACGTCAGACTGAAATAAGTGTTAATTTGTGCTCATCGTGGAATCGTTGCAAATATTAGATACGTTTTCTACAGCTGTTTATCGTTGAATATAGAATGGGTATTTACACTCGTCTAACTGAGGTATTATTGTGACACGTTTGAGGTAGGGGGTGTGGGAGAGCTCTGGATTTTTGCCATTAAACGTCCAATTCAAGCGTTGTGATACAAATGTAAAATTGTAAAAGTAAAATGGGTCTCCTCTTCGCCTTAATACAAAAAAGCAAACACATCATCTAATATTAGCAAAAATCATGGTAACCTTTTGGCAATATTTATCATTGGAAATGATGCCAATAATATCAAATATCAAATATTGACAAAAATATGTACCTTGGCATCAAGAATCAGCACATTTATTTTGCTAAAATAAGGGCAAAGGGTGGTCGACCAATAATTACAAAGAGCCGTTTAGTAGTTGTTTGCGTATTTAACGACAACAAGAGAAAAACTAGTCCGCTCGATACAGAAGCGTGGGAGAAACAAACCTGGAAGATGAGTTCTTACCTACATTGACAATGACATGCTTAATAAAGACACATGATTGGAGGTAGAAGTTTTGAAGACAACGATGTAGGACAGAACCTAAAGAGAGGCATTGTGATTCGGGAAATCCACCCGCATGAAGTAAGTAAGTATCTACATCTTGCACTCTTTTGAATGAAGAAAGTAGAATGAAAAGTAGGGCGTAGGTTTACTAATGAGATTACTATGGTTAAGCTGTTTACAACATACAGGGTGTCCCCCCCCCCAAAAAAAAAGAGGCCCCTCATTGCGGCCTCTTTTTCTCCTATTTTTGAAAAGTTGATAAAATATATTTCGATATGTAAAGAAACCTTCAATCGTTAGCTTTAATAAACCAAAACAATTTTTTCAATCGGCTCACAACTTTTGAAGATATGCCCTTTTGAATAAAAAGTACCCGTTTTTCACTCTGTCCACGGATAGCAAACAGAGTGGTTGGTATGGCTCATGCTGTGGAGTGGCCTGCACGATCACCATACCTCACACAACTTTTTTTTTCCTCTGTGGCAAAATCCAAAATCTTCGCAAACGTATTACTGAATGCATTCGCAAGTATCCGGCGCACAAGGATGGTACGCAACGCAATTGATGCAATGAGGACCAGGGCTGAAACCTGTATTCGCCAAGGAGGCAACCCGGTAGAGGGCAGAGCAGCGCAGTAAACTCACTTCAGAAGAACTAAAGACAAACCAAATAGCCTTTTAGGGCTACCTTTTATCCTAAAAAGAGAAATGACTTATGTTGTAAATAAAAAATAAAAAAAGCAAGAAACAACAAAGTAAGAAAGTAAGAAACATAATAAAACAAAAAGGCATAAATAACCAAGAAAAAATAAGTAATTGCAAGCAAAGCAAAAGAAGTCCCATTCGGCATCCATTTTACCCACAAATTAATGACACTATTAACACAATTCATTGCCCATAAACCCACCGGTAAAGCCCATTCCATAAATAAAGTTATTTTATAGAGTTATCATTGAGGAATGTTTGATATTCATGGATGGTATGTGTACTCCTTTTCAATATTTGAAGTAGCGAAACCTTCTCCGTGGACAGAGTGAAAAACGGGCACATTTCTTTAAAAGAACATATCTTCAAAAGTTGTGAGCCGATTGATATAATTGTTTTGGTTTATTAAAGCTAACGACTCAAGGTTTCTTCACATACCAAAATATGTTTGATCAACTTTAGGAGAAAAAGAGGGCGCAATGAGGGGCCTCTTTTTTTGGGACACACTGTACAAACAAGCCTTAAGGGTTGCCGATCGGTATGTAAGTTCTCCATTTGATCCATCACTGTACCGTCAAAAAGTAGTTTACTTTAAAGAGAGATTGTTACAGGGCGCTTATACGTAATGGTTATTGAGATACAATGCGCTCTTTTCTAATATTAATATACTTGGGGAAAGAGCTCGCTTTTGGATGCAAGAAGAACTAGGTCGAGTGCACTGGAAAAATCTGCGAGTGTGAGTATGAACTGGAAACCAAATGGACCTATGGTTATTTGGGAATGGCCTGTGCTCGAACATGGTACCACAGTGGCACAAATCAAGACACAGCCGCTACGTTAATGCTCCCATTAACAAGTGTGATATCATATTTCGAGGTTTGCGATGCCTGCCAAGTTAATAATCCGATTTATAACCTGACTATATTACGGACAGAGTCCAAATTATTTCCGAAATAAGACACCAATCAGATAAAGAAACCCATTGAGATGGAAAAGGGAGCAGAATAATGTTGAAGTTCGATATATAAAGGAAATCAATGTACGACTTTGATTTCCGCTAGTAAAGAATTTGAATGCTGACTGCACAAGTTGCTTTGCATCCGGTCAGTTTAAGCAGGCTGAATCATTATTATAATGACTTGGCCCTATCATCTGTCCTTTTATTTGGATGTAATAGTATCCATACTAAGTATGCCCGTGCTGACCGATATTTATGACGTGATATCTTAGGCAGCTGAAAGCTTAAAGCCACTCTGAATTACTGAGTCTGTTATAATTTTTTGCAACAGCATTAGCCACTTCAATATCTATGTGGATCATATGGGTTGAGTAGAATGTTGCCTCCGTAAACACCAAGAGGGATGGTTGTTGCAGCCCCGTTAATTTAAAATTATAAAGATTTCGTTGTATTTGGTACCAATGTATAGCTATGGGTCTTCTCCATCAAGTGACACCAAATTAAGTACAAACTATTCTCCATATGATGTCGCCTTAAATGGTATAATGTGAGGGCGCACATGCAAATTCGGAACAATTCTGGCTAAATACAAAAGTAGAGGCAAAAATTCTACAACATGCGACTTTCTAACATGTAATGGAATGAATCGCTGTTTGTTTGAAAAGAAATAAATGTAAAATGCAAATAATTATAGATTTAAAACAAACAAGAAGTGAAAGTAGAATGCACATAAGGATATATTTAAAAAAATATTTTTTCTCATAAATTTCAGAGACTTTGAGACAATGATTACAAAGAGAAAATTGAGTACTCCCATTTAAATTGTAGGTGATATCGATAATGGCTAATTATAGATGTCAGTATGATCTCTGATAATTAGCACCTGCTTCAAATGTGTACAATTATTTAGAGAATAAACAATAAGCATTTTATTCTTACTATCCTCTACTGTGTGATAAACGACAGGCATGTCCAATATTTCGAGTAGTGGATGCCGGCGCATCCACTGTCGTCTATAATAGGTAGATGATAGTAAAAACACATACTCCTATCATTTATCCTCATTCTTAGTCAGTGAAATATTATTTTAATAACTGTTAACTAATTTAAGTAAAAACTAAGTTACGGTCATAAAAAATCCCCTTATTATAAAATAAACGGAACTTGTTTACAATTTCACGTATTCTGTTGCGCGTACTGCTAACGCGTGCGAGTATTCCGCACTAGTCTACGCATACAACTCGATTCATACTCGCACCTCGACAAGCGTGTTACGCGTTATCAACACTCATGATGACGTGGTGTCGTCTACGGCCTGATAGACGGCACCCAAGGTCATGCGATTGTCCAATCAGATTATGTGTCTACGAACTAGACCACTCTCACTGACTAAGAAATATTGCATACAGAATTAAAACAAAAATATTTCGGGTTCTTTGAAAAAAATAATAGAAACCATGGTCTGGTTGCAAGGAAATGTAAAACATATTTCATATACGTTTTAGACGAATACTAAAAGTAAAACGTGGGTATATATTAATGTGGAGTTGGTTCAAATCCGGTTCAATTGATATTGATCACATTAAGCATTGCCCCGGTCACCATCGGTGTTTTTGTTGCTGGTGTCGTTATTTGGAAATATGAATCCACAAATGCCAAATAATGGATCGTCTTGAAGGTCGTGTACATATGTGTTACACATTAATGTAATGAAATGTATGGCTGTTCCATTAAATATTAGAAACATGAAACAGAATGCTTAAAGCAAAAACAAAACAACAGAATATATCAAACACAAACTCATTTCAAAGTGCTAACTGTGGATTGTGATAACAATCGGAAAACCTTAAGGCCACGATGGTATTTATTTTCTCTGATAAGTGTCTATTTTCGCCACAGGACTAAAGATGGCGCTAAAGCACATAATTTTATAACGATCCCTACTATATAGATGATAATAAATATATAATATACGATTGATGGTTTTTGCATTTTTTTCTCGATTTCCCGATTGCGTGTTTGGTTGTTGTTTTTGTGTTTCTTTTTTCAACTTAAACACCCTTGAGTTACAAACACTTTTGCTTCGTGTCATTAAATGTATTTCACTGCATTTAAGGACGGTTTAGTGTAGTGGAGGACGGATTAGTGCACTGTCCTTCTTACTCGCTTCTCACCATTGCGGTCCGGGTTCAACCCCCCGCATGGGAGTTTGGTTGCCGAACCATGCCCGTTTTCCTTCTGTATCTAAAATCGGACCTCTTCCCATATCACTGCCCCGTAAAGTCTGGTTGGCATCCCTTGAATTTAGTAGCGTCTGAGCACTATTTGGGCTTTGCCTGGCTTCGACCGAATGTGAGAAATAAAATACAATAAACACAACTACTGCAATGAAATACACCACATTTTGATTTGAATATGTTTAGATGTCAATTAGAGCAAAATACATTTATCATTATGAAAACAAACGGAAAACCTTTATAAGGTTATGGTGGTATTAATCACCCTCTGATATGTTTCTATTTGCCCCAAAGGACTAAAGAGGGCGATACAGCGCATCATTTTTTAACGAATTTCGTGAATTCATTAAACACTAATTTAATACCTCTTAGAATGTTTTTTAACTAAGAAGTTGAATGAAATATATGTCTGTGCCATTTTTTTATATTAAATAGTAGGAGTAAATAAGATCTCTTGGTTCTATTTTCCCTTAGAATAAGCTAGTTTCCGTTTTGAGAGCTAGGAAAACGGTTTTTATTCATTAAAAGAGGAGAGCGTAAACTAATGGTTTGGTTACTTGAATTTGGCGCACGGGGTTTTAAGTTTAATCCCCACAGTGGAGATTTGCTGGAATGTTGGTATAAACGGTTCCAGCACGATTCGGTGCTCAAATATACCCCCAACGAAACTAAGCTTCGATAGAGGCTTGCTTGCGTTATCGAGAGTTGGCAAATTCGAACAAATCAACTCAAATAAAAAATAACTGGGCGTTAATATTGTTTATACCCCGCGCTCGTGAGTCTTATTTTAAAGTATCCAGAGGTTTGTAAAACTAAAGCACAAGACGGGATCTACTTTGTGTTTGTTTTCACCTTCATATTAACAAAAACGTGTTTACGTAATGGCCGTCTCGACGGTATACTTTATACTTCTTGAACTTTTTTTTTTTTGAAATTTCGTTTTTTATGTTCAGAATATTCAATTCTGATAACCATTCGTGTGGAGACATGGGTTTTATATTATAAGCAGCAACATGATTGATTTGATTTTTGTTAGCTTTTTGCTTAAATTACAAATTGCCTTTCGGTTTCACGTCAAATGCACGTTTTAATATAAAAAAAACACTTCTCAGTGGCGTAGCGAGGAGGCGGGAATGGGGATTGGTGACGTGCCCTGGGCGACACCATAGGGCGCCGAGTTGACCAATTCAGCAATATTAGAAACATGAAACACAATGTTTACACCAAAAACAAAACAACGGAATATATCAAGCACACACTCATTTCAAAAGGCTAACTTGGGATTGTGATAACAATCGGACAACCTTAAGGCTGTGATGGTACTTATTTTCGCTGATACGTTTCTATTTTCGCCACAGGACTAAAGATGGCGCTAAAACACATACTTTTATAATGATCCCTACTAAACACAGCCAAAATAAAAAGTCTCCACTAGTTCCATCCCCATTTAATCAGAGTCTGATGAGCTTATGGCAAAATAATTCATGTCATAATTTTCTATACACTTTCCTTCGAAAGTTGATACCAAATTTGATATCAAAAGTTTAATCTTCGTGAGCACAGGAACCGTTGTTTGGAAATTCGTGCAATTTTAAAAATGACATAGGGAATTGTATCACGTAGCGGAGCTAGCGTCAGTGCCAATAATTACGTCGCCTGAATAGGCCGACAGGTTAAATGTTTACCCATGCATGTCAAAATGCAAATTAAATACCCCGCTCTGTCAATTCAGTATCGAAGTTACGTAATGTTACTATGTCAACGGGATCACGCGCTAGAGTAATGAACCACGATCGAAATGATCACCACATAAAGTATATGGCACTCGAAGGCATACCAAAGTAGCGTGATCCGGTAACCAAGAGAATTACGTAACCGCTTCGATGCTGAATTGAGCGCAGACAAGTGTACAATGATTCCTGTACAGGTTGCTTCAGGCCACATAATAAGCCGATACCATGCATTGACTTTTGCGTGGTCAATTCGTAATTTGTCATTTTTTAAATTGCACGAATTTCTAAACAACGACTCCTATGATCACGATGATTACAGTTTTGATATCAAATTTGGTATCAACCTTAGAAGGAAAGTGTATATAAAATTATTATATAAATTATTTTACCATAAACTCATCAGCCTCTGAATAAATGGGGATGGAACTAGTGGAGACTTTTTATTTTTTGAATAAAAAAGTACTGGGCGTTAATATTGTTTATACCCCGCTCGTGCGTATTATTTTAAAGTATCCTGAGTTTCATAAAACTAAAACACAAGACGGGATCTACTTTGTGTTTGTTTTCCCTTAAGCCGTTAATAAAAAATGTGTTTTTCGACGGAATTCCTTATATACTTCTTGAACTTCTTGATTTCGTTTTCGATGTTCAGATTATTCAGTTCTGATAACAATTCGTGGGGAGACATGTGTTTTATATAAGAAGCAGTGACAAGATTGATTTGATTGGTTAGCTTTTTGCTTAATTTACAAATTGTCTTTGGGTTTCACGTCAAATGCATGTTTTAATATTAAAACATTTTGAAATTCTCAGTGGCGTAGCGAGGGGCGGAGAAGGGAATGGGTCACGTGCCCTGGGCGAAACCTTAGGGAGCGTCGAATTGACCAATTCAGCATCGATTCTGCGCCCCTCCAAATGGTAAAAAAGTTTTCGCGCACTCCGAGCGCATTTTAGCACAAGTGCTCATTTGAAACAAAATATTAATTACCGAAATTCACTGAACTTCATTATAACCAAAATTACTTTTTGTGCACATTTGAGTGCGCTCCGCGGGAAGTCGCTTCAAAAATTCCTTGACCCGCTTACGCCGCTGCTTTGAATGCATCTATACCAATAATCGTCGGACCTATTACATAATATGTAAGTCAATAGTAACGGATGTTGAGATTTCAAAACAAAAATGAAATCGATAGTGACGCCAACGTCGGCAATAATGTCATATGTATTACATAACAGGATTTTACAACATTTTAACGTTTTGAAAAAAATATATCTGCTTTTAATAAACACATTGCTGAACATTAATAGCAAGATCAAAAACTACGTCCAATCCAATTCACTTACTCATCCGTCACTATGAGATACACACGACATTTTTGTAAGTTCAGAATCTCCATTAATATAGCCATGAAAAAGCCGCACTAAATTTTCCGAGATAGATTTATGTCATGGGAACCAAACTCGAGGCAGTATAATCCAGTTGTGCCAGTTCAACGACTGCATAATAGGATTTTTTTATCTATATTCTTGATGTCTTTAACATCTTTCTCATGTGATAATAAACGTGATAATTAACATTTCAGAGTATATGTTTTGGAACTGAAAACTGAAAACTGATGAATATCTTCTTTTTTTAATAGAAAACTAAAGTTATACAATGCCTAATGTTGGAACTTACTTGCGAAGATACATTACGTCATTTTTATATTCTTAGAACAACTTTAAAGGCTTTACAACTCACTCTATCTCAGTATAGAGATAGTCATCCTTTTCATCACGACTTTGAAGAATATTCATGTTTTGTGTTGAAGAAAACACACTCGATTCGTTTCCCAAGCGAATGGAATTGAAGACCGTAAAGAAACATCCTAAACAAACTGCGTTTTATTTACTGCGGTTTATTCTCCAAAATGCTCTCCCCTTGGCAAACACAAATGTGTATTAGGTTAAAACCAACTAGCACATCCAAAAATGTTTAACCCGCAGGGACAAGTGACAATGAACATCGACACAGTCATGCTTCAAACATTCAAGCTACATATTTGATGAATTTGATCTTCAAGTATACGCAATACACAATGTTGTTTTAATCTTGAAAAACAAAATTGCACACTTAACCTAACTGTCACTAACCTCTGTTCTATGAAGAGGGTGACAGTCAGAGTAATTACTTTTGGAACCAATGTATCATATTATAGAGCAAGTGAATGGCGAAATTCCTATAAGTTATCTTCTTCTCTGCAAATGACTATTAGCGTTATGCCAGAGCTATTATATATATAATTTGCGATCGCGAGTGAAAGCCACTTTAGTTGGATTAAGTCGTTGCTTCTGTAAATGGTGGTACTGTGATAAGTATTATAATACTTCAAGGAGATGGCGTGGCAATATCGGTATATATTCTCGCGGTGTTTTCATTCCGATTACTTTGACCCGTTGACAAGAATGTATAGCTTGTGTCAAATAAAACTCATAAGTAAATAAGTTTTCTCAACGGGAATTTATAATAAGTTATATATTACTTCTATGAGTCCGCCATCGGTTTTAACAGTACTGGTGCAGCCGGCACCTTTGTGAGTGGTCACGCTTTCATCAGATGTGTTTCTGACTCCAACCCTAATGAATAAGTTTCCTTAACAAATTACTCTGGTTAAATTGAGACGCTATCGTCCATCTATCCTTATTACAAATTATTTGGATGGGATAATATCTTAATGATATTCCTTTTTTAATTTTCATTGCATATTAATTTTGATGTCAAAATTTGACCCTATATTGTAACCCTTGGGCTGACTGTGCCATGTGGTAATCCGGTCCTGTTCTCCTGATTTGGTAAAAAATTTATAAACTTCTCTTTCCGTAAACCGTATTATTGAAATCAACCCTGGGACTACACTCTTCATCTGTTATTACATTGTTACCTAACTTTTAATTGCTTGCAACAATCGTTTAAACGTTTGGTTAGGTTCACTTTGACCTTCTATTAGGATAAAATCAGTTTTGTTTCAGCCATTTGTAAATATAATCAGTTTATGACTATGTTTACACTTATTTTAAAAATTACAATTTTTCTGTCCAAGTTTTGCGACCTTATCTTACTAATCCAGTTTCTAATCAACAATAATTAGAATATTATGCATACAGGGATGAAGATCTCTTGAGCTTACGCGCTGAATACGTCAATATCATTGTTTATATTGTATGTGTGTCTTAAGATTTTGTTATTTATTCTGTTTTTGAGAGTATTTTTGATTGTACATAATGTACGTTTCTTTCCTTTTCCTTTTTTTCTGCAATCTATAACTGTGAAGATAAAACTGTAAGTTGAAGCCTAAACAAGTTTAAATATTATGCCCATAAAACTATTATCAAAATCTTGTTTGCCCTAAAATAAGCTTCTTGCGTTTGTAGCTAAAGTTTGGAAACCAAACATAATTCGTGCAGCTACATGACATATCAGAACACATAAAGCGACAAAACTGATCTTATATATAGGTTATTTTGTTAGCTTGATTGTTTCATTCACATAACCTTTTGGGTTTGTGAAGTAGCCTGCGGTCACTAGGTCCTCATCTCGCTGATGCTGGTTTTATATTTTCTGCCGCTTGCAGTTGACTTAATCCCACTCCCAGCGATCTGCCACTTTGGGCAAAGCGGCGAATTAATGAATGTAGCTGATTGCCGCTGGTCACCGCTAGACTTTCTGGTACGATTGTGGAATGGAGCAGGATCGTCCGGAAAGCGGCAAATATCAAATAAACAGGATTAATCTTAAGTCCATCAGTTGCGACCATTGATATGATCGAGGGGAATGAATCAAATGTCGACAATTTTTAATTACATGTTTTTCACATCATATTCTGACAGTTTTAAATGCTACATTGTGATGCAAACCTCATCAAAAGCAGACATCTGGTTACCGAGTTATGAGCAATTAATCAATAACTGAAAACAAAACAAAACTAGACTTAGCTGTGGTCTAAGACCACGAACACAGCCGTGTTGTGACCCCTTATTGACCTTTGACCCCAAAATATATGAAAGTCCCATAGACATTCGCTAGTGTCAATGTACATTTGCATGTGGCATCACTATGCCATGTTACTTGTGGCAGAAGGGGCATTTTGAAGGTTTTTCGTCTCAGACCGGAAGTGACCCCTTGATGACCTTTGACCCAAAATAAAAAAATACCACATATACACTGGGTAACCGCAATTCATATATGAACATACCGTTACTGTCCTTTGTTTTTCTTAGCTAATAAAAAATTTTGAAGGTATTTCGTTTTATACCGGAAGTGACCCTTTAATGACCTTTGATTCCAAATCTGTGTACACCCCATATACACTGGGTAACACCAATGCATGTGTGCAAGTGGTATCACTGTCCTACGTAATTTGTGGAAGAAGATTTTATAGTTTTATACCGGAAGTGACCCCTTAATGACCTTTGACCCCAAATTAAAAAAGACCACATATACAGTGGGCAACCACAATTTATGTGTGCATATACCGTTACTGTCCTACGTTTTTCTTAGCTAATAAAATTTTTTGAAGATATTTCGTTTTATACCGGAAGTGACCCCTTAATGACCTTTGACCCCAAATCTGTGTACACCCTATAGACACTAGGTAATTACAATACATGTGTGCAAGTGGCGTCACTGTCCTACGTAACTTGTGGGAGAAGATGCATTTTAAAGGTTATTTCGTTTTATACCGGAAGTGACCCCTTAATGACCTTTGACCCATAAAAAAATATCACATATACACTAGGTAACTGCAAATCAGATGTGAACATTCCGTTACTGCCCTATATTTTGTTTAGCTAATAAAAATTGTTGAAGGTATTTCGTTTTATACCGGAAGTGACCCCTTAATGACCTTTGACTCCAAATCTGTGTACACCAGATAGACACTGGATGATAACAATGCATGTGTGCTAGTGGCGTCACTGTCCTACGTAAGTTGTGGGAGAAGATGCATTTTTAGTTGAAATCACGTTTTTGACCCCTTATGACCCCTGCGTGACCTTTGACCCCACAAGTTTCATGACGTCACGGCTGTGTAACAAAAAAATTAAACACTGTTTTACCAACATCTCACAATCAATATTAGCGACATCCGACTCATCCTACTTGATCATGTCACGTAAGCAATGCTGTCTTACCTACCACAGTACTCGGTGCTCAAAAGTGATACTTATTATATTATTTACTTTCGTATTTAGCTGACAATCCGTATCACTATGATATATTTGTTAGCCGCAAATCACTTTCCGACTTCAGTGAGATCTATCTTTCTTCTATTAAAGTTCAGATGACGTAGTAAATGTAAAAAAAATGGTAAATATGGACATTTATATTGATTAAAATGGATTGAGGACAATATTGCCGATGGAAACCATCGGTCTCATTATAGCTGATGAGATTATTAAAAATAGCACACAAGTAGAAATAATGGGTAGTCTTGAAGGTATTGATATAATTATGCCTTTCAAATTAATATAATGTAATAATTATATCGATGTCCCTTTGAAAATAAAAACAATGTACAATACAATGCTTAAAGCATTAGCAAAATTATGGCGCCAAAATTTATATTTCAAAATGTTACCCAAATCGTGTTGGTTTCAACAAACACGATTACATGAAGTATGTTATTGATATCCGATATATGAAGTACCTAGTATATACAATTGTACCGTTTCATTATGTGTTGTCAATAAACTTCAGTGATCCCATATTCAGTTACGTACTGTTGGAAGTTACTTTCGAAATTACATTACAGTATCGTAATAACCTTACAAAGACTTTATCGTAGAGTTTATCGTACGACAGTATATAAAAATTTAATTTAAAGGCTTTACCGTTTTAGAACAGTTTTATACAGATAGTTATCCTTTTCATTACATCACTTTCTCATGTACTCGTGTATTGTGATGAATAATACACATTCAGCTGGTTTCCCACGCGAATGGAAATGAATACCGTAAAGAAGCCATCCTCCATAGGCTGTGTTTTATTTACGGCGTTTTAGTGTCAAGAATGCATTTCCCTCGACGAACAAGAATGTCTTTTATAATAAAGAATAAGGACACGAAGACACATTGTGAAAATGTTTTTCCCGTCGGGGCAACTAACGACGTTGATATAGCATGTTTTCCATCAAACATCATTGTGTTAGATATTGTTAGATATATCGTCAATTACGCGATATTTACACTATGGACAACAATAGCCTCATCCCAATGACATAGTTCAATAACCTCAATTCAACAATCATAGTGCAATATTTTACTTCAAGTTGCACAATATTAGTTTTTGTACCCACATTTCCAAAGGTCAATTAAGTAAAGGGCAAATGTATTGGGATAAAGAACGGTGCTCTGATAGATGAGCATGTTTTGGATCCTAGTGATAAGACTAGGTTTTAATATTGAGAAGCAAAATTCCCTACAGCCTTCTCGTTGACTTACTTGTAACTAACCTCTGCGCTGTGAACAATTTGAAAGTTACAGTTATTACTTTTTATAACCAACGTAATATGAGTCTGAGAGTACTAATGTATGTTGTGTCACATTGAAGATACTAGGCGGTTACCCGTATCTGGCGGTATTCGGCTGGGCGCGATTACCTGACTGAGTTTCATACCCATCCGACAGTTTTTCCTAATTTGACCTCAGATGACCCCTGGTGACCTCTAATTGACCTTCAAAACACTTGACTCTAAATATTGACTGTACTCGCCAAGTTTCATGCCCATACGACAGTTTGTAGTAATTTTACCCCAGATGGCCCCTGGATTATCCTGGATGACCCTAATGACCTTCCAAAAATTTAGCTCTAAATGTTGACTGTACCCACCTAGTTTCATTCCCATATGACCGTTTTTAGAAATTTGACTCATGGATGACCTCGACTGACTGTTTTATTTGTTGCCAAAATTGAAACAATGGAAAGTATGTGAAATTACAGACCCGGGTTTGTGATTTCACTGTCTCTGAATTCAGAGGAGTCTGTGAATTCACAGCACCCTGAACTGATATTGTGAGTTAAGGCTCTCTACTTCTGAAAGGAAATAAATATATACGACGTTATTAAAGCACTACATACTAAGTTTGATTTGCGTGTGTTTTCAGATGTCAAAATGATCTCTGATAAATAGCGTTTGATTGCAAATGCATCTATATGTACCTGATTCAATTACAACTCATTACTGTTTTTTTTCCTTTTATTTCGCCAACCATAAACCCAAACACCTTTTCCTCGGTTCTTCTTTTATCTAAATTTTCTTTCCGTGAAGTGAATCATGTGTGAGCATATAAACCAATTGTGTTGCATCCGTTCATTAGTTTAATAATTTAACACTTCTCTGAAAGCTGTAACTAAGAAGTTGGAAAAAAAGTTTGCCCAATTTTTTGATCTGATTCCCTAAATCTACAACACACAATCAGCATATACAAACCTGTGGCTTATACTATTCCTTCGAGCACACAGAGTAAGCTACTTTCCGTTTTAAGAGCTAAATCAATGCTAAAAACAAAATTTTATATTCATTGATACCTGAACGTCAACGTTGTTGAGTTTGCGCACTGTGGCAATACCTCGATATCAAGTAATTTTAAGTTTTTTAACTTGAGAACCAATAATTTCCATATGTGTTCAGACGACGTATTAAATTTAAATCCTAGATAAATATTCAATTTCATTGATTAAATGGATTCAGTACAATAAATGCCACAGGAAACCATCGGGCTTTTTGTTGTTGATGTTATTATAGAAAAAGAAATCCACAAATGGAAAATAATGGATCGTCTTGAAGGTCGTGCACTTATGTGCTATACATTAATCCAACTGAATGTATTGCTCTTCCTTACAGCAAAAACAATAGGACTGGAAATAAATAGCACAAGTTAATTTTCAAAAGGCTAACTTGAAATGATGAAAGCAAATAGTTGCGAATGTATACTTTGATAACGATAATGTAATTGTAATGGCTATCAAAGACAAAAGATGGTGCGAGGAACTCATTGAAAACCATTTTGTCCCAGTTTTTGCCACCTGGTTGACTAAGTTTCCAATCAACAATTCGAATATACGAACCCGTGGATTATACCTACTTTAATAAATCAAACAAACGTTTTATTCATCGATACCTGGGAGTTAAAGTTGGTATTGTTTATACACCGTCTGTGCGCCTTATGGCATAAGTTATGCAATACCTCGATATCCAGTAGTTAGAATCATTTGAATGCTTCATGGGCTTTCTCAAAGGGAATTCATAATAGTAATACTATATCTACGAGCATGCCATCGGTTGGGTTTCAGAGTATCGATGCAGCCGGTCCCCGTGTGAGTGGTCTAGCCATCGTCAGATATGTCCCTGACTTCATCATGACTGAAAAGGTTGAAAAGCAGAAGTATCTGTATTATGCATGGTTGATTGACAAAGAACAAATTGATTGGCAACCATTATTATCAAACAGCGACGACTTCCTAGCAGGAAGTGATGAAATCATAGTCCTGTAGGAAATAATGACATCTGCCAATGTTAGTGACATATCCTTGACATATCTGTCAAATCATCTGGACATATCTTCTTAGCATTCAGCTGGATCATAATTATGTTTTGTTTTGTTATATAACACGCTATTTCATATATAAGTCAAATTCGTGAATCATAGATATTTATCCGTGAAGCCATAGAGATAAAAGGCAATAAGTCATCAACCATTTGAGGATTATCAGTGAAGCCAAAAAATATAAAAGGCAATGATTCATCAACCATATTAGACTTATCCGTGAAGAATATACTCCTGCTCTTCAGACCGAATGAAGTCAGAGGCACGGCTGACGAAACCCGGCCACTCACACAGGGACCGGCTGCATCGGTATTATGATAACCGACGGCATACTCGTAGACATTTTATCATCTGATCAGTCAGCCTGATGATGCGTCTTAGATGAGATGCGATACTGTCGCTATCAAAAAAATAGTCCAGATGAACAGATTCATTTTATTATGTTTATCTACCTGGATGACTAGAAACTTTCGGGCCTCATAACTACTAAATTGTTGGTCTAAAGTATATAAAAGTATACATATTTAGAATAACCCACTTATTTTTCGTTAAACGTAACAAAAAATATATTGGGCCAAAAGAAAAGTTTTTATTAATTTTCAGAAACTAGATAAAAAATCTAGGAACAATTTTATATTTTTAATCCCCATGTCTCTTGAATACTTAGTTGCAAAGTTATGCACCCTTTATATGTCTATATCTTTTATATTGTTTTTGTTCTCCTCCTCAGTTCTCTCACGGACACGTAGTTTGTGTATAAAAAGTCTCTAAGCTAAAACACTAACCAAACAAAGTTATGCTTTGTACTATAAGTTGAAGTTTAAATATCAAGGATTTCGAGCTATGGTGTTTGAGTACAGTGAGGAATCATTAACTTAATGTAGAACTGTAAAGATCAATGTTCTATTTACTTGAAGGTTTTGCTTGAAAGTAAAAACAAATCACCTCAATTCAATCGATATCGAGGCATTAACAGCAGTATTCTAGTCAGGTTATGATGGCAGGCTGGTGTCGTGTCCTAACTTGAAGCTAATCAAATCCTGGTTTAAGGCAAATTCCATATTATGCCTGCATATAAACTGTGAACGATGATATAACGAGCTTATAACTGCGGCGTACAAACTTGAATTTAAGACTTTTCGCATCAAAATCGAGTCTGCTAGCTTGCCTGTTTGAATCCGTACAGTTTGACAAATGAATTATGTTTATAATACTGTCTAGTATCATTATATTTCCGATATTCTTCACTTTCACTTCCGAACCCACGCGGCAAGAGTCTTTAAGTCTTTGCAATAAGACCATAATGTAGTAATTTTTTCACTTCAATGGACATTTTAATGTCCATTGAAGTGAAAAATTACTGGGCATTTACAGCCGTCAACCGATTATTTGGGAATATTTTATTCGTAAGCGTATGTTTCCGTGAGGTTAATAGCTTCAAAAGGGACTGGACACCTAATGAGACCATGTCTATCTATATATCAAGTTTTTTGGTGTAAATAAAATATCAGTTACTTACCATAAGGACCTATTTATTCAGATTCCATAACAAAATACTTTAATGCAGAACCATTTTGTAAATGCAAATTGACACTTCTTGTTTTGTTAGTATTCGTTTAACCCGATGATAATAACTTTTCTCTGTTCTTGATATGAATATGGGAATGTGATATCATATTTTTCTTAACTCGTCAATTCTATTCTACGTAAGTTTCTGATCCTGAACGTGTTCACATTTTCTGTAATAAAATTGTCCGTCCTATCTGCAAGCCTTTGCTTTAATTTAGAGTTTTATTACTCTCTGTTTCACCGGTTTTCCATACGGACTTATCTAAAAGCTTAACAAAAACATATATTTGTTATGCGATCAAGCAAAATCAGTTTCTTACAGGATAGTAAATTGCATTTACAAAGCTGTATATTACAGAAAACTACATTGAAATTGAACAACCACTCCCAAAGATATGAGCAATTTAGAGTTTCCAAAACAACAGGAAACATAAGGACATATTTCCTTTGTGTGGCTATATCTCATAATCAATATTTCGAGTCCCGACTGATTTTGCTTGATCGCATCACATTTGACTTATCTAAAAGTTCAGCGCTCTACTATCATATTAATGCATTACCCACTTCTTATGCTGCTTTCACTTTAATAACGGCTTGAACAAATATACTTGCTTTCGCTTCTCTTCTCCAAGACAATTATTATTGGCAATCGATAAGAAACGTTTGCTTGTTTCCTGTTTTGATTGAAATCGTCGCTTTCTAAACCGATCGACATTAAAGCGAAAATACAGATAGCGTGAATTTTAGCACTCAATAGCGACCTATTCAATTTGATTTTCTTAATAAAACGAATTTTTTATCAAAACATTTATGCCAATAGTGTTTTGCTTATTATCGTTCATTCAATAAAAAATATGTTACTAGTTTTACTCTTTACCTTTACGCTTTTTAAATCCGACATGATGACCGCCAATTAAATATGTAAATCAGGACATTTATGTAGTGTTTGCTTTTATACAACCTAAAATATCCTTTACGTCGAATATAAAGTGTCTAGCATGTTTAACAAAAAGTGATTTTGGTGGAAACCTTCCCTTAAAGCTATATCACTCCCAAACTAAATTGACTGGTATTGCAGTATGTGCATGAATACGATATATATTTCTCCACTATACTCCCAAAGAACGACACCAATGCCCGCCAATAAAACACTTTTTAATACATAAGCTTGCGTTGTGTTGGTATTTATTTGCACCGGCCACAGCGAATCGTGAGCTCAATGAGAGCAGGCACAATTATTATAAATAATTGTGAATCTTTTTTCTTACTCTACTTGTACAAAAATGCAGTGGGATCCTAGACTAATACAATAGGGAAGCCTAAAGCCTAAAAGAAAACAATCGCGGTAGGAGCGGGCTACGAAAACTCTTGAAAAACTCCTCTAATATTATTTTTTGGAGAAAATTTGAGAACGTACGATGACCCCGGGCTTTCTACCTCATGTCAACCTGATGATTGAATTCTTTCCTCCCCGAACAATCAGTCAAATAAAAACCCACCCTGGATAACCGACAGAGGCAAAACATTTTAACATACACATTAAACATTTTTTGGATTTAACATTTTTTTGTTGAAAAAGCGTGTGTGCTGCGTGGTGCTACCAACCTGAAGTGACTACTCAAACACTAACACGCCCCGGCGCACACCCAAGTCATTCATTATGACGTAACGTGAAGACAATAAATATATGCTAATTCGCCGAGGGCGCTCAAACGCACATATTTTCATATATATTTATTTAAGATGTTTGTGTGGGTTGTGCTTCTTCTTGCAGGTAGATCACGTAGATAAAAAAAAAAGTAAATACCAAATGTGCCTGGACACCTCGAATAAGCCGTAAAGTCCCCCTCTGGTCATTTTTTACTTTTTACATATTTGCAAAGAGCATGTTTCAGGGATTAAAATGACACCTCAATGAACTTCATATGGCAATCAGAAGCAAAGTTATGGCTTGTTATAGGTTGTCATGAATGAAAACGCGAAACCGAGAAAAACGCGTTCAAAGTTAGGGAAGCAAAATAACCATTCATCAGATGGGCCTCAGAAAATGTAGATTATTTCATATTTCCACTTATTTCTTTAAAATAAAACTTTCTATGTGTTTCGAAGAAAGCTTAAACATTTCAAATCTGCAAAAATCTCAACTTCGCCAAAATACGAGATTTGCATATATTTTCACCTGTAGCTCGAAATGAAGTTTGCCGAGTTTACGGCTCATTCGCCGCGTCCAGCCACAAATAAGCTCAATGTTTCATCTTTTCTTAATTAAAGCTATCCACCGTTCGGTTGTGTTATATAGTAATATTATGCTAAGTATATAAATGATTATCCTTCATGGTTTGTCGAAGACAAGCGGTTGTAGGCAAAATTTATAATAATTATAGTTACGTTTTTCATCGCCTAACTTCAGCAAAGTGTTAGCAAAGTGTTTTCTAACCATTATAAATGTTTTTACAGACCCAGTTGTCTCTCTGATAGATAAAAACGTTTTAAAATAATCATTCAATTATTCAATTCTTCAACCATGCACAAGAAATTAAAGCTCGAGCATGTTGAGTCAACTTAGCTAACGATTCTGCTACGTGCCGACCCATATAATTCACTCCTCATCGAGAGCGTTGATTTAGTGATGCACATTTTGGCCTGCAGTATTCCTGTCGTACTTGTATATTAAACCAATTTAACTCATTTGTGATGAATAGTACTGAAAAATAAAGCTTATTCATGGTCCAGAAACCCATTTACCTGATGTTGTTTATCAATGCATAATAATTTTTACTAGAACGTCAATGGGAAAAGAGAAAATCAATAGAAACAAATTAACCTGTTAGTAAGAGCTTCAACTAAAGAAACAGAGTTTTATAGTACCCAGTAAAATGTTTTAGCAGAGCCGCCGATAGCGCTAAAAGGTTTTCCTTGCAAGATGTTATCTTTTCATATTAATGTGTGTTCTGATAGCAGATATAAGTACTCTCACAAGAGTAAATTTTGTTTTGAAGGGACTGACATTTATTCTTGGTACAATTATTTTACATTCCGCTCGATTTCTATAGACTTCATGATTTTTGGCAGACAGCTTCGGCAGAGAGTGAACAAAACTCTGTGTTTAGGCACTAATTATACGTCATGGTATGTCGTGGTAATCGAAAATGAATAGCGACATTTCTAGCACAATCTACACCAGGGAATACCTGGGGCAAATATGTGATGTGATCAAGCAAAATCAGTCGGAACTCGGAAATATTGATTTTGAGATATAGCTAAACAAATGATATTTTTCCTTTTATTTCCTTTTGTTTTGGAAACTTTTTAATTGTTCATATCTTTGGAAATGGTTGATCAATTTCAATGATGTTTTCTTCAAAATGCAGCTTTGTAAATGCTTTTTACTATTCTATAAGACACTGAAAATTTAATATTATTTCCGAGTTCCGACTGATTTTGCTTGATCGCATCACATGAGTATGCATCATTCAATAATATAATGATAATTGTATAGTTTTGGTACAAACACCCGTTATTATGAGAGATACAGAAATATAATACCCTTTTCTGTACACTCCTAAATGCATGCTCACCTCTGTCTGTAAGCCTTTCCAAACGAGGACTTACAAAGTAAAAAAAAACCACTGTACTACCAATCGAGGACATGTTCCTGCAGTGAATCGACAATGTGTGGACATACATACTACAGACTTGACATTGAATAAGCAATATTTTTTTCGCAAAATTCCACCACTGGTCTGGTAGGGGTCTGCATAAATCGCACGGGCTAAATACTAATTGGGGTGTGTCGGGAGATGGTGTAACACATTGTTTGACAGAAAAAGTACTTTCCATTACTTTACATCATGGCGCTCATAATTTAGTGAATTAGCCTAAAATGGCGGATTTAAGGAGATTGAATTTGATTTTTGTGGGAGAAAAATGTCTTAATTTGAGCAACATTATTTTGACGTTATCAAATTTATTGAAGTTTGATGCACTATTTACTGAGCCTAAATACCAATAAGTGTTCGTCAAATTGAAGTGCACTTGCAATCTACCAGTTTTGAAAGTGAGAGGAGCTTTAAAAAAATATGGCTCTTAAAAGTGGTACGCACTCAGAAAGTCTGAATGCGCCCCTTGGGTCAAATGTTATAAACTTACTGTACACAAAGAAAGAGTGTGAGTTCATTGGACAACAAGGAATCTGCGCAGTTGTTTTGTACCGTAAGTTTATTATATTTGACGCCAGTGGGGCCATTCAAACTTTCTGAGTACGTACCACTTTTAAGACCCCTATCTTAAAGCTTCTTCCATGTTAAAAAAATTGGTATATTGCAAGTGTATTTCAGCTGTGATGAATGCCAATTGCTGACAAAGTTTACTAAATATCACCTCAAACCCCTATAAATTTGATAATAACTGAACAATGTTGCTTAAAGTCCGAAATTGTGTCCCCCACAATATTCAAATTCAGCCTCCCTAAATCCGCCATTTTAGGCAAATTTGCTGAATTATGAGCATCATAATGTAAACTTATGGAAAGCACATTATCTATCAAACAATTATTTTACACCATCTCCCGACACACCCTTATTAATATTAGCCCGTGCGGTTTATGCAGACTCCGTCCAGACCAGTCTTGGAATTTTGTGAAAAAATATTCCATATTAAATGTCAAGTCTGTATGATAAGGCAATAACTTCGGGCGTACACTTCGTATACCGCCGTTTATATATCATTTCCGTCATCGATAGAGCGTGGACAGTCCACGTTTAGGGGTGTTTTCACAGTTGAAGGTGCTTACCACAATATGACCTTTTTGGCGGCGAACATTAGAGTCATGTGGTAGCATGACCAGCAAGTTTAAAAAAAACGACTGAAAAATAAGAATAAACAGATGCACCGAAACAAAACGTTATTGTTCTATGATATTTTTCGCTGGGTACAAAATATATCTAAAACCATGTTAAATCTTATTTACTGTCCAAAGTGTAATATTTTAATAACTCATTAATTCAAAAGTTACACCAATCTTAGAGTCAATCCGATTGTTTGATAATAAACAAACATTCTTGCTTCATTTCACGCGGTATTTCATAGCCAAAATTAGTGGCAAATCATAGCTAATCATACAGATATCCAGAATATTTCGTCACTGCTACAGCCATACATGGCTGTCACTGGCGCACTACTTTTTGAGATTCACTTTCAAATATACCCTAGCATTTTCCTAGATACCCTACATACAAATTCTGGATCCCATTCGCCAAAAAAAAATCAAGTTTTTCACAATTCTTTTATTCTTTCCGGACCACAGCATACATTCATATTAATAAATACTCCACTTTCACACGTCATTATATCGGGACGTCTCCGTGGCGAAGCGGTTATGGCCGTGGACTTCTAATCCATTTATGAATTTTTGCTCAAGTTCGAAACTTCCCACCACTTTTTTTTAAACGTTTTATTAATCATTTTATTGTCATAAATCAAGAATAAGACCATTTCGAACATCCATTGCTATTGTGTAATTATATTTTTTTTTTCGTCAAACAAACATGTTTGATTTTTAGGCCTAGGCCTAGGGCCTACTTTCACCATCCAAATGCTTTCACCATGCCTGACTATCATGACATCTTCGTCATTTAAAACACATTATCAGTTGCTCTGTTCACAGCTCAGTCTGAAATTATATTTGGAATAAATATTATAAATTCTCACAAATTAAAATCACAAACCGCGAAAGATCGCCAACAACTGCCGCTGAATATTGATATCCAACTAGATTTTCCCACAGGGCCATAAAGAACCACAAACCGCGAAATTTGGATATCCAACTAGATTGCCCCGCAGGGCTACAAAGAATCACACACCACGAAACATGGATATCCAACAAGCTTAAACTATAAATTAGCTCCCGATAGAGGGCATGGCTTGATAAGGGAAATTAAAATCACAAACCGCGAAAGATCGCCGACAACCGCCGCTTAATAGGGATATCCAACGAGATTGCCCCGCAGGGCTACAAAGAACCACAAACCGCGAAATTTGGATATCCAACTAGATTGCCCGCAGGCCTATCGATTATAAAGAACCACAAACCGCGAAATATGGATGTCCAACAAATTAAGACCACAAACCGCGAAAGATCGCCAACAACTGCCGCTCAATATTGATATCCAAATATATTACCCGCAGGGCTATAAAGAACCACAAACCGCGAAATTTGGATATGCAACTAGATTGTCCCACAGGGCTACAAAGAACCACAAACCACGAAATATGGATATCTAACAAGCTTAAACTATAAATTAGCTCCCGATAGAGGGCAGGGCTTGATGAAAACCACAAACCACGAAAGATCGCCGACAACCCCCGCTTAATAGGAATATCCAACTAGGTTGCCCCGAAGGGCTACAAAGAACCACAAACCGCGAAATTCGGATAGCCTAGTAGATTGCCCCGCAGGGCTACAAAGAACCACTAGCATTAAAACACGATTATCATGCCTAGTCGGGGCATTTAGTATAGGCTTATATATATATATATATATATATATATATGCGCATTTACCAGTTCCGACTTGAAGTAGGCCTAAATCGGACTTACTCTCTGTGTCTCTCTGACATTGTCAACATTGGGTGTGTGTTGTTCATATTTATATTTTCTTTACATATTTACGTTGCCTTGAATTTTAATTAAAGTATACTAGTATTAAAATGTATGTTGATCATTGTATACGCCTCTTACCATTACAGTCACGCGTGACGAGCAAGTTTTAAAAATAAACTACTGATAAAGTTTTGTTTAATTAGGGCCTATTTATTGTCATGAATCAAGAATAGCAACTTTAAACATCTATTTTTCGTTTATCGAGCACTTCGTAAGCTGATGACTTTCCAAGCTTGGAGCTGCTTGGCTACATTCATAAAAAGAAAAGAAATCTACCAAAAAAACGTTGACAACGTAAAGAAATCAGCAAGTTTAAAAAAACCTACCTCGGCTCACTTTTTGAAACTTGGTCCCATTTTGAAAACCAACAGCAAATCAGTGTTTTTATTTTATTTCAACTGAATGCAGCGTTTCCAACAAGATTACAAGCCTACTTGTTATTCGTTTAATTCAATCATTATTATAAATAATAGGATATTGGCTTACCATGCAAGAACAAGATAATAACCTTTCAGGTCGTTCCAGAAAGCTTACAAATTAATATCGCATCTGCACATTAAAGATACATAACACTTCTGGATATGTTTAAAATTTATATAAATATGTTCAAATCAGTACCTTTTACAAATGGGACCAAGTTTCAAAAAAGTGAGCCGAGGTGGGTTTTTTAAACTTGCTGATTTCTTTACGTTGTCAACGTTTTTTGGTAGATTTATTTAATATATATAAATGAGGGCATGTAAAAACATAGATATAGAAGAGAAACGAATTTTTGGATAACGGATGATCAATCCAAGAGGCATTCTTGTATTGTTTGATATGTTTGTATTATGTGTGAATCTGTCTAATTTTTTACTCTTTCTGATGTTTTAATACATTTATAATTAGAGGATATCACAAAATATTGTTCATTACACCGTAACAAATCGTAATCATTTACTTTCCCCTCTCCCCCTGAGAAAAATATCCTTTCCGAAGCGCCACCACTTTTCTGATTTTCGCGACACTATATACCCGCAGTAAACGCCATAAAAATGATATGATTCGATCGGATGATTTTAACGTCGCAATAATATTTATATTAATGATCCATGAATGATGAATTATTCATAATTAATATTAATTTCCGCATTATTGAGATCAAGCACTAAATACACGATCAGAACCTTTAATACGGATATACAATACAAGAATGCCTACAGCTCATTTATTAAGTGTCATTTATCATCATATCTTCTCCTTTGGTAGCACCAACTTTGTGAAGATCTTTAAGATGACTGGAACAACTTCAATTGTATTTACCGACTCTTACACTTCAAGCCCATTGTATTCATAATACCAGGCTTGCTGCAATATGATAATGATCATCAGCAATGACAAACAATCTGCTCCCCGCGTATGTCAGAGAAACTGCATCCCATGTTGGGACAGTAACTCCCAACACCTGCCTGAAGATCGTGTATCTGTAGCTATAAAGGAAGATTCATCCATGATACTTTCACACCTGCATGTGAAAGGACTTGTGTATGGTTTCCCCCAAGGATCTGCCCTAGCTTCACTGCTGTTTAATGTGTACATCAATGACCTCCCAGACACACAGATAAAATCTCAAGGAAATTATGGTTATGTAGATGACTTGGCTATCCTAAAATATGCTAGAAGAACATCAAAAGCTGCCATTTACTGCGATAGCGTAGCCAGTGGGGGGATTAAATAAGAATCAGAATATGACTGAGTGGTTATCTACTCGGCGTTGGTGCAAGAAGTCTCAATACAATCTCGATCATCATCAGACAATATAATAAATACTGTAATCTTCGGAGTAAAATTGCTACGTATATTTTGCTGAGCATTAAGAAGATAAAAGATCAAGACTGATTTGGAACAATTCGACACACTTGACGACCCAGATTTTTGGAAAGTGTTTTTTTTTTACATTTATATTACTGTTGTTATTCACATTGTGTATTGATTTAAATCGTCTGACTGAGGAAATGATTAATTCGTGCTCTTCTATCAGTTCCCTTGAATTTTTTAGATAAATTTCTTTAAAATAATTGTAAAAGGGTAGTTACTCTACTCGGCTTTGGTGCAATAAGTCTTAAGTTCGATCATCATAAGACAATTTATGGATGATAAATACTGTGCTCTTCGGAGCATAATTACTACGTGTATTTTGCTGAGAATTAAGAGGTAAAAGATCAGGACCAAAATGAATTGGGACAATTCGACATACTTGACGACCCAGATTGTTGGTAAGTGTTTCTTACATTATTGTGGTTATTCACAGTGTGTATTGATTCAAATACGTCAGACTGAAATAGGTGTTAATTTGTGCTCATCGTGTAATCGTTGCAAATAATAGATACGTTTTCTACAGCTGTTTATCGTTGAATATAGAATGGGTATTTACACTCGTCTAACTGAGGTATTATTGTGACACGTTTGAGGTAGGGGTGTGGGAGGGCTCTGGATTGTTGCTATTAAACGTCCAATTTCAAGCATTGTGATACAAATAAACAAGTAAAATGGGTCTCCTGTTCGCCTTAATATAAAAAGCAAGCACATCATCTCATATTAGCCAAAATCATGGTAACCTTTTGGCAATATTTTATCATTGGAAATAATGCCCACAATATTAACGTGTACCTTGGCATCAACAATCAGCACATCAATTTTGCTCAAATTAGGGCAAAGGGTGGTCGACCAATAATTACATAGAGCCGTTTACCGGTTGTTTCAGTGTTTAATGACGACAAGAATAAAAACTACTCCACTAGATACCGAAGCGTGGGAGAAACAGACCTGCAAGATGAGTTCTTACCTAAATTGACATGCTTAAATAATAAAGACATATGATTGAAGCTAGAAGTTTTCAAGACAATGATGTAGGACAGATACCTAAAGAGAGGCATTGTGATTCGGGAAATCCGGCCGCATTACGTAAGTAAGTATCATGCACTGTTTTGAATGAAGAAAGTAGAATGAAAAGTAGGGCGTAGGTTCACTAATGAGATTACTATGGTTAAGCAGTATCAACTGTAACCTAATTAGATAAAATCTGATTTAATAAGCAATAGTTTACATAGTAAAGTAAAGTAAATAATTAATCAAGTTTACAACATACAAACAAGCCTTAAGGGTTTCCGATCGGTATGTAAATTCTCCATTTGATCCATAATTGTGCCGTCAAAAAGTAGTTTACTTTAAAGAGAGATTGTTAAAGGTTTGTCGCTTATACGAAATGGTCACTGGGATCAAATGCGCTCCTTTCTAATTTTAATATACTTGTAAGGGAAAGAGCCCACTTTAAGATGCAAGACGAACTAGGTCGAGGGCAGAGGAAACATCTGAGAGTTTGAGTATGAACTGGAAACGAAATGGACCTATGGTCATTTGTGAATGGCCGGTGCTCGAACAAGGTATCACAATCAGTCAGAATTAATAGGTAAATTTTCACGGGAAAATTTTCTGGACACGTGACACCCATGGGCGCAGACATATTAGCATTATGGAATGTGACCCCGAGCACAGCGGGTGTTCTTCCAATGTATTTGAATAGGAAGAATTCTTCCTTTGAGGCAAAATAAGTTACTTGTCGCAAGTTAATAATGTTATGGTAAGAGTTTCCGTAGATAAGTCTTTTTTTCCGTAGATAGATATTTTTGAAATTACGTTTTGATGATATTGTGAAAAAATTAAGATAACATGATATTCAATAAATTTGCAATGCACAAATTGCTATCAAAATTGCGGTCAAAAATACTATTCCGATTCAAAATTACTAAGACTTGAATAGCGAGGTCACCGCCGGGGGTCAGAGATCAGGCTCGAGGTTACACTCACATTGATACGCATTGGTCACGTGTCCAGAAAATTTTCCCGTGAAAATTTACCTATTAATGTTGACTGACAATGGCGCAAATCGAAGACACAGCCGCTACGTTAATGCGCCCTTTAACAAGTGTGACAACATCTTTCGAGGTTTTTGATGCCTGCCAGTTTAATTATTGATAATCCGATTTATAACCTGACTATATTTACTTATCGAGTCCAAATTATTTCCGAGATAAGACACTACCAGATAAAGAAACCAATTCAGATGGAAAAGGGAGCAGAATGTTGAAGTTCGAAATAAAAAAAAAAATAATGCCCGACTTTGATTTCCGCTAGTAAAGAATTTAAATGCTGATTGCACAAGTTGCTTTGCATCCGGTCAGAAAAAAGCAGGTCAGTTTAAGCAGGCCGGATCATATAATGACTTGAGCCTATCATCTGTCCTTTTATTTGAATGTAATAGTATCCATACTAAGTATGACCATGCTGACATATATTTATGACAAGATATCTTAGGCAGCTGGAAGCTTAAAGCCACTCTAAATTAGTGAGTCTGTTATAATTCATTGCAACAGTATTAGCCACTTCAATATCTATGTGGATCATATGGGTTGAGTACAATGACGTCTCCGTAAACACCAGGAGGGCTAATTGTTGCAGCCCCATTGATTTTAAATTATGAAATTCAGATGTCGTTTTATTTGGTACCGACGTATAGCTATGGGTCTTCTCTATCAAGTGACACTACATTTTAATTTGTACTTAAAAGTACAAATATTCTCCATAAATGTCGCCTTAAATGGTAAAATGTGAGGGCGCACATGCAAATTTTGAAAAAATCTGGCTACGTACAAAAGTAGATACAAAACTAATTTTTTAAGTAAGAACTAAGTTACGGTCATTAAAAACTCCCATTATTATAAAATGAACGAAACTGTTTTACAATTCTACGTATTCTGTTGCGAGTACGGCTAACGCGTGCGCATATTCCGCACCAGTCTACGCATACAAAGCGATTCATACTCGCACCTCTACAAGCGTGTTACGCGTTATCAACACTCATGATCCCAGATAAACGAAAAACCTAGACCAGTGACTTTGGTTCGCGTAGTGAAGTCAACACTGCATAGCAACAATTTTGACAAGGACGCAACACGGACGCAAACAAGCAGACATGTTCGCGTCTACGGAATATGTTGCATTTGACGCGAGCGATAACGGCGCAGCAATCACGCATACCAGCACGTCAGACATGTATGCGATATTTTTCTGCGCCTTGTAACCACGTCAATCCGTCAATATCACCAAATGCCAAATAATAGATAATTGTATTGAAGGTCGCGTACATATGTGTTACACATTAATATAAATGGAGTATATCGCTGTTCCATTGAAACACAATGCTTAGAGCAAAAACAAAACAACGGAATATAAATTATCAAGCACAAAATCATTTCAAAGGGCTAACTTGGGATTGTGATAACAATCGAAAATCCTTAAGGCTGCGATGGTATTTATTTTCTCTGATAAGTTTCTATTTTCTATAAAGATGGCGCTAAAGCAAATAATTTTATAACGATCCTTACTGTATAGGTGATAAGAAATAATATACGATTGATGGTGTTTGTTTTTATTTTCTTTCACTGTGTCCTGCTCCTACTTCCCGATAACTTTTTTTTGGTTGTTGTTGTGTTTATTTTTTTTTTAACTTAACACCCTTGAGTTACGAACATTTTTGCTTGGTGTTATTAAATGTATTTCACCGCGTTTAAGGACGGTTTAGTGTAGTGGGGGCGGGTTAGTGTAGTAGCCTTCTCATTCGCTTCTCACCATTGCGGTCCGGGTTCAACTGCACACATGTGAGTTTGGTTGCCGAACCATGCTCGTCCTCGCAGGATTTTGCCGGGTGCTCCGGTTTTCCTCCTGTATCTAAAATCTGACATTTTCCTATATCCATGTCCCGTAAAGTCTGGTGGGCATCCCTTGAATTAAGTAGCATCTGAGCACTATTGGGCTTTGTCTGGATTCAGCCGAATGTGAGAAATATTTTTTTTTAAATAACGCTACTACTGCAATCAATAACACCACATTTTTGATTTGCGTATGTTTAGATCTCAATTTGACCATCTGAGCAAAACAAAATAACAGAACACATGAAGCGCACAATGCATTTGACATTACGATAACAAACGGAAAACTTTAAGGTTGTGATGGTGTTTATTACCCTCTGATATTTTTCTATTTACCCCAAAGGACTAAAGATGGCGCTAAAGCGCATCATTTATTAACGATAAGAACTAATTTCGTGAATTCATTAATTAATATTTTAACACTTCCTTGAATGTTTTTTAACTAAGAAGCTGAATAAAGTGTATTTTTGTCCCAGTTTTTGCAATCTTATTCAAGGCTGGAGTAAATAAGATCTTGAGGCCCTTATTTTTTCTTTCACAGAGTAAGCAAGTTCCTGTTTTGAGAGCTATGAAAAACGTTTTTATTCATCAATAGAGGAGAGGGTAGATTAATGGTTCGGTTATTTGCATTTGGCACACGAGGTTTTAAGTTTAATTCCCCGCAGTGAAGATTTGCTGGAATATTGACTTCGAATGAAAGGTCCCCAGCACAACCCGGTGTTCGAATCTACCTCAACGAAAACTAAGCTTCGATGGAGGATTTCTTGTGTTATCGAGGGCTGGCAAACTGGAACAAATCAACTCAAATAAAAAAGTACTGGGTGTTAATATTGTTTATACCCCGCTAGTGCGTGTTATTTTTAAGTACCCTGAGTTTCATAAAACTAAAACACAAGACGGGATCTACGTTGTGTTTGTTTTCCCTTAAGCCGTTCATAAAAAAATGTGTTTTTCGACGGAATTCCGTATATACTTCTTGAACTTCTTGATTTCGTTTTCGATGTTCAGACTATTCAATTCTGATAACAATTCGTGCGGAGACATGTGTTTTATATTAGAAACAGTGACAAGATTGATTTGCTTTGTTAGCTATTTGCTTAATTAACAAATTGTCTTTGGGTTTCACATCAAATGCATATTTTAATATTAAAACACTTCGAAATTTTCAGTGGCGTAGCGAGGGGGCAGGGAAGGGGAGGGGTCACGTGCCCTGGGCGAAACTTTAGGGAGCGCCGAATTGACCAATTCAGCATCGATTCTGCGCCCCTCCAAATGGTAAAAATCAAAGTTTTCGCGCACTTCCGAAATTCACTGAACTTCATTATAACCAAAATTATTTTCTTTGCAAATTTTGCGTGCGCTCCGCGGGTAGTCGCTCCAAGAATTCCTTGACCCGCTTACACCGCTGCTTTGAATGCATCTATACCAATATTCGTCGGACCTATTACATAGTGGCGGATCTACATAATATGTAAGTCAATAGTAACAGATGTTGAGATTTCAAAAAAAAAATGAAATCCATAGTGACGCCAACATCGGCAATATGTCATATGTATTACATAATAGGATTTTACAACATTTTAACGTTTTGAAAAAATATATGTGCTTTTAATAAACACATCGCTGAACATTAATGGTAAGATCAAAAACTACGTCCAATGCAATTCACTTACTCATCCGTCACTATGAAATCCACACGACATTTTTTTTGTGTTTAGAATCTTCATTAATATAGCGATGAAAAAACCGCACTAAATTTTGTGAGACAGATTTATGTCATGTGAACCAAACTCGAGGCATTATAATCCAGTTGTGCTAGTTCAACGACTGCATAATAGGATTTTTTTTATCTATATGCTATTTTTGATGTCTTTAACATCTTTCTCATGTGATAATAAACGTGATAACAAACATTTCAGAGTATATGTTTTGGAAATGAAAACTGAAAACTGATGCATGTCTTCATGTTTCAATAGAAAACTAAAGTTATGCAATGCCTAATGTTGGATTTTACCTAAAAAGATACATTACGTCATTTTTATATTCTTAGAACAACTTTAAAGGCTTTAAAACTCACTCTATCTCAGTTTATAGAGATAGTGATCCTTTTCATCACGACTTTGAAGAATATTCATGTGCTGTGTTGAAGAAAACACACTCGATTCGTTTCCCAAGCGAATGGTAATTGAAGACCGTAAAAAAACCATCCTAAACAAACTGTGTTTTATTTACGTCGGTGTATTCTCCAAAATGCTCTCCCCTCGGCAAACACAAATGTGTATTAGGTTAAAACCAACTAGCACATCCAAAAATATTTAACCCGCCGGGACAAGTGACGATGAACATCGACATAGTCATGATTACCTTCAAATTTGATGAATTTGATTTTCAAGTATACGCAATACACAATGTTGTTTTAATCTTGAGAAATAAAATCTACCAAAGGGTTTTGTTGCACACTTAACTTAACTGTCACTCACCTCTGTACTATGAAGAGGGTGGCAGTCACAGTAATTACTTTGTGAACCAATGAAATAGGAGTCTTAGAGATCAAGTACATCCCCCCCCCATGTTGTCAACGTTTTAAAATCATATTATAGAGCAAGTAAATGGCGAAATCCCTTTAAGTTATCTTCTTCTGTATCAGCGTTAGACCAGATCTGTTATATTTACGATCGCAAGTGAAAGTTATAATACTTCAAGGAGATGGCATGGCAATATCGCTATATATTCTCGTGGTTTTTTTATTCCGAATACTTTGACCCGATGGCAAAAATATATAGGTTGTGTCAAATAAAACTCATAAGTAAATAAGTTTTCTCAACGGGAATTTATAATAAGTTATATTACTTCTATGAGTACGCCATCGTTTTTAACAGTACTGGTGCAGCCGGCACCTTTATGAGTGATCACGCTTTCATCAGATGTGTTAGCGAGTTAGCGCAGCGGTAGTTCTGAGGTCCCGGGTTCAATCCCAGGCGCGGCCCAAGGACTCATTGTTATCGGGTTCAAGCCCAGGCGCGGCCCAAGGACTCATGTGCACTTGGTTTATCCCGATTCCATGCTCGCTCTCGCAGGTTTTGCTCATATTAACCCTCATCTCGCTGATGCTGGTTTTATATTTTCTGCCGCTTGCTGCTAAGCGGCATGACGCTTCATAATGCCGCTTGCACTTGCACAACGAAGCGACACATCCCGCTGTGCGGCAGGGGTATGACTCTGAGAGCCAAGCCGCTAAGCTCCGCTTTGTGCTGATTTGCATAAAGTGGTATTTAGTTCTCATACGTTAGAGCAGCACCGCACACCGTCATCATCTCTATATCTTCGTGTCAAAAATTGCCGTCATAGTACGGCGAATCCTCTCGTTTTTCAATAGCTACGCATGGCGATTTTGTTCGAGATAGGCCGAGCGACTCAGGCTAAGCATAGTACGACTATCATATGAGATACCATCAAGTTCTATTCTACACATTATTACGATTTGCGCATGCTCTATTATCAAGGAAATTCGATTTGTTTTGAGGTAAAACCAAGGTTTTGTTTTAAATACTTAAATACACTAACTTGAAATTAAATACACTAATTAGCGGCCATCACTGTTTGCTCTGTATACATTTTACTGCATTTTTGGCGTAACGATTTTTAAATCGAAAGTTAAAATTGCGATATATTTAATTTTGAGAATTAGAATTATACAAAGGAAAACATTTATGATCCAGGTGCGTGTATAATAGAAAATTCGATCACACGTGTATATCACAATGTATATGCAAACATTCTTTATCTGTGTCAACAATAGAATATTGATCACCAACGGAGTATGAAGCTTTATGAAAAAAAATATAATATAGCGTGTTGACACTATGCACCGTAAAGCAGCACCGCTCCCGAGTTGACTTAAATTCCACTCCCAGCGATCTGCCACTTTGGGCAAAGCGGCGAATTAATGAATGAAGCTGCGTGCCACTGGTCACCGCTAGCGTTTCTGGTGTGACTGCGCAATGGAGCAGCATCGGCCGGAAAGCTGCAAATATCACATAAATAGGATTAATCTTAAGTCCATCAGTTGCGCTCATTAATATGATCAAGGGGAATGAGTCACATGTCGACAATTTTCAAATAAATGTTTTTCACATCATATTCTGATTGTTTATGAATGCTACATTTTGGTTACCGAGTTATGAGCAATTAATGAATGACTGAAAACAAAAGAATTTTAACACTGTTTTGCCAATATCTCAAAATCAATATTAGCGACATCCGACTCATCCTATTTTATCATGTCACGTAAGCAATGTTGTTTTGCCTAGTACTCGGTGTTCAAACAAAAGTGATACTTATTTTATAATTTAGTTTCGTATTTAGCTGACAATCCGTATCTGTATGATTTATTGGTTAGCCGCAAATCACTTTTTGACTTCAGTGAGATCTATCTTTCTTCTATTAAAGTTCAGATGACGTAGTATGACTTAGTAAATGTAAAAACTGGGTAAATATGGACATTTATATTGATTAAAATGGATTGAACACAATACTGCCGCTGGAAACCATCGGCCTCTTTATTGCTGGTGCTATTTGTAAAAAATAGTACACAATTTGAAATAATTGATAGGCTTGAAGGTATTGTACATATGCCTTTCAAATTAATGTAATGTAATAATTATATCGATATTCCATTGAAAATAAAATACAGTGTACAATACAATGCTTAAAGCATTACCAAAAATATACCGGCAAAATTTCGATAGAAAAATATTACCCAAATCGTGGTGGTCTCAACTATTTATAAACAAATACGATTACACGAAGTATATATGTTTAATATCCGAGATATGAAGTACCTAGTACAATTCTACCGTTTCATTATCTGTTGTTAATAAACTTCAGAGAATTCATTTTTTGGAGACTTAGCATTATTGCCTTCATTATTTAAAGATAAACTGATCCCACATTCAGTTACGTAGGTCCTACTGTTGGAAGTTACTTTCGAAATTACATTACAGTATCGTTATAACCTTACAAAGACTTTATCGTAGAGTTTATCGTACGACACGACGCTATATAAAAATTTAATTTCAAAGGCTTTACCATTTTAGAACAGTTTTATACAACGCACTGAAGAGTCTAGTGTTCTATTGTGTCCGATTTGAGCGCTGACATATTGGAAAATGTTGCCAATCAATATTAATGAAGTCGTGCGATCGACACCTACAGTTGTTCAATTGGGCGACTTTATTGTTAGGTGCTTTTATTCATACATTGAGCGTATCGAGCTGTATCGGTTGGTCCGCAATTATTTTAATATAGTATTATAGGCCTGCAAGTATGATTTGCTTTGCTTTATTGATTGATTCAGAAATAGTATGGCTATATGCTTCTCGAGTTATCAGCAAATATATCAAATTTGAGGTCCAGGGTAGACTCCTATATACGCGATGCTCATGTAACATATTATGGTAGGCCTATAGGCTACATAATAAAACACGATGTGGACCGCGGCTAATGTCTTTAAAAATACTACAGTAGGAGTGATATCATAATTACTTCAAATCCTTATATGTAGACCTATTGTCAAACAATGTAGACAACGTAGATTCTTATATCCGCCACACAGAGCGCACACTTTGCCTATGCTGCTGAACTGTCCATAGCGAAATGGTAGAGCAAAGCGTGTTCACTGAGTATAATCAAATGAGCACCCAAACCAATAGGTTTGTATTGTAGGTGAACCTCTGTTTTGTGTGCATGCGACAACTTACGCACACCCTTGGGATGGACTAGTACAAAAGGTACCTTTTGTTCGTATAGGCGCTTTTACGTGACTTTCGTTTCATCACTTATTGACAGTAGCCTGCCTATTATAGCGTTAATACGCTGGTCAGGTCAGTTACCGATTTAATGGCGGAAGCCCTTTGTCTCGAACAAAAGGTACCTCACGATGAATGGCGTGTCGGGAACTCCAATTGGCACAAACGAACAATAAGCGTAACATAATCTGTTTCCTCTCCTTCCTATATAAACTCCTTGGTTTTATACAGATAGTTATCCTTTTCATTACATCCCTTTCTCATGTACTCATGTATTGTGATGAGTAATACACACTCAGCTGGTTTCCCACGCGTATGGAAATGAAGACCGTAATGAAGCCATCCTCGACAGGCTGTGTTTTATTTACGGCGTTTTAATCTCAATAATGCATTTCCCTGGACGAACAAAAATGTCTTTTATAATAAGAATAAGGATTCGAAGACACATTGTGAAAATGTTTTCCCTCCGGGGCAAGTAACGACGTTGATATAGCATGTTTTCCACCAAACATCATTGTGTTAATACATATTGGTGAATTTGATAGTCAAGTACGCGATACATACACTATGGAAAACAGTAGCCTCGTCCCAATGGCATAGTTCAATAACCTCACTTAAACAAACACAGTGCAATATTTGACCCCAAGTTGCAGAGTATGAGTTTTTGTACCCACATGTTCAAAGGTCGTTTAAATAAATGACAAATGTATTGGGATTAAAGAACTGTGCTCTGATAGATGAGCATGTTGTGGATCCTAGTAATAAGACTAGGTTTTAATTTCGAGAAGCAAAATTCCATACAGCCTTCTCGTTGACTTACTTGTAACTAACCTCTGCGCTGTGAACAATGTGAAAGTTCAGTTATTACATTTTAATGTAATGTGAGTCTGAGAGTACTAATGTATGTTGTGTCACATTGAAGATACATGGCGGTTACCCGTACCTGGCGGTATTCGGCTGGGCGCGATTACCTGACTGAGTTTCATACCCATCCGACAGTTTTTACTAATTTGACCTGGTAAAATCTCTAAATGACCTTCAAAACACTTGGCTCTAAATGTTGACTGTACCCACCAAGTTTCATGCCTATACGACAGTTTTTAGTAATTTTACCTTATTTGGCCCCTGGATGATCCGGGATGACCTGAAATGACCTACCAAACATTTGGCTATAACTGTTGCCTGTACCTATCTATTTTCATTCCCATACGCCAGTTTTTAGTAATCTGACCTATGGATGACCTCGACTGACTGTTTAATTGCTGCCAAAATTGAAACAATGGAAAGTATGCGAAATCACACACTCGGGTTTCTGATTTCACAGACCGGGTCTCTGAATTGGAGTTTGTGAATTCACAGCGCCCGAACTGATTTATTGTGAGTCAAAGCTTCCTGGTTCTGAACCGTTGAAAGGATATAAAGCACTACATACTAAGTTTGATTTGCTTATGTACCTGATTCATTTACAAATCATTACTGTTTTTGTTTTGTTTTATTTCGCCAGCCGTGAACACAAAGACCTTTTCCTCAGTTCTACTTTTATCTACATTTTCTACCGGTGTAGTGAGCATATAATTGTGTTGCATTTGTTCATTTTTTAATAATTCAACAAATAGCTTGCCCCAATTATTGCAATCTGATTCACCAAATCTACAATAAACAATCGGCTTATACGAACCTGTAGCTTACACTATTCCTTAGAGCACACATAGTAAGCTAGTTTCTGCCTTAAGAGCTGACTCAAACAAAATATTTTATTCATTTATTTACTGAGCGTCAATGGTGTTGTTGATACCCCGTTGCTGTTTGTTCACTGAGCCTCTTAACTTAAAAGTTATGCAATACCTCAATATCAAGTAGTTTTAAGGTTTTTTTTAACTTGAGAACTATTATTCTTCCATAAGTTTTCAGACGACGTACACGAATTATATTCAAAACCTAGATACAAATTCAAGTTCATTGATTGAATGGATTGAGCACACTAAATGCCACAGGAAACCATCGGGCCTTTTGCTGTTGATGTTATTATGGAAAAAAAGAAATCCACAAATGGAAAATAATAGATCGTCTTGAAGGTCGTGGACTTATGTGCTACACATTAATGCAATTGGATGTATCGCTCTTCCTTTAGAGAAGAAAAATGTGAAATACAATTCTTACAGCAAAAACAAAGTGACTTAAAATACAGCGCAAGCTAGTTCTCAAAAGGCTAACATGGAATGATGAAAACAAGTGGAAAATCTTAAGGGTGCGAAGGACAGCAACGCCACTTGCAAACATGCATTATTATTATCCAGTATCTGTAAACCATACACAAGTTTGAGGTCAAAGGTCATTATATTTACAGTGTAGCTAATTGTCCAGGGATTATTTGTCAAAATAGTGGCATGGCCAAAAATATTTCAGTGTGATTAATACCATATCAGTAGGATTAATGAATGGCTACTTTACAAAAGAACTCTTTTCAGTGCAATTTTAAAAGTTGTATTGTCTATTGAACAATTTTCAGCGTGTACTCTGCAATTTCAGTGTGATTTTCAGTCTCAATATCTTATAGTGAGTTAAGGGTTACTTCTGGTGTAAAACCAAATACATTAAAAAAATCTCATGCTCCTAATGAGGCGTTGAATGTTACCTTGCTCAACCCCGTTCCACTCGTTGATAACGATGCGACGCAATCCCACCAGAGTTGTATCTGCCTTTATCTTCTTGTTGACTCGTCTCTTGTGCTGATCCCAAAGGTTCTCCAAGGGGTTAAGATCAGGGCTTCTGGAGGGTCACTCAAGTGTCTCAATTCCTTCTGCTTCCAGGAATGCAGCTGCAATCATGACCTGTTTTGAATCCCTTTTCCAAATCCATCTCTCAAAACGTAAATGTCTTAGTACCCACTCACCTTTGCCTTTGAGCATTCATCTGCACAATAAGCAAAGGATTATCCAACATGCATCAATTAAAATGCTTTAAATTAAAATCGAAAAGGCGGGAATAATGAAACCGTCTTGAATCAGTGAATCAGCTCTAAAACCATTGAATAGGCTTCTTTGCAATTTTAATTTTTGGACCTCGTGTTACTTAAACATTCATATCTTTTCTCAGGAGTGTCGTAGAGTAGTAATTGAGGTGTCAAAATGTGCAGGATAATCTTCCGCATGCGATTACTTAGCAAACGTACATAATTGATCGCTAGATTTTAATTGTGGGTAAATTTTCTAACCATAAAGAAACTTTTTTTGCGTAGTTTATATGATTTTGATGCCAAATGATGAAAAACTCAACATAGGTTGACCTGAGACTTTTCTTGTTTTAACGCACTGAACCGTAAACACCTTTAAAAAAATGGCAGACTAAAACCCGAAGCCGTGCGTATGAATTTTGATACTATTACAACAAAAATGTCATATAATTAGAGAAAATATACCATTTTGAAGCATCAAACCATAAAAGTAATATAACTTGATCAATTTCAGCGATTTTAATGCAGTCTTTTCAGATGCAATGCAAACAAATAGTTACTCGTCATATTTCCATGCATCGCCCAAGATATTAGTGGTATGTAACCTAAGGGGTCACTTCCGGTATAAAACCAAATACCTTCAAAATTTTATCAGCCAAAAAAACCAAAACAAAACAAAGCACAGTGGCGGTATATATAAAACCAACAACTACCACACTAATATATAAATCATATCTTCAGCTATTTGAAGATAGATTTTCATTTCTTTTTCAATTTATTCATCTTTTTCTGCTTTGTTTTTGGTAAATTTTATTATATACATTGAGGACGCTATTTACATATACTTTAAATTTAATTTAGCCAAATAATATAAGGTATTCCTAACATTTCATGATATATTTTGTTTTGAAAATTTCGTTGCTATTTCTTACACTTTTTATGATGTTTTAATGTCATTATACCAGTGTCTACCTCTTGTAAAGATGAAAACACAATTTAAGATAAATAGCGCCATCAGTGTTCGCCTTTTCTTACAAATGACGTAGTTTTACAAGCTATCACACAACCGTGTCACATAGTATTACATGTTTTAACGTTCAAAACATCCAGTCTGTATACTGTACTGTTGTTTTATATACTTGTTGGCTCTTGGTCTCGATTAGATATTCAGAATACTCAATTCTGAAGTATCAGGGCTAAATCTAATTCCTGTAGAGACATGACTATCATAGTACAAGGAGCGACAAGACTTAATGAATTGATTAGCTTAATTGCTTCAATGGAATTGCCTTTGGGTTTATGAAGTAGCCTGTGGTCACAAGATGTTTACTAACTCCGGTTTTGTTCGTATATATAACTATATACCTACTCCTAATGCTTAACACTTTCAGAATAAAATAAATTAATATTTAGTCGAGTTATGCCGTTTCATTATGAATTAATAAAACAGTGTCAACCGTGTTCCGCGTGCAATACTTTCAAGAGGGGGGGGGAGGTTAGGATAGCAATGACTTCAGAGTATAAATTATTTCTGGAGACTAAGTCCATGTCCTCACGTTTTTAAAAATCACCAAATTTCCACATAAAGAAGCGCAGTGATATAAAAAGAAGCACATTGATTTATAAAATTTCAGGGCTTAATGTTTGTAGCAACTTATGATATTGCATCACAGTATTGTTATAATCTTACAAGGACTTGAATCGTGCGACGTTATATCAAATAACATTTTTTTTAAATATACAACTCACTTAAAGTTTTTAATATAAAAGTCACTGTATGTCAGTTCCTTGGAACATTGAAACAGTTTTGACAGACAAAAAAAATCACTTTAATCACAACATCACTTTGAAGTATTTTCATGTGTTGTGATTCGTTTGGGTTCCCAAGCGAATGAAATTGAAGACCGTAAATACGCCATCCTTGACAAGTTGTGTTTTCCTTACGTCGGCTTAATCTCAAAAATGCATTTCCCTCGGCAAATAAAAAATGTTTTTTCATAATATAACCATCGACATACAGACACATTGTGAAAATGTTTCTCCCGTCGGGGCAAGTAACAAATTGATACAGTCATGATTACTTTAAATCATTCAGGCTAGATATCGGTGAATTTGATGTTCAGGTATGCGCTACATAATATACGTTTTTAATCTTGAGAAACACAATCCCCAAAGGTTTTTCGTTGTCACTTACCTTATCATAGGATCAAGATGAAAGTCAAAATCTCATAGCAGCGGCATATTATAATCTAAAATATTCTGAGTTATTGGTGCGCCTACCAGGTTTCTACCAAAATGGCTCTGGCGAATTAACCATGGAAGGCTGTAAAATCCTTTGCGCAGGAAATGATACCATCCACAGAGCAGGAGTCGCTCTGATTCTCAACAAACAGGCACAAAATGCCCTCCTAGGCTACAACCCCATCTCAGCAAGAATAATGTCTGCAAGATTTCAAACTAAGACGGAGCAATCACCATCATCCAAGTATATGCACCCAATACTGCAGATACTGAAAACAGCTGTGGACGAATTCTACGACCAACTACAACATGAAATAAACAAAACGCCCAAAAAAGACATTCTAATGGTAATGGGGACCTCAATGCCAAAGTAGGAGACAACAACTCAGAATGGGCAAATGTAATGGGGAACTATGGATATGGGAACATAAACGCCAGAGGTGAAAAGCTGTTAACTTTCTGCGCCACAAACAATCTGTGCCTCACCAACACTATGTTCAAACAAAACAAAGCCAGCAGACAATGGACATGGGAATCCCCTGATCAAAGAACTCATAATAAAATTGACTTTATTATGATCAGCAGCAAATGGAAAGGATGTATTACAAACTCAAGGAGCTTTCCAAGTGCTGACGTGGGATCCGACCACCAACTTGTACTAGCAAACATCCAACTGAAATTCAAGACTAAACCTAAACCAAAATATCCCAAGCGATATGATGTCTTCAAACTCAAGACTCAAGCTACAAGAGAGAGGTATGAGGTCGAAATTGGGGGTAGCTTTGCCCCATTGCTTGACGATGAAGACACTGACATCAATGACTCATGGGAAGCAATAAAAACAGCTTTCAGCAACACATCAAAGAAGATACTGGGAAACAAAAAGGCTCAAAAGCCTAAACCCTGGATAAGCGAGGAGGTCATCAGTTTAAGTGAAGAACGTTCAAAGGTCAAGCAGGAGAAACTGATAGATCCTAGCAAAAAGACAAGGTACAACTACCTCACTAGGGAAATCAAACGGAAAACCAAAGGCTGCAAAGACATTTGGCTGAAAGACCTATGCAGAAATGTAGAGAATGCACACCAGGCTGCCAAGTCAAAAGAGGTGTATTCTACAATAAAGAAAATCACTAACAAACCAACCACCAAAATGCAGACTGTAAAGAACAAAGAAGGAAAGATACTAACTGAACTTCAAGATGTGAAAAACCGATGGAGAGAAAATTATGAACAACTTTACAACAACCAAAACCCTATTAATGAAGAGATAGTAAACAGCATCCCACAAATGCCAAGCACAGAAGAGGAGCCAGACATTCTGAAGGATGAGATTACCAGTGCCATAAAAAAGCTATCTGATGGCAAAGCACCTGGATATGACAATGTGACAGCTGAAGAGCTTAAGGCATCGGGTGAAGCAGGTGTCAAAATCCTGCACCGGCTGTGCAACAAAATATGGAAGAATGAAGTCTTCCCAGAGGACTGGGGAAAGGCCGTAATAACACCCATATTCAAGAAAAAGACAAGCTTGACTGTGCAAACTACAGGGGCATCAGCCTACTGAGCCATGCAGGAAAGTGTTCACCACCATTCTCCAACGTAGAATCATGAAAAAAGCAGAGGAGGTCATCTCAGAATCCCAAGCCGGCTTTCGACCTGGAAGATCAACAGTCGACCAACTTTTCACCTTACGTCAAATCGCAGAGAAATTCCTTGAGAAAGGCAAGAACCTGTATTGCTGCTACATTGACTTTGAAAAGGCCTTCGACACCATATGGCAGGATGGGCTGTGGAAAGCAATGGGATTCTTCGGCTTCCCAAGTAAGATCATCAGGCTCCTCAAAGCACCATACAGTATATCAAACAGTGCTGTGCGTGTGAATGGCGACCTGACTGAGTGGTTTCACACAACAGTGGGAGTGCGACAAGGGTGTGTGATATCCCCACAACTCTTCAACATACTTCTTGAACTTGTTATGCTGTACGCAACCCATGACACCGACATAGGAATATTGATCCAGGGACATATGATCTCAAACCTCCGCTTCGCCGATGACATTGTCCTGCTAGCTGACTCTGCTAGTCACCTGCAGACTGCAGTGGACAACGTCTTTCGTAGCAGCTCGAACCTCGGACTGAAGATCAATATTGGTAAAACCGAAGTACAGGTTATCAGCAGCCAAAAAGTCAACCTTAACATCAACATTAATGGCAATCTGCTCAAGCAAGTGGATGAGTTTGTGTACCTGGGAGGCACCATATTTCAGAAGGGCACAAGCAGAGAAGACATCAAACACAGAATAGGAAAAGCTCTAGGAGCAGTCCAAAGACTTCATAGCATATGGAATGCAAAGGACATTCAACAGGCCACCAACATTGAACTATACAGAGTCCTAGTACTATCTATCCTAATGTATGGAGCCGAAACCTGGACCATCAAGAAAGAAGACGAAAATCGACTTCTAGTCTTTGAAATGATGTGCTTGAGAAAGATCATGGGCGTATCACGACTGGACAGAATACGCAACACCATAATACGGGACACACTTGGACTGAACAACACAATCATTGATAAAATCACCCAAAAAGGATCCGCTTCTTTGGTCACATTCAGCGAATGCGAAATGACAGATACCCCAAAATTGTGATAGAGGGCAATGTACATGGAAAAAGACCACGTGGAAGACCTCCCAAAAGATGGATGGACACTATCAAAACAGACTGCTTGGCTAAAAATATCACCTCCATAGCAGCAGCAGGAAGAATGGCCAAAGACCGAGTGGTATGGCATGGATTCACCATGGATCAGATGGCAAGGCAGAGTGCATCAGCATCCGTGCCGACGCCTTAGGTAGGTCTACCAGGTTTCTACCAAAATGTTCCCCTCCTCCACAAAAATGGTATTAAGTATACATTAAAACAAATTCTAGAATAGATATTCGATGTTATACAGATTACGGACACAAATACGAATGGCAAAGCGTTGAGCTGCCAGAGATATCAAAAATGTACTCAATAAGAATAGTCCTGGTCATTGAAAATACCCCTCTCGTGATGTCTGACGCATGACTGGATGTGTCATTGTTTGCCGGCAAACACATACGCACCCCTACTTACACCGGGATCCTTTTGGGTTACATCGTTATGTGTTTATAAAAAAAATCAGTGCTTCTTTCCATGGTATAATTTCTTATCACGTCATTATTGTGCGGTACAAAACAAATAGTAGTTTGTGGGGACGGTTTTTCTTTCACACAGACGCATCTTACCTCTACGAGGTACCTCTAAAAATAGTATTTCTGTGCGTTTCTCGCCTTATGGGGTATATATAAGCTATCTGGTTTTTGTGGGAACCATGCTTTTTACATCACAAAGAAATTGCACCCCACAAGCTATAATTGCTCTATCCCACAAGAATGCTAACATAGAAGTCACGTCTCTCTCTCTCTCTCTCTCGTGAGTTCTTATCGTTTCTTTCTTATTTTGTCGTCTTCGTTAACGGAATACAAGTACACAGTAAGGAACATAGTTTGTGTATAAACTACCGTAAAATTACCATATATATGCCTCTAAACGAGGTTTTTTTGACACAAGAGACAAGAGGCAGACACTCTCAACAAAAACGTTATTTGGAGTTTGAACAACTATATTACTGATACAGGCGGCTGTACAAACATGTATATTTGTAAGACCAATCTATTGCAATGTTTTTGAGAAGGGTATTGACCTTTCATATCATTCGTTAAAAAAAACCCTCGTTTAGAGGCATATACCGTAAACGTTCGCCTAATGGCGCACCTGGGTCCTTTGCTTTGAGATAAATTTCATGTACAAAACAGAGAGCGCCCTCCTCTAAAATTCCCAACCAGAATTTAGGGTACATACCCTTATTTGCTGGTGGGATTATTTTGGGAGGGCACTTTTAGTTTGTGTCTAAAATTCCAGTTATGTCAAGGGAGCCCATAGCGCCATTAGGCGAACGTTTACGGTATGCTTCTAGACGGAATTCTACGGTATTGGCCTACATATAAAAAGTCTAGACTAAAATATTAAAGTTATGCTTGACACAATAAGTTCAAGTTTTAATATCACAGTTTTCATGCTATGGTGTCTGAGTATAGAGTGAAATCATTAACTTGATGCAGAACTGTAAATATCGATGTTCTATTTACCTGAAGGTTTCGCCTGAAAGTAAAAACAAATCACCTCAATTCAAACAATATCGAGGCATTAACAGCAGCATTCTATTCAAACTGGTTTTCTTTAAGGCCAGTTAAATGGGAGAGAACATGGACCTTCTCGAGCATCATTATTTCTGAATTGTATGTCAAAAGTATATAAAACTATACATTGTTGGAAAGGAAATGAGTCAAGGAATCCTATGGTGACGTCAGATTTGTTCAAAAATCTCGAGTTTTTTAAAAAAACACAAAAATTCATTTTTTACCCCAATTTTTTGGTGACAACTTAGTAAAAAATCCGTTCAGAGTAAAAAAAAATCAGTTAGCTTTTCATAAAGAAGAGACATGAACTTAGGGAAGGTTTTTTATTTTTTGGAAATTCGTCTCTTTTTTCGAAATATTGAAAAAACATGTGAAAAAAGCAATTTTGTCACTCTATTAAGCTAAAAATTGCACAGAATGGTGTATATTTTTGTTTAAAACAAATATTTTGAAAAGATGAGAAAACCTTCCCTAGGCTGTGATGTACTGTAAACGATAGTGCAAAAAGTTTACCTTTTGCTTGCATACTTTTCGAGTTATCTTGTCACAAAAATCGTGCAATATTTGAGAAATCGACGTTTTAGTAAAAAAAATGTCAAAATTATGCACAAAACGTCCTTATATTTTAAAACGGTAAGACTTTCACACTTGTAAAAGCTGCATCTGGTGCATGTTCTAAATATGCATCTTTTTGCACCAATAAATCTATAATGTCTGCTTTCAGTGCGCCAAAATTCCAAATAATTAAAAAATCTAAGTGGCATTTTGACTGCAAATTTTTGTTTTGTTTACACCACATTTGCTGGCGTGAACAACAAACCGAATGCGCCTAGACTGCGTTGGACATACGCGCACAGTTGCGCCGCGTCACGCTAAGCGAATCGCGCGCGTAATCAAAATATTTCGCATTCGCTCATTTCTGACTCATTATTTCCCGCCAATTTACTAAGCTGTCTTGAGCCATGTCAGCTGCCACGTGACTTTTAGAGTTGAAAAGAGTGAAACAAATCAAGCAAAAATACGAGTAAATATTAGCAAGTTGTATTTTATCACTTTCAAGTGAAAGAATACATCTTAGTGTTGATAAATATCAAGAAATTTCAAATTCGGGCGTGAACGAATGTGTCTTCCATTACTCTGGCCTTAAGGCATAATCCATATTATCATGCCTGCATATAAACTTTAAACGATGATATAACGAACTTACTGGGGCGTACGAGCTTGAATTCCAGGCTTTTCAGGTTGTTTCACACCAAAGTTGGGTCTGCTGGCTTGCCTATTTGATACCGTGCAGTTTGATAAATGAATGATTTTTATAACACTGCCTGGTATCATTATGTTTCTGATATTCTCCACTTCCGAGCCCCGCGACCTTCAAGTCTTTGGAATAAAACCATATGCTGTACATTTTAAACCGAAGAACAGACCGCGCACCTTGATCTGTTGATGCAATGTCTTGATGACAGATTCACTTCAACGGACATTAATTACTGGACATTTTAAAGATTATTTAGTAATATTTTGTTGGTTTAAAAGTGACCTGCTGTAAACTGCTTTGCTGCTTATCCACAAAAATAGCCTGTTGAGTAAAATATTTCAAAGGTTTGGGGGTCTCAATTGTTGATCCTAGCAGGTTATTTATCAAAGGGAAAGTGACAACACAACACACACACATACATGCATATGTATAGGGACATGAACTCTGTACATAGACACAAAGGAAAAGTGTCTATTGTGTGTCTATACACATTATGTATAGTGCATGTCCGTATATGTATGCGTGTTTGTGTGTTGTCTTGTCACTGTGCCTTTGATAAAGATACTGCTAGGATAGCAAGACCCTAAAACTTTTAAATAATAGTTTATTGTAAGAGCAACAAGCGAAAAAAGACACCTTATAATGACCATGTCTATCTATAAATGAAGGTTTTTTTGTGTTTTACTTAAAAGTATCAGTTAATTACCATACGGGCCCATTTATTCAGATTCTATAACAAAATGAAAAATATAATGCTATAACGCCTCTTGTTTTGTTAGTATTTGTGTAAACCGATGATGTTAACTTACTTGATATAAAAAATATGGGAATGTGATATCATATGCATATTTTTGTCAACGCATCATTTATATTATATGTAAATTTTTGATCCTTTCTTTTAAAAAAGTGTCCGTCATACCTGCCAACCCGTTTTTTAATTTAATTGATCACTCTTTGTGTCACCATTTTTTCCATACGGAGTTATCTAAAAGTATCACAAAAACATATTTTGACTCATCTAAATGTTCAGCGCTCTACTGTCATCTTTATGCATTACCCACTTTTTATGCTGTTTTTACTTTGATAACGGGTTGAACAAATATACTCGCTTTCGCTTCTCTTCTCCACGACAATTATTGGCAATCAATACGAGACGTTTGCTTGTTTCCTGTCTTGATTGAAATCGTTGCCTTATAAACCGATTGACATTAAAGCGAAAATACAGATAGCGTGGATTTTTGCACTCAATAGCGACTTCTTCAATTTGATTTTTCTTAATAAAACGAATGTTTTATCAAGAAATGGATGCCAACAGTGTGTTGCTTATTATCGTTCATTGAATAAAAATATGTTCCTAGTTTTACTCTTTACCTTTACTCTTTTTTAATCCGACAGCTACAAATCCATGATGACCGCCAATTAAATATGTGAATCAGGACATTTATGTAGTTTTCGGTTTTATACAACCCACGTGTCCTAAACATCGAATATGAAGTGTCTAGCATGTTTAATAAAAGAAGTGATTTTGGTGGAAACCTTCCCTTAATTTAATCACTCCCAAACTAAATTGACTGGTATTGCAGTATGTGTATGAATACGATATATTTATTTAAGATTTTTGTTTGGGAAGCGGTTCTTCTTGCAGGTAGATCACGTAGATAAAATAAAGCAAATACCGAATAAACTCAATGTTTCATCTTTTCTTAATTAAAGCTATCCACCGTTCGGTCGTGTTTATGACTAGGTATATAAATGATTATCCTTCATGGTTTGTCGAAGACAGGCGGTCTTAGTCAAAATCACATTTATAATAATTATAGTGACGTATTCCATCACCTAACTTCAGCAAAGTGTTAGCAAAGTGTTTTCTAACCATTATAAATGTTTTTACGGACCCAATAGTCTCTCTGATAGATAAAAACGTTTTAAATTAATCATTCAATTATTCAATTATTCAACCATGCACAAGAAATTAAAGCTCGAGCATGTTGAGTCAACTTAGCTAAAGATTCTGCTACGTGCCGACCCATATAATTCACTCCTCATCGAGAGCGTTGATTTAGTGATGCACATTTTGGCCTGCAGTATTCCTGTCGTACTTGTATATTTAAACAATTTAACTCATTTATGATGAAAAGTACTGAAAATAAAGCTTATTCATGGTCCAGAAACCCATTTACCTGCTGTTGTTTATCAGTGCATAATAATCTTTATCAGAACGTCAATGGGAAAGAGAAAATCAATAGAAACAAACTAACCTGTTAGTAAGAGCTTCAACTAAAGAAGCAGAGTTTTATAGTACCCAGTAAAATGTTTTAGCACAGACGCCGATAGCGCTAAAAGGTTTTCCTTGCAAGATGTTGTCTTTTCATATTAATTTGTGTTCTGAAAACAGATATAAGTACTCTCACAAGAGTAAATGTTGTTTTGACGGGACTGACATTTATTCTTGGTACAATTATTTTCCATTCCGCTCGATTTCTACAGACTTCATGATTTTTGGCAGCCAGCTTCGACAGAGAGTGAACAAAACAAATTCCATGGTATTTCGTGGTAATCGAAAATGAATAGCGACATTTCTTGAACGATCTATACCAAGGAATACCTGGGGCAAATGTGTGAAGTGATCAAGCAAAATTAGTCGAAAGTCGGAAATATTGATTTTGAGATATGGCTAAACAAATGATATTTTCCCTTTTATTTCCTTTTGTTTTGGAAACTCTTTAATTGTTCATATCTTTGGAAATGGTTGATCAATGCCAATGCTGTTTTCTTCAAAATGCAGCTTTGTAAATGCTTTTTACTGTTCTATAAAATACCGAAAATTTAATATTATTTCCGAGTTCCGACAGATTTTGCTTGATCGCATTTATGTATCATTCAATAATATCATGACGATTGTATATTTTCTGTACAAACACCCGTTATATGAGAGATACAGAAATATAATACCCTTTTCTGTACACTCCTAAATGCATGCTCACGTCTGTCTGTAAGCCTCTCCAAACGAGGACTTACAAAGTAAAAACAAACAAACACTGTACTATCCAATAGAGGACACGTTCCTGCAGTGGACATACATACTATGATACGGTAATAACTTCGGGCGTACTCTCCGTATACCGCCAAGAGAAGACGTGCTTTAGCCGTTTATATATCATTTCCGTCATCGATAGAGCGTTGACAGTCCACGTTTAGGGGTACTTTCACAGTTGAAAGTGCTTACCACAATATAATATCTTTGGCGGCGAACATTTATTTAACATATATAAAAGAGCGCATATAAAAACATAGATATAGAAGAGAAACGAATTTTTTGGATAACGGATGATCTATCCAAGAGGTATTCTTGTATTGTTTGACATGTTTGTATTATGTGTGAATCTGTCTAATTCTTTACTCTTTCTGATGTTTTAATAAATTTATAATTAGAGAATATCACAAAATATTGTTCATTCCACCGTAACAAATCGTAATCATTCAATCGTAATCCCCTCTCCCCCTGAGAAAAATATCGTTTCCGATGCGCCACCACTTTTTTTTTATTTTCGCGACACTATATACCCATATTAAACGCCATAAAAATTATATGATTCGATCGGATGATTTTAACGTCGCAATAATATGTATATTCATGATCCATGAATGATGAATTATTCATAATTAATATTAATTTCCGCATTATTGAGGTCAAACACTAAATACCCGAACAGAACCCTAAGACGGATATACAATACAAGAATGCCTACAGCTCATTTATTAAGTGTTATTTATCATCATATCTTCTCCTTTGGTAGCACCAACTTTGTGGAGATCTTTAAGATGACTGGAACAACTTCAATTGTATTTACCGACTCTTACACCTCAAGCCTTCAACGAGGACATGTATTCATAATACCAGGCTTACTGCAATATGATAATGATCATCAGCAATGACAAACAATCTGTTCCCCGCGTATGTCAGAGAAACTGCATCCCATTTTGGGACAGTAACTCCCAACACCTGCCTGAAGATCGTGTATCTGTAGCTATAAAGGAAGATTCATCCATGATACTTTCACACCTGCATGTGAAAGGACTTGTGTATGGTTTCCCCCAAGGATCTGCCCTAGCTTCACTGCTGTTTAATGTTTACATCAATGACCTCCCAGACACACAGATAAAATCTCAAGGAAATTATGGTTATGTAGATGACTTGGCTATCCTAAAAATATGCTAGAAGAACATCGAAAGCTGCCATTTACTGCGATAGCGTTGCCAGTGGGGGGATTAAATAAGAATCAGAATATGACTGAGTGGTTATCTAGTCGGCGTTGGTGCAAGAAGTCTCAATACAAGCTCGATCATCATCAGACAATATAATAAATACTGTAATCTTCGGAGTAAAATTGCTACGTATATTTTGCTGAGCATTAACAGTCCAAGAGAACGCCAAATATGGATCAGGAGTATTACATAATAATACCCTGCTATGACAATAGCTGCACTAGGTTAATCGTATAATCTCCTTATGTGGTTAGCATGGCTGGGCCAGGAAATCCACAAGGTCAGCCAATGTATGTACATGTATTCGGTACATGTGCCATATCTTTACAATGGGTGATAAATTTCTGGTTTGTTTTATTTCAAAACGCAACAGTCGATATTCTAAAGCTTGGTCCAAATCCAAGAGAAGAACCAACTCTAGTAATTTATGTGGTTTCAAATTATATCGGTCGTTGCCTTTTGATAGAAATGGTGTTTGTTGATGTGCACAGTTTCCCATTAGATCATAACATGCTGTTGTACATCCAAGGTCAAAGGTCTTTTAATCCATATTTGGCGTTGTTCTGGGACTGATTAAGAGGATAAAAGATCAGGACTGAATTGGAACAATTCGACACACTTGACGACCCAGATTTTTGGAAAGTGTTTTTTTTTACATTTATATTACTGTTGTTATTCACAGTGTGTATTGATTTAAATCATCTGACTGAGGAAATGGTTAATTCGTGCTCTTCTATCAGTGCCCTTGAATTTTTTAGATAAATGTCTTTAAAATAATTGTAAAAGAGTAGTTACTCTACTCGGCTTTGGTGCAATAAGTCTTAAGTTCGATCATCATAAGACAATTTATGGATGATAAATACTGTGCTCTTCGGAGCATAATTACTACGTGTATTTTGCTGAGAATTAAGAGGTAAAAGATCAGGACCAAAATGAATTGGGACAATTCGACATACTTGACGACCCAGATTGTTGGAAAGTGTTTCTTACATTACTGTTGTTATTCACAGTGTGTATTGATTTAAATACGTCAGACTGAAATAAGTGGTAATTTGTGCTCATCGTGGAATCGTTGCAAATATTAGATACGTTTTCTACAGCTGTTTATCGTTGAATATAGAATGGGTATTTACACTCGTCTAACTGAGGTATTATTGTGACACGTTTGAGGTAGGGGTGTGGGAGGGCTCTGGATTGTTGCTATTAAACGTCCAATTTCAAGCATTGTGATACAAATAAACAAGTAAAATGGGTCTCCTGTTCGCCTTAATATAAAAAGCAAGCACATCATCTCATATTAGCCAAAATCATGGTAACCTTTTGGCAATATTTTATCATTGGAAATAATGCCCACAATATTAACGTGTACCTTGGCATCAACAATCAGCACATCAATTTTGCTAAAATTAGGGCAAAGGGTGGTCGACCAATAATTACATAGAGCCGTTTACCGGTTGTTTCAGTGTTTAATGACGACAAGAATAAAAACTACTCCGCTAGATACCGAAGCGTGGGAGAAACAGACCTGCAAGATGAGTTCTTACCTAAATTGACATGCTTAAATAATAAAGACATATGATTGAAGCTAGAAGTTTTCAAGACAATGATGTAGGACAGATACCTAAAGAGAGGCATTGTGATTCGGGAAATCCGCCCGCATTACGTAAGTAAGTATCATGCACTGTTTTGAATGAAGAAAGTAGAATGAAAAGTAGGGCGTAGGTTCACTAATGAGATTACTATGGTTAAGCAGTATCAACTGTAACCTAATTAGATAAAATCTGATTTAATAAGCAATAGTTTACATAGTAAAGTGAAGTAAATAATTAATCAAGTTTACAACATACAAACAAGCCTTAAGGGTTTCCGATCGGTATGTAAGTTCTCCATTTGATCCATAATTGTGCCGTCAAAAAGTAGTTTACTTTAAAGAGAGATTGTTAAAGGTTTGTCGCTTATACGAAATGGTTACTGGGATAAAATGCGCTCCTTTCTAATATTAATATACTTGTAAGGGAAAGAGCCCACTTTAAGATGCAAGACGAACTAGGTCGAGGGCAGAGGAAACATCTGAGAGTTTGAGTATGAACTGGAAACGAAATGGACCTATGGTCATTTGTGAATGGCCGGTGCTCGAACAAGGTATCACAATGGCGCAAATCGAAGACACAGCCGCTACGTTAATGCGCCCTTTAACAAGTGTGACAACATCTTTCGAGGTTTTTGATGCCTGCCAGTTTAATTATTGATAATCCGATTTATAACCTGATTATATTTACTTATCGAGTCCAAATTATTTCCGAGATAAGACACTAACCAGATAAAGAAACCAATTCAGATGGAAAAGGGAGCAGAATGTTGAAGTTTGAAATAAAAAAAATTAATGCCCGACTTAATGCCCGATTAATGCCCGATTTCCGCTAGTAAAGAATTTAAAAGCTGATTGCACAAGTTGCTTTGCATCCGGTCAGAAAAAAGCAGGTCAGTTTAAGCAGGCCGGATCATATAATGACTTGACCCTATCATCTGTCCTTTTATTTGAATGTAATAGTATCCATACTAAGTATGACCATGCTGACAGATATTTATGACGAGCAATCTTAGGCAGCTGAACGCTTATAGCCACTCTAAATTAGTAAGTCTGTTATAATTTATTGCAACAGTACTAGCCACTTCAATATCTATGTGGATCATATGGGTTGAGTACAATGTCGTCTCCGTAAACACCAGGAGGGCTAATTGTTGCAGCCCCATTAATTTTAAATTATAAAATTCAGATGTCGTTTTATTTGGTACCGACGGATAGCTATGGGACTTCTCTTTCAAGTGACACTACATTTTAATTTGTACTTAAAAGTACAAATATTCTCCATAAATGTCGCCTTAAATGGTAAAATGTGAGGGCGCACATGCAAATTTTAAAAAATCTGGCTACGTACAAAAGTACATACAAAACTAATTTTTTAAGTAAGAACTAAGTTACGGTCATTAAAAACTCCCATTATTATAAAATGAATGAAACTGTTTTACAATTCCACGTATTCTGTTGCGAGTACGGCTAACGCGTGCGCGTATTCCGCACCAGTCTACGCATACAAAGCGATTCATACTCGCACCTCTACAAGCGTGTTACGCGTTATCAACACTCATGATCCCAGACAAACGAAAAACCTAGACCAGTGACTTTGGTTCGCGTAGTGAAGTCAACACTGCATAGCAACAATTTTGACAAGGACGTAACACGGACGCAAACAAGCAGACATGTTCGCGTCCACGGAATATGTTGCATTTGACGCGAGCGATAACGGCGCAGCAATCACGCATACCAGCGCGTCAGACATATATGTATGCGATATTTTTCTGCGCCTTGTAACCCCGTCAATCCGTCAATATCACCAAATGCCAAATAATAGATGATCGTATTGAAGGTCGCGTACATATGTGTTACACATTAATATAATGGAGTATATCGCTGTTCCGTTAAACATTAGAAACATGAAACACAATGCTTAGAGCAAAAACAAAACAACGGAATATAAATTATCAAGCACAAAATTATTTCAAAGGGCTAACTTGGGATTGTGATAACAATCGAAAATCCTTAAGGCTGCGATGGTATTTATTTTCTCTGATAAGTTTCTATTTTCTATAAAGATGGCGCTAAACCAAATTTTATAACGATCCTTACTGTATAGGTGATAAGAAATAATATACGATTGATGGTTTTTGCTTTTTATTTTCTTTCACTGTGTCCTGCTCCTACTTCCCGATAACGTTTTTTTTTTGGTTGTTGTTGTTGTGTTTCTTTTTTTTTTAACTTAACACCCTTGAGTTACGAACATTTTTGCTTGGTGTTATTAAATGTATTTCAAAGCGTTTAAGGACGGTTTAGTGTAGTGGAGGGCGGGTTAGTGTAGTAGCCTTCTCATTCGCTTCTCACCATTGCGGTCCGGGTTCAACTCCCCGCGGTGCCACATGTGAGTTTGGATGCCGAACCATGCTCGTCCTCGCAGGATTTTGCCGGGTGCTCCGGTTTTCCTCCTGTATCTAAAATCGGACATTTTCCTATATCCATGTCCCGTAAAGTCTGGTGGGCATCCCTTGAATTAAGTAGCATCTGAGCACTATTGGGCTTTGTCTGGATTCAGCCGAATGTGAGAAAAAAAATATTAAAAAAATAACGCTACTACCTACTGCAATCAATAACACCACATTTTTGATTTGCGTATGTTTAGATCTCAATTTGACCATCTGAGCAAAACAAAATAACAGAACACATGAAGCGCAAAATGCATTTGACATTACGATAACAAACGGAAAACTTTAAGGTTGTGATGGTGTTTATTACCCTCTGATATTTTTCTATTTACCCCAAAGGACTAAAGATGGCGCTAAAGCGCATCATTTATTAACGATAAGAACTAATTTCGTGAATTCATTAATTAATATTTTAACACTTCCTTGAATGTTTTTTAACTAAGAAGCTGAATAAAGTGTATTTTTGTCCCAGTTTTTGCAATCTTATTCAAGGCTGGAGTAAATAAGATCTTGAGGCCCTTATTTTTTCTTTCACAGAGTAAGCAAGTTCCTGTTTTGAGAGCTATGAAAAAAGTTTTTATTCATCAATAGAGGAGAGGGTAGATTGATGGTTCGGTTATTTGCATTTGGCACACGAGGTTTTAAGTTTAATTCCCCGCAGTGAAGATTTGCTGGAATATTGACTTCGAATGAAAGGTCCCCAGCACAACCCGGTGTTCAAATCTACCTCAACGAAAACTAAGCTTCGATGGCGGATTTCTTGTGTTATCGAGGGCTGGCAAACTGGAACAAATCAACTCAAATAAAAAAGTACTGGGCGTTAATATTGTTTATACCCCGCTAGTGCGTGTTATTTTTAAGTACCTTGAGTTTCATAAAACTAAAACACAAGACGGGATCTACTTTGTGTTTGTTTTCCCTTAAGCCGTTCATAAAAAATAAAAAATTTCGACGGAATTCCGTATATACTTCTTGAACTTCTTGATTTCGTTTTCGATGTTCAGACTATTCAATTCTGATAACAATTTGTGCGAAGACATGTGTTTTATATTAGAAACAGTGACAAGATTGATTTGCTTTGTTAGCTTTTTGCTTAATTTACAAATTGTCTTTGGGTTTCACATCAAATGCATATTTTAATATTAAAACACTTCGAAATTTTCAGTGGCGTAGCGAGGGGCAGGGAAGGGAGGGGTCACGTGCCCTGGGCGAAACTTTAGGGAGCGCCGAATTGACCAATTCAGCATCGATTCTGCGCCCCTCCAAATGGTAAAAATCAAAGTTTTCGCGCACTTCGCGCGCATTTTAGCACAAGTGCTCATTTGAAACATAATATTTATTACCGAAATTCACTGAACTTCATTATAACCAAAATTATTTTTTGTGCAAATTTTGCGTGCGCTCCGTGGGTAGTCGCTCCAAGAATTCCTTGACCCGCTTACACCGCTGCTTTGAATGCATCTATACCAATATTCGTCGGACCTATTACATAGTGGCGGATGTACATAATATGTAAGTCAATAGTAACAGATGTTGAGATTTCAAAACAAACAAAAATCCATAGTGACGCCAACATCGGCAATATGTCATATGTATTACATAATAGGATTTTACAACATTTTAACGTTTTGAAAAAAAAATATATGTGCTTTTAATAAACACATCGCTGAACATTAATGGTAAGATCAAAAACTACGTCCAATGCAATTCACTTACTCATCCGTCACTATTTGATTGTTCTCATTTTCTAGCATTATTTTAAAAGCATTTAAACCATTAGTTGTCAGGTAGTTAAACATAATATATGAGAAATATGTTAATATTCCATATCTAACAGCATAAAATATGACAATATTAAGGGGTAGGGGACATACAAATCACGAAAAACTCAAGTTTTGCTGATGAAAATGAATTCATTTTGGTATGTAGCTAATTGGTTGTTCTAACTTTCTAGTAATTATTTTAAAAGCAATTAAGCCATTAGTTGTCAGGTAACATAAAATAATAACAATATTAAGGGTAGGGGACATACAAATCACCAACACTCACGTTTTACTGATGAAACTGCATTAATTTTGGTATTAATACCACTGCAGATCGATCAGTGGCGTAACTACGGGGGGGGGACATACCTTAGGGGCGCCAAATTGACCAATTTAGCACCCAAGTGATGAAAGTCAAAATTTTTGCGCTACGGCCGACAATTTTGCCTCCTTACCAGTTCCGGCCTTGATATTATTCCGACAGCCTGTCACTAATTCACAATCGATTTGAAACATTTATTGAATAGATTTTTTAATGTTGAGGTCCTACTCTGTTGTTCCCATAAAAACAAGCACGATTCACTTGAATTTAGTACCCACGAGAGGCTGATACATTTTGCCGGAACTATACAAGGTTACACCAAATGCGGAAGGATTTAGTGTTGTGCCCCCTTGAAGAATAGCACAATAGCGCTAATAGCACGCTATAAGGTCTGGGTCATTTTAAGAATAGCACAATAGCGGTAATAGCACCCCTCCAAGTGTACAAGAATTATTATTGCGATAATAAATAACATTATTGCGATAATAACGCGCTATATACCGCCTAAGGCCAAAACAATTTCCAGAGCACAATAGCACTAATAGCACGCTATAAGGCCTAACCATTTTAAGAATAGCACCATAGCGCTAATAGCACGCTAGGGGCTAACCATAAGAATAGCACAACAGCGCAAATAACACCCCTCCAAGTAATAGGAGAACTCAAAAATAGCATAACCATGATAACTGCGCTAAAATTAACATTTAAAGCTATTTTTAATGTCCCTAATGGGTTTTTTCTAAGTCCTCAAAAAATAACACTGTCAATTGCACAGATAGCACACCCATGAAAATAGCGGTGCTATTTGTGCTAACATGTATATAAAGTAATGACAAAATTGCGCTAATACCACGTGTAGGCCCGAGGAGATAGTGTATGTAATCTGCGCAAGTCAGTTATAGCGCCTTTCTCGGTCCAGGGCAGGAACCATTTTTGCCGCCAGAAATGTGACATTGTTGACCCAATTTTTCCGACCAAAAAAACTCGAAAATACGACGGGTTAGGGGATGGGGTAATGGGTAGAGGAGGGAGGGCGGGCGGTCACAAATAATTTCTCCTCGCTCATTTGTATTCGACAAATGGCTATAGGCCTAATTTAAGCCTGCAGAGCAAAATGCAACACTTCTCATGTGCTCATGCATGATCATTTGTAGGACACTTGGCAACAACAATGTCAACATAGCTCATACTTGGGAACACTGACCGAGAATAGGAATGCCAACGGAATTCGTATGCCTATTCTCGGACACCCCTGTTTCTATGGGAATTTACATAAACACAACACCAATCATTTGCTATGGTGTTATTTACGATGCAGGTGGATCAACTTGTTAAAATTACAGCTTTAAAATGCATGTACAATTTCGCATCACTGATTATATTACAATATCCCCTCTTAAATGGCGTCATTATTTTTTTTAAATGCCGATATTTCAGGTCACCATACAATCTCAAAATCTATTATTTGAGGTGAACTGTGCTGTCGTGATATTAAAAAGTCACCAAAACCTGCAGCACCGGTACGGCTAAATGATTCGTTCGGAAGACACGGCTGAAATTAAAGCAACGATCGTCAGCGGTTGTTCAAATCGCTAACTGACCGAGAATAGGCGTGTGACCGAGAATAGGCGTATTGACCCTACTATGAAATCCACACGACATTTTTTTTTGTGTTTAGAATCTTCATTAATATAGCGATGAAAAAACCGCACTAAATTTTGTGAGACAGATTTATGTCATGTGAACCAAACTCGAGGCATTATAATCCAGTTGTGCTAGTTCAACGACTGAATAATAGGATTTTTTTATCTATATGCTATTTTTGATGTCTTTAACATCTTTCTCATGTGATAATAAACGTGAAAACAAACATTTCAGAGTATATGTTTTGGAAATGAAAACTGAAAACTGATGCATATCTTCATGTCTCAATAGAAAATTAAAGTTATGCAATGCCTAATGTTGGATTTTACCTAAAAAGATACATTACGTCATTTTTATTTTCTTAGAACAACTTTAAAGGCTTTAAAACTCACTCTATCTCAGTTTATAGAGATAGTGATCCTTTTCATCACGACTTTGAAGAATATTCATGTGCTGTGTTGACGAAAACACACTCGATTCGTTTCCCAAGCGAATGGTAATTGAAGACCGTAAAGAAACCATCCTAAACAAACTGTGTTTTATTTACGTCAGTTTATTCTCAAAAATGCTCTCCCTTCGGCATACACAAATGTGTACTATGTTAAAACCAACAAGCACATCCAGAAATGTTTTGCCCGCCGGGAAAAGTGACAATGAACATCGGCACAGTCACATTTACCTTCAAACATTCAAGCTACATATTTGATGAATTTGATCTTCAAGTATACGCAATACACAATGTTGTTTTAATCTTGAGAAACAAAATCTCCCAAAGTGTTTTGTTGCACACTTAACTTAACTCTCACTAACCTCTATGAAGAGGGTGGCAGTCACAGTAATTACTTTGTGAACCAATGAAATATGAGTCTAAGAGATCAAGTACATGTTTCCCCATGTTGTCAAAGTTTTGAAATCATATTATAGAACACGTATGTGGCGAAATCCCTATAAATTATCTTTTTCTGTGCAAATGCCTATTAGCGTTATGCCAGATCTATTATATGCTATTAGCAATCGCAAGTGAAATCCACTTTAGTTGGATTGAGTCGTTGCTTCTGTAAGTGAAGACCTGAACGCAAGAAGACCGTAAGTCCACTTGGCCCCTTATTCTCGTGGTGTTTTCATTCTGATTACTTTGACCCGATGACAAAATTATATAGCCCATAGTTTTCACAACGGGAATTTGTAATAAGTTATAATACTTCTATGAGTCCGTCATCGGTTTTCACAGTACTGGTGCAGCCGGTACCTTTGTGAGTGTTCACGCTTTCATCAGATGTGTTTCTGACTCCAACCCTAATGGATTATTCCTTACAAAATCACTCTGGTTAAATTGAGACGCTATCGTCCATCTATTCTTATTACAAATTATTTTATTATTATTTTTGGTGTCAAAAATTGACCCTATATTGTAACCCTTGTGCTGACTGTGCCATGTGGTAATCCGGCCCTGTTCTCCTGATTTGGAAAAAAATATATATAAACTTCTCTTTCCGTAAACCGTATTATTGAAATCAACCTTGGGACTACACTCTTCATCTGTTATTACATTGTTACCTAACTTTTAATTTCTATTAGGATAAAATCAGTTTTGTTTCAGCCATTCGTAAATATAATCAGTTTATGACTATGTTTAGACTTATTAGAAGCTTATTAAAAATATTTCTGTCCTAGTTTTGCGACCTTATCTTACTAATCCAGTTTCTAATCAACAATTAGAGTATTATGCATACAGGGATGAAGATCTCCTGAGCTTACCCGTTGAATACGTCAATACCGTTGTTTTTATTGTATGTGTGTCTTTATTTATTCTGTTTTCGAGAGTGTGTTTGATTGTACATAATGTAATTTTGTTTTCATTTCCTTTTTTTCTGCAATCTGTAACTGTGAAGATAAAACTAAGTTGTGAAGCCTAAAAAAGTTTAAATATTATGCCCATAAAACTACATGGTTGTTTGATGTGTATAGAATTGGCTTCATTATCAACTAAATGGAAACTATAGATGGCGCTCTTTATCCTAACTCATATTTCTTAATTTGCAAGGGGTAGGTGCTCAATACTGACTTTAAAACAGATGGAATAGGTGAAACAAGCAGCAAAGAAATTTTATAAACATATTTCATCAAAAAATAAAAGAAATTGGTTGTATTAAAAGCTTGAAAGAGTAATTTTCAGTAACTAAATAGCGCCACCAATTTTGTCATAGATAGATACATTATATATCCGAAAAGCTTTTAAAAAAAGGCTGTAAAAGTGAATAATTTTGTAAAAGAGGAGAAATTTATAGTTGAAAATTACTCAAATGCATCTGTATACATTAGCATGATATCGCTTTTAGCTGTTTAAGCCTAAAAGTGGGTTGTACATGATGTTTTATTTGAAAAACTAATAAATGATCACATCAAACAGCCGTGACTATTAACCAAATCTTGTGTGCCCTAAACTAAGCTTCTTGCGTTTGAAAATGCTAAAGTTTTGGTAAACCAAACATAATTCGTGCAGAGACATGACTATATCAGAACACATGAAGCGACAGAACTGATCTTATAGGTTATTTTGTTAGCTTGATTGTTTCATTCACATAGCCTTTGGGTTTGTGAAGTAGCCTGTGGTCAGAAGGTGTTTATCTTTTGCTCATATTAACCCTCATCTCGCCGATGCAGGTTTCATATTTTCTGCCGCTTGCTGCTAAGCGGCATGACGCTTCATAATGCCGCTTGCAAGTGCAGAACGAAGCGACACATCCCGCTGTGCGGCAGGGGTATGACTCTGAGAGCCAAGCCGCTAAGCTCCGCTCATTTGTATAACGTGGTATTTTGTTCTCATACTCAGAGTAGCACCGCTCCAGAGTTGACTTAAATTCCACTCCTAGCGATCTGCCACTTTGGGCAAGGCGGCGAAGTAATAAATGTAGCTGCTTGCCGCTTGTCACCACTAGCGTTTCTGGTGCGACTGCGCAATGGAGCAGAATCGTCTGGAAAGCCTCAAATATCAAATAACTAGGATTAATCTTAAGTTCATCAGTTGCGCTCATTGATATGATGAAGGGGAATGAGTCACATGTCGACAATTTTCAATTAAATGTTTTTCACATCATATACTGACAATTTTGAATGCTACATGCAAACCTCATCAAAAGCAGGAATCTGGTTACCGAGTTATGAGAAATTAAACAATAACTGAAAACATGACAAAAAAAATGAACACTGTTTTACCAACATCTCACAATCAATATTAGCGACATCCGACTCATCCTACTTGACCATGTCACGTAAGCAATACTGTCCTACCTACCTCAAAAGTGATACTTATTTTATTATTTACTTTCGTATTTAGCTGACAATCCGTATCTGTATGATTTATTTGTTAACCGCAAATCACTTTCCGACTTGAGATCTATCTTTCTTCTATTAAAGTTCAGATGACGTAGTAAATGTAAAAACTTGATAAATATGGACATTTATATTGATTAAAATGGATTGAGGACAATATTGCCGATGGAAACCATCGGCCTCTTTATTGCTGATGCTATTTATAAAAATAGTACACAAGTAGAAAAAATGGGTAGTCTTGAAGGTATTGATATATATACCTTTCAAATTAATGTAATGTAATAATTATATCGATGTCCCATTGAAAGAAAAACAGTCTACAGTACAATGCTTAAAGCATTAGCAAAATTATGGGCCCATTATATAGTTTTAATATCCGAGATATGAAGTACCTAGTATATACAATTGTACCGTTTCATTATGTGTTGTCAATAAACTTCAGAGAATACGTTTTGCGGAGACTTCGTCTTCACAATTTATTTAAGAAATAAAGGGTAATGCATTATCCTTTACATGAAAATAATGTGTCCGAGGCAGTAAAAACGTAAATAATTATAACTATTTAAACGTTTTTACTGCCGAGGACACATTGGTTTGCGTGTAAAGGATAACGCTGCACCCTTTATTTCTATTCTATTACCACAAAATAGTGCGATTTAAAGAGAAAATATTACATTTTTTGCCCAAATATTACAAGTTGTTTACTTCAAGGTGGAGCGCCTACGCGTAGACAAAGCGTAAGTGATAGCGATATTGCAGAACGCGTAATCAAGCGTAATGCTTTGCGTAGAATGCGTAACGGCGCTAATATACTGCATCGCGCTTTGCTGTGCGCTGTGATGCGAGAAGAACATAAAGTTCGTTGCCCTGGCCACTTTATTGCTAATTAATGGTCTTTCACGTGACGCGTTTCAACAAATCACAGTGCGCGATTTTGAATAATGGGTCGTGGGGGAAATATAATTAAGGATAATGTGATCCCATATTCAGTTACGTAGGACCTTTCGAAATTACATTACAGTATCGTAATAACCTTACAAATACTTTATCGTAGAGTTTATCGTACGACACTATATCAAAATTTCATTTTAAAGGCTTTATCCGTTTAGTACAGTGTTGTACATATATTTATCCTTTTCATCACATCATGTACTCATGTATTGTGATGAATAATACACATTCAGCTGGTTTCCCACGCGTATGGAAATGAAGACCACCGTAAAGAAGCCATCCTCGACAGGCTGTGTTTTATTTACGGCGTTTTAATCTCAAGAATGCATTTCCCTCGACGAACAAAAATGTCTTTTATAATAAATAATAAGGACAAGAAGACACATTGTGAAAATGTTTTTCCCGCCGGGGCAAGTAACGACGTTGATATAGACATGTTTTCCATGAAACATCATTTTGTGAATTTGATCGGCAAGTACGCGATACATACACTATGGACAACAATAACCTCATCCCGATGGCATAGTTCAACAACCTCATTTAAACAATCATAGTTCAATATTTGACCGCAAGTTGCAGAGTATACGTTTTTGTACCCAAATCTTTAAAGGTCATTTAAATAAAGTACAAATGTATTGGGGTTAAGGGGGTACTACACCCCTCGATAAATTTGTGTCTATTGCATTTTCTCAAAAACTAATAACACACTGGTAACAAAAGCTCTGTGTATTATAGGGGCAAGGAATCCATATACTACACTGGAATTTCAGTGACCCAAGACAAGCGGTTCGTTATTTATGATAAGAAATAAGGTACCGCTAGGATGTACCTCATTTCCTATCATATACACTGAACCGCTTGTCTTGAGTTACTGAAATTTCAGTGTAGTAATTGGATCCCCTGCCGCAATAATATACATACATTTTGTTACCAGTGTTTTGTTATTTTTTGAGAAAAATGCAAAAATAGTCACAAATTTACCATTTACCCCCTTAAAGAATTATGCTCTGATAGATGAGCATGTTGTGGATCCTAGTGATAAGACTAGGTTTTGATTTTGAGAAGCAAAATTCCCTGAAGCCTTCTCGTTGCCTTAGTTGTAACTAACATCTGCGATGTGAACAATGTGAAAGTTACAGTTATTACTTTTTTAATGTAATGTGAGTCTGAGAGTCCTAATGTATGGTGTGTCACATTGAAGATACTAGGCGGTTACAATGTACCCGTATCTGGCGGTTCTCGGCTGGGCGCGATTACCTGGCTGAGTTTGTAACAGTTTTTATTAATTTGACCTCAGATGACCCCTGGTGACCGCGAAATGACCTTCCAAACATATGGCTCTAAATGTTGACTGTACTCGCCAAGTCACACCTAGTTTCATTCCCATGAATAGGTGATCTAGGTATCTGATTCCCTAAATATGCAATAAACAATCAACATATACAAACATATGGCTTATACTATTCCTTAGACCACTCAGAGTAAGCTAGTTTCCGTTTTAGAGCTAAATTAAACAAAATGTTTAATTCATTGATACCTGAGCGTCAACGTTGTTGAGTTTGCGCACGATGGCTTAAGTTATGCAATACTTCGATATCAAGTTAAGGTTTTTTTTTTAAACTTGAGAACCAATATTCTTCCATATGTGTTCAGACGACGTATTAAATTTAAAACCTAGGTAAATATTCAATTTCATTGATTATATGGATCCAGCACAATAAATGCCACAGGAAACCATCGGGCTTTTTGTTGTTGATGTTATTATAGAAAAAGAAATCCACAAATGGAAAATAATGGATCGTCTTGAAGGTCGTGCACTTACGTGCTATACATTAATCCAATTGAATGTATTGCTATTCCTTTAGAGAGAAAAAACATGAAATGCAATGTTTACAGCAAAAACAAAATGACTGTATATAGCGCAAGATAATTTTCAAATGGCTAACTTGAAATGATGACATATGTCAATGTTAGTGACATATCAAATCATCTGGACATATCTTCTTGTCAATCAAGTGGATCATAATTATGTTTTGTTTTGTTGTATAACACGTTATTTCATATATAAGTCTCACACGTGAATCATAGATATTTATCCGTGAAGCCATAGCGATAGAAGACAATAAGTCATAAACCATTTGAGAATTATCAGTTAAGCCATAACGATAAAAGGCAGTGATTCATCAACCAAATTAGACGTATCCGTGAAGCCATATACTCCTGTTCTTCAGACCGAATGAAGTCAGAGGCACGGCTGACGAAATCCGGCCACTCACACAGGGACCGGCTGCATCGGTACTATGATAACCGACGGCCTACTCGTAGAAATTTTATCATCTGATCAGTCATCCTAATGATGCGTCTTAGATGAGATGCGATACTGTCGCTATCAAAACAATAGCAACTCACGATGAACAGATTCAATAGTTATTTCTTATTATGTTTATCTAGCTGGATGTCTGGAAACTTTCGGGCCTCATAACTACTAACTTGTTGGTCTAAAGTATATAAAAGTGTACATATTTAGAATGTCCCACTTCTTTTTCGTTAAACGTAACAAAAAATATATTTGGCCAACCGAAACATTTTTATTAATTTTTAAAAACTAGATAAAAAAATCTAGGAACCGTTTTTATATTTTTTGAGCTCAAGCTAAAGTCGGAAATTTTGAAAATCGAGTTACTGCCATTACTAACCTGTTCAGTACATACACTTACTGATGTTTAATCCCCAAGTATACTTGATTGCAAAGTTATGAACCTTTTATATGTCCATTTTCTCATCTTTTTTATTGTTTCTTTTTTCTCCTCATTTTTGTCTAAATCTCAGTTTCATTATTGCCGACTTTAACCCATATTCAGAACACTCAAATCTGAAGTATCTGGGCTAAACATATTTCCTGCAGAGACATGACTACCAGAAAACAAGGACCGAACAGACTGAAAGAATTGATTAGCTTAATTGTTTCAATGGAGTTGCCTTTGGGTTTATGAAGTAGCCTGTGGTCACAAGATGTTTATTAACCTCAGATTGCTCGTATACCTACTCACAATGCTTATCACTTGCAAAGTAAAATAAATTAATACCTAGTCCAGTTATGGAGAGTTTTATTATGAATGCATAAAAAAGTGCCAAACGTGTAACACTCAATTCCAAATAGCTTAACGTTTTAAGGATCAAATAAATTTCCACATACAGAATCGCAGTGATTTAGTACGGTAATATAGACACAACGCCTAGATGTTGATACACAAACCTCAGCACACTTTACAGTCATGTAGGGCTTAATGTTGGAAGCTACTTGCATCGCAGTATTGTTATAACTTTACAAGATGTAAATCGTGCGAAGTTATATCAAATAACATTTGAAAAGTTTTTAATATACAAGTCACTGTATGTCAGTTTCTTGGAACATTGAAACAGGTTTGATAGAAAAAAATCATTTTAATCACAATATCACTTTGAAGCATTTTGTGATTCGTTTGGTTTCCCAAGCGAATGAAATTGAAGACCGTAAAACGTCATCCTTGACAAGTTGTGTTTTCCTTACGTCGGCTTAATCTCGAAAATGCATTTCCCTCGGCAAATAAAAAATGTTTTTCATAATATAAACAAGGACATGCAGACACATGGTGAAACTGTTTCTCCCGCCGGGGCAAGTAGCAACATTGACATAGTCATGATTACTTTCAATCATTCAGGCTAGGTATTGGTGAATTTGATGTTCAAGTATGTGCTGCATTATCCGATTTTAATCTTGAGAAACAAAATCCCCAAAGGTTTTTCGTTGTCACCTACCTTTGCCCCATGAACAAGTTGAAAATCGAACTCACAGTCAACAAAACCTGTAAATTATTGCATTCTGTACAAAAGAGCGTGAAAGCGTTATGCTAAAACTGTATTGCATGCGATCGCGAGTGATTAAAAGTAATGTTCCCTGAGTTAGATTAAGCCTTTGCTTCTGTAAATGGTGGCCTTGTGATATTCTGTATAGTAACTTTAAGGGGATGGGTTGACGCAGTCAGTATTAACTGTCGAAATTATGGCATAATCGGATTAAGTACATGGCAAATATATGAATACAAATTTTGAATAGATCGCCCTGCAATACAAGCAAGTTGCACTCGTCACCTGTGTATGTCTGTAATCATAGATTGAATACAATACCGCTCTTTTCAAAAATTATAATCTTACGGGCGGGAGTGATAAACATTTCTTGTTCAATGCGGCATGAATGTTGTAGTGCAGGGCGATCTATTCAACAATTGTATTCATCTATTGATATGGTAATAATCCTAAAGATACTTGTAGTGTATTCTTTCCGAATAGCTCACGTTTGACCTGATCACAAGGACATATTTTGTCAAAAACTTAATTTAGCGAAATTAAGAGAGCATACATTCTCCTCACCAATGATTACAATATGATAATATAATAATTTAAAATAGTGATAGGTGAACAGGAATAAAAAAAAAACCGGAAGGACATACATATACTCGTTTACTGAGGAGACTATTATAAACTGTACCAATGTTTAATAGTAGATAGAATTTCATTATTTAACGGCAGTTTACACAGTACATTCAAATCATGATTACGATTTAGTAAGTTTATACAATAAAAACGAGCCTGAAGTGTTGCCGAGGTATATCATGCATAGTCATGAAGTTATGTTGATATAATGTGAAACAATTACTATCGAATAAAACCTTTCAATCCTATGTGGGAAATTGGAAAATTTAAAACGAAAGTGTTGATGCTCGACTTAAAAGGAAACGACTTTGAATTCCACTAATAAAGAAGCTGAATGTAATAGAAAACTATAAAAGATCTTTTGCGTTTGGTCAGAAAGAAAAGCGGACAGTTAAACAGGCCGGGTCATTTAATGTCTTAACCCTGTCATCTGTCGTTCTATTTTTAAATCATTTTATCTAACCAATGACATATTGACCATTCTTGCCGATATATTATACGATATATCTTTATACGACTGAAGCTTAAAACCGCTGTAAATTGCCGATTCTGTTATTGCAAGTTGAGGTCAAGTTGAGTTCAAGATTTATATGGATCATATGGGCCGAGTACAATATTGCGAACGGAAATCCCAGATCAATACTTTCGTTTCTATTGTCGTCATTTTTAAAACAAATCCAAGTAGATTTTAAGGACACTTTATACTCACCTGTTGTTGTTGTTGTTGTTGTTGATGCTGTTATTGCTGAAAGCCATTTACAAGTATTGGAATGTATGATGTGTGTTTGGAAAGGAGAAAGGTTCAACGACCATTATGACCAGATTATAAACAAGCAAACAGATATACAATAAAGTATCTAAAATAAATGCTATCTAATACTTTGTTTTCTAACATATTTTTTTAATTTCACAATGTTAAGAGATGATTATATCAAGCGAAAAATTCGATTCGATTAATGTATATGATATTAATAATAGCTAATGTTTTGATGTTAAAATGATAACTACTAAATATCACCTGCCAACACATACCATACCATTACCATACTGCAAGTAACAATTTTCCTGATACATTTGTATATATTGACCGCACTTGTTCTTTCTTCTATACCGCCCAAAAAAAAATACGTGAATTCATATTTGGAACTACCATTATTATTTCCCTTTTTCATATCTCGCAATTCTTTGACGTTTCGACATTCTATTAGGATAGAATCAATTTGGTTGCAGGCATCCGTGAATAAGACATTGTAACAGTGTTAAGATGCTGAGTTATCTTATCTTACTACTAATCAACACTTGAAATAATTAATTTGATCATATTGGTTATACACTTCAGCGAACAAGGAGGGAGATCTGTTGGGACCTTATATGCGGTGGATTTTATTCATCGATACTGGCGTCAATATTGCTGTTTAATATACCATGTACAACACCTTGATTCAAGCATTTTTAACCCTCGCCTCACTGCACTGAAACTTTCAAATTATAGCTCAAAAGACTACCATTAGTTCCCTTATTTTATCGAGTTTGTGTTAGTTACCAATACCACTTAATACTTGGGGCAGGGTGATCAATCAAACGTCTATGGCAATGGACATGATAATTTTGAGTTAGATATATACATATATTTTCTTTCGTGTTTTGTATGATTTGTTTGTTAGCCATCATCCAGAGTTCAAATTATTATAAGAATTATGTTTCTGCCATTTATTTTCAGACGATATAGTAAAACCCCCGGCCGGTAAAATTGATTGGGCACAACATTGCCACAAAAAAAGGCAAATAATGGATGGTCTTGAAGGTCCTATTGGATAGAACAGCAATGAGAATGCTCTTCAATTAATTTTACTTAAAAATAGGCAGGCAGGCAAATGACCATACATGTATCAAACATGGCATTGTGTACAAATATAATGTATTGAATCACTAGGGCCTCCATTGATGGCCAGTCGTACCCCCGTGTAAGGTGCTGGGGGTATTCTTTGCACTAAAATGAGCGCAAAGGGTGGATCTACGATTAGCTCAGGACAAAGAGGGCGCTGAAGCACATACTATAACAATGATCCTTACTGGGTGACGGGATAATAGCATGCTAATAAGATTCTTACCTTTGCATGCATCGGTATTATTGGTTGTGTATTCTTTCATTTTGCTTTTCCTGTGTCTTTCTCATCGTTTTCCTGTATGTAAATTTGTTTATTTGCTGTTTTTCCTTTGTATGTGTGCTTGTTTTTGTTGTTGTTTCCACACAAACGTCTTCTTTATTTCCGTGACATGAACACTTTAAAGTGCGTGTTGTTATCAATACGTTGCACGTGAAAATAAGTTTGATTTACCATTGTATTCTATAGATCAATTATTATTGCGCCTTCATGCTCCCATTTTTTTACTCTCAATCAGTTATTCATGTATAAGCCTCATATCAGTAAATCTTTCAAAAAGAGACGGGATCTTGGTGGTGCATTTTTTCTGCAAAAGATCCACTTTTTAATACACATGTGTGTCACTTTGGTTTCTGTTAGAGTGTTGTATCTAATACTAGTAGTTTCTCTGCCCATGGACGAAGCACAGATGAGGGCGGTTTTCATCAAATATGGGATTTGGTGTTTTTGTGCACTATCAAGAGCCAAGCTTTTTTGTCTTGGTTTTTGTATAACTGTTTGTGGTATTTTACAAAAATGCAAAGTAATTGTTGTAATTGTGATGACTTAATGTGTTGTAAGTAACACTCGGAGGGGCTTTCACTTGGTACCCCCGGGATTTGAACCCGGGACCCCTCGCATGCCACGCACACGATCACCGACATGTAGCTTCCGAGGTTTGGCTGCCCCGGGCAGCAATTCCCTGGGTATATATGACTTAGGCTGATTGCGTCATTAAGTCACGTGGAATGCATGCACGCAGAGTGGTTTTAATAGTGAGCTTTAGTGAGACTTGGTTGGGTTATGGTTAAATATCGGGTTATGTAAAGATCATGAATACGTTATTAAAACGTTATTGTAAGACATTTTTGGAAAACATTTTTGCAAAATATTTGCCAACCGTTAAATATCATTCTTAAAATGTTTTGCATCATGTTTTCCAAAATGTTTTTATGTCCTTTGTATAACTCGACATTTAAACCTTTTCTGTAAAACGTTACGTGTTTGTTGAGTAGTACTTTTAAGAATCACGATTTATTTCGTATTTACCGCCAATCATATTACACAGTCATCTCTGGGACTCTCGTCCTCCTGTCAATTTTTATCCACATTTGCATATCATGCAGAAATCTTTACATTTTCATTTGCGTTTAAATAAATATTTTTCATCTATCGGAATAGAAATCAATCTTGTTGCATTCATTAGTGAATTTGTCCATTAATGCGTATTTTAATACTTCTTTTTGAAGATGATTGAAAAATCTTTCTGTCCCAGTTTGCCGATCGTATTCAATAAGTCTCTAATCAACAATTGGATTAAATACTTTTCCTTAGAGCACAAAGAGTAACTTTCCGTTCTAGATCTAACGCAAGCGATTTTTATTCATCAATTTGGAGCGCCAATGTTAGTTTTTTATATTCTGGTTGGGCATCTTGTGTTACATATAACAACTCGAAATCAAGTAATTTGAAGCATTAAACAGTTGAAATGTGTACATAATGTTAAAGTTGTTTTGTAGTTTGTGTGTCCCTAAAGCTCCTGGCTTAAGCCGTTCAAATACACAACATAACTGTGTTTCGTAGAACACAATCCCGACGGTGTACGTTATAGTTTGCTATAGGTCGTTGTATTAAAGGAACGTACCTTGACACATTTAGGAAACTTTTGGTACGCACAACTTCGACATCACCACCCACCACCCAGAACCACTTTCTTAGATTCTAGAGCTCACTGGAAAAATTGGGGTCAACTTCAGTCGGCAAAAATATTACCGTCGTTACATTATCAAGTATAATCAAACCAAATATCGTAAAACCTCATCTACAAGCATATAAAGTGCTTCTGATGAAAGCTAAATTAATCCAGGCGCCATTATGAAATTTGAGCAAACAAATTACAGATCCAAGCATATATAAACAAGTATTATTGTAAGACCAATCTATTGTATTGACATATTTACGCATTAATCGTATTAATTAAGCTTTCATCAACAAAACTATATATGCTTGTAGACGAGGTTTTACGATAGACTGTTTCGCGTTCCTAGCGGCAAGTTTGTGTAAAAGTTTGCTATTGTTATTTTTGTTAATTTGGGTATGCTGAACTCGAATATTTTGTCTGCCAAGCAATATTTTGAGACCGCGGCCCTCAAAAAGACCCCAAATTATCCCATAGGATCGTATGGGGGGGCAAAGTTAATTTGATTCAAATAACACTTTCAAACCTGTCAAATCCCAGAAAATAACTTTTGTGCGTTTACGACCTATCGTTGAGAAGTTATGGGGTACAAAACGTCGCAGGTCGATTTGCTCATCGTGTATGGGTCAAAAGTCAAAGTTGCTCCCCTTTTAGTAAAAAAATTGACGTATATTGTTCGCCTAGCTTAGAGGTTTCAGAAAAGAATAGTTTGCACTATCTGTAATGTCTAGTTAGCATGTTACACAGCAAAGAGTCAAAAGTTATGTAGAATTGCATATATGATTCAATAGAATCTCCTTCTGAACTTGACATGGCAGACAAATTTTTGAATTCAGCATACCCGAATTAACTAAATTGATTTGGTTGCCAGCTTTTACGCGAACTTACCACAATAAGCACATATTTCAAAAATAGAACCAGTCTAAAAAGTGCACGGTATGTTAGTGGTGACTTTTTGATACGGGTGTTAGTTTTAACCCAGATTTTCTCGATAAATTTACTTGTTATCATGCCATGAATATTTTAAAATTTCGTGATGAAAAATAAAGAAGTTCTGTCCCAGTTATGTGAATATTGTCCTTAATGAACAATGGAGAAATACGAGCCCGCAGTTTTTATAGTTTTCCTTAGAGCACAAAAAGTGAGATACTTTCCGTTTTGGAAGCTTACGCATTGAATTTTGTTTATCGATATTCATGCATCAGCGTCAATGTTGTTGTTTGTACTCCTACTTCGCGTCTTATTCAACATCTCGATTTCAAGTATAAAAACGCTTTAAGATATTCGTAGAACACGAGACATTTTCTCTGTTACGGCTTTCTTGGAGTTATTTTCCTTGAGCTGTGAACAATAAAAATATGTAGAACGCAGTTGACTCTGTTTTTATACCCCTTTTAAGTGGATGCGGGATCCGCGGTTGAATGACTTTTTGCTATCGATTTAAATGTTAAGAATACGTTTTATTTCTAAACCAATAGTCCGAGCACACTAAGGTTTGAACTAATTGAACAAAATGTATTTTATGAGGTACTCAAACCAAATCCGTGCAGACAAATTAGACGTGCTAATGATATGTCTCGTGTCAAGTTGAGAGTAACGCAATTTTGGATTTTCGCGCTGACCTAATTACACGGGACGCATACATACGCATATAAGGGAAATTTATACGCACATTCAAACATGGTGTTGCCCTCAACTTGAGGCGAGACACACTTAAGAATACAAGTAATGGCAAGACTGTGTCACATGTTTATCAATAATACTTCTGTCTTGGTTTCTTCACATTAAGCACTTGTGTTTCTTTAAAACATTTACTGCAGTTCGTTGAACACTATAATTAAACCCAACATTCTTTCTTTTAGAAGCTGTTTCAGAGCACAGATTTAATTTCATATTAGAATATAAATGTATTCTTCATATGCAGTATCCCAATGTAAGTACACTAGAGTACTCACACGGATACTCAGAGTTACCAATGAAGGAGCTTAGCAGCAGTGTATCTCGGGGGGGGGCGGCAGGCATAGGAATCTGGTAGCATAGTATTTGACAACCATCTATAATGTCCCTGGACTATACTACTGCGCTGTGCAGTGGTGTACGACTTTAAATAGTATAATACAGTATATCTATTTTCATTATGTGTATCTATTTTAGTTATGGTCCACGAGCAGGCTAAGCGGACAAAATTACATAAAGCCGTATAATGCTTTAGTCAAATCATAACTTGTTGCACAAGGAAGCTTATTCTCACTTGACTATTAACTTGATACCTGTCTGAAACTATTGTTTTCTTTGGAACACGTTGAAGGCAAAGCAAATCCAGAACGCCTGATAACTGTAATCTGAGTCAAGTTTTCTTGATATGATAGTTATATGGGACTCGTCCTTTGAAAGATGACATTCATCGTTTATTCTTGATATAATGAATCATTGTGTTGTTTAATGAAAACACTTAAATGAATTCATGATTTTTGACAGTCATTGATGCAACAGGAGGACATAGCAAATTTGACTGTGAAAGAGTGGAGGGTAACACATTGAGGAAGGAATAAAAGAGTATCCATATTCAATACAACGCGTGAAGTGAAGTCAAACAGTCTTAGTCCGTCTCTGTTATTGTGTACCTTTATGAAGAATCTTGAGAAGCAGGAAACCATATTTATAAGAAATGCTGCAACTTTAAAATCCTGGGTAGGTGAATTCAAAAGGTCATCAATTCGATCAGGTCTTGATTTAACACCCCTTCTTGACTTGGACCAAACTGGATAATATAATATCTTTTTGGGATGGGTTTATGATGCTTTGTGTTGCTGTACGAGTAATATTAATGACTAGTTTATTTAACATAATGCCATGTTTATTAGTACAAAACCTAGGAAAATAGTTAACCCTTAGCATTAGCATTATTTCTATCAACCATATAATCAACATATACTTTAAAGGCTTTAATACTCATGGTATCTAACGAGAAGGGTGCAGCATTGACAAGCTGTTTTTGGGTCATTCTTCGGTAAGGTGCACAATTGCAGTCCCTCCACTTTCAGGAGTCATAACTAAAATACGAAACATGATTTCGAATTTTATTTTTTGCAGTTGTTTAGTATTGACGTTCCTTTTATATCTCAAAACATCAAAATATTAAAAGAAGTTCTTATTTTCGAGAAAATTGCTTATACAGGGTGTTACAACCCCCAAAACCCCATGTCCCGATTGGGGTCATCAACATTTTTGATGCTGATATCTTTTAGTGGATAACTTCAGCATCGCTATTTTGGTCCTATAGCGCTATCGGAGCCCGAATAGGTACCGATGGCACTTTTTATCGTACCCTTAACATGTGTACAGTGCATTCTTTTTTATTTAAATGAAAAACATTAACACTATGCAACTGTTAATTATTATGCTTAATACAATTTATTACATCACCACGGAGTCATCGGTACCTAACCGGGCACCGATAGTTCTATAGGACCAAATTCGATGTGGTACATTATGTTCTATCATTGTAGTAGATGTGCGATTATTAGTTTTCATCTTGCAAAATACAAGGTGTGCCATAATGATATATAAAAAAGTTGGATATTATTTAAGGTATGAATAGCATTGCTAGTAGTTGTATTGTTTCGAATTCGTCGATTTACATTATTAATGGTTACCTTTCTTAGGAATTTAGATCTCAACAGTTTATTTATATATAACTATCCACCGTTGCAAGTATGTCGGTGTCCTCAGACTGGTAGTTTGTCGTACTTTTAGATTTTTCTTTGTAAAAGTTCCGTCACAAATTTAAAGACAATAACTGATTAAATTAGTTATTGCTATTGTTTACAGTCTTCGTTCGCATTTTACCAAGGCATATTAGATTGACCCATCTTCTAAAAAAAGTGTACCAATATTGAGGCCACTACAAAAACAAAATGCGGCTACGTATACATCAAAAAATACTGCCAAGTTTGCAAAACTATATTATGTGTTGATGAATTTTGGTCATATAGTACGTTAGCTGTACACCTTTCAACGTCAATAAACCTGCCTCGTGTCTCTTAGGAAACACAGTTTGTTATTTTACGCGTCGCGTTTGAGACAAATTGTTATTACTAGAATCTACATTGGTATATAAAGTGCTACCTATAGTGGGTATACAATGACCACTCGAGGGGCAACTTGAAAAATATTGCGAAAGCTTAATTTCTCCATGTCAACGTCAAAAGCGGACTTTAGCCGACAACAGCAACTACTCATCTTCACCCACGAAAACAACCTAACTCCGTCAGGCCTCTGCTGACTTGATTAGGGTTCCAAGCCTTCTGAGGATAATGATTGTCTCTGGCGAAATATTTTGCATTGAGACTGAAAGAGCCCAATTTTGCTTGCACGTCTACATGTTGTTACAATAAAGTAAAGGACCCATTCCTATTACCCCTCCCCCTGAATCACACACATCCTCAACATCATCATTTACTTCTTCAAAAAGTCTCCAATCGCATTGGATATTATTGCAAAGTAATTGTTTTAGTTATTACAGCTTCATGTAGCATGTTTTATGTTGTATTTAAATGATAACTAAATAGATCCTTGTCATTCGGAGACATGCCGCAAAATAAGGCCTTAGGCCTTGTAATATATGTCCCAAGTCAGCAAAAAACACCTCCATCCAGCGTGCTGAGGTCTTCATCAGTGCTGTGTTAGCATATCTATACAATTACCAAAGTGCCAACAAATGAATGTTGATAATTTGAAAGCACTTTCGTACGAGCAAATCACTAAATCACTTTGATAACTTGTCATCAAAAACTTAAATAATTTCCTTCAGTCCTCTTACCTCTTTAAGTACCAATAAAAATGGGTAATATCATATGCAATATAATTGTTAAATTTTCCGCTATGCATAGGAATGTGAATGAGGTGTTTTGACAGATTCAAGTGCAGCAAATGAGACAGGCAGACATAATAAATGTGCTATTTTTCATATTTCTTCAATATGAATACTTGACTTGCATCAAAGTACCTATTACATAATAATGTAGGCCTTTATGCAAAATACACAGCTTTTGAGCGCACCTCTTGTTATTAAAGTAATCTACAAAGGAATACGAATCCATTATAATGTCATCTTACATCAGAGTATTTATATAAAATATATCTGTAAGTCATTTAGATGTCAATATAACAGCAACGTATTACAGTTCTATAGAGAGAAGATAGCGCAGTGATCTTATAGTGCGCTACGCACAGGCACAACGCCTAGACGTTGATCAACAAGCCTCAGCACACTTTACAGGTTGTCGCTGACCACTACGGCCCACATCCTTCCACAAACCATTTAACAGCCATTCCACAAATAACCTTCGCAACCAGGAGTTGCCAGCTCCCCGAGTTTCGTACGGGTTACAACGAGACAAATTAGCACGAGAGCGTACTAGGCACCGCCAGGGTTCGAACCCGCAACCTCTCGCACCATAGTCGAACGCCTTATCGATTGAGCTAACTTGACTGTTATTGCTAAGGGTTATATAATGTGGCTATACGTACGTCGGCATAAAAATAGTAAGGTCATTCCACTGATTCGGAGACATGCAACATAAGGCCTTATAGGCCTGGTAATATAATACAGCGTCGGACATAGTCCTTGAATACGGCAAAAGTTCCAAAAACATCTGCATCCAGCGATGCTGAGGTCTTCATCAGTGCTTGTGTCCCAGTTCTTTGAAGTAAAACTACTCGGAGACTCGTTCCTGACTAGAAAACATTAATTATTGAATTTCATCTTTCACCTCAGGAAAATTGTCTTGCCATTTCACTCAAAAATATTCATTATTTGTACATTAATACATGCGACTCACCTCTAAATATTGATTTACATCTTTATGAGCTATGTCTTACTAACCAAAGAAAGAACGTTTAGGTGATGTAGTTTTATCAAAATCCGAGATTTTGAATAAAACGCAAGAACTGTCGTTTTATTATTACGATGGAATTATTAGTCGAACACATACACGATGTTCATACACAGTACGTACATGGCGTGCGGGATGGTGATCTACACAACAAATGACCGTACCATAACACGACCGAAGGAGTGGTACGTATTGGCGACATCGGCGCTGGTAATAATTCCACTTTTCTTTGCTTCTGTACAAATCACAACAAAAGTGGCGCTTGCTCATAAAGACGACGTGACGTCAACGTGCATTAAAACACGCCCAATCTAACAGCCTTTGACTGCCGCTAAGGGTTGGAGCGATATATCAACGTGAAAAAAGATGACACAGTGCAGCGTGTTTGGTATTTCCATTATAGAATTTGGTCATTTTACTTATACTTTCACAAGTTGCTTAATAGTGTAATACAATGAGCCCCTCAGCCATCATATGTTGGCGTATTTTAAAATATAACCAGTGGGGGAAGAGGGCTGTACAGGTAAATCAATGATAACCAACCTTTGTTTCCAATGGACATTTTATTGTGAAATTTCATTGTACAAGGAATACATTAAAAACATCACACAAAAAGCATTTTGTGTGAATTTTCCATCCGAACTAGGCTATTAAATTTTTATGAGTCTTTTTATGTAAAGTCTATGGGGATGACGATTAGAAATGGACGGCAATATTGAAAAACCCTCATTTTGGGCCATTTTAGACCCTAAAATGGCCATAAAAAAGAATAGCACTTAGTTCGCATGTAAAATTCACACACAATGCTACCTGAGTGAGTACAAACATAATTAAATACATTTCATTCGGGGCTATAGCAAAACAAAAATGTCCTATACCTTAATGGTTATGGAACAAATGTGTCCCCCCTTAGGGGCTCGTGCATTAGACGCATCAAAAATTCAGCGCGCGTGCAATATTTTGTATAATTTCTTTACCAACAAGTAATACACGCTCATTTACTTATATAAGTGTGCAATATTTGTTTGTCTTTTAACATGTATTTTCAATATTTTAACAGTATTTATCATGACAAAATCAGTGGCATGCACTATATTTAATTTTACATACTACATATATTTATTTATCTTTTAATTCTTTTTAAGTGGAAAAGGAGAATCATTATACCTGTATCATGATAAAACAGTTAAAACAGTAAAAAAAGTTCATGCGCTTTAAAAACATGTTAGACTGAAAACACTTGAGATTTATATTATAAATTAACTAATTTTCATGAAAACGTATTCATCATATATCGTAATTGGGAGCAATTATGTAGCTAATTAATCCACTCTCTTTCTAAGTGAATTAAAAGTTAGTTTTTTGAAGTATTAAGAACTACTTTTCAACTGTAAATTTATGAAGCGTGCAATAAATGACTAACCGGGTTATTTTAAACGATTAAAACGGGCGAGAGAGTGTAGCTGATTTATTAATTTTAAGTACACAGATGAAGAATATAGAATTACATTTGTTTTCTAAACATGTTTTGTCCAATGCGGCATGAACGTTGTAGTGCAGGGCGATCTATTCAAAAAGTGTAATCATCTATTGATATGGTAATAATCCTAAAGATACTTGTAGTGTATTCTTTCCGAATAGCTCACGTTTGACCTGATCACAAGGACATATTTTGTCAAATAAAACTTAATTTAGTGAAATTGAGAAGAGCATATACTCTGGTTGCTCTATGCAAAAGGAATAAAAATTAAAACCACTAATCCCTCCAATTAGCTCCTGCTGATTTCACATTATAGAACTATCAAAAAGTGTGCCAACATGTATCATAATAACATTATTACATAACCATTTCCTATCTTTTGGATTGTCTGCTGTGGTTTATGATTGGGGTGGGCTTGTCTAGCTGGAAGTGTAATTATCAGTAATTGGGCCTGGATTTATCACCTTTTTCATAGCAAAAGCCAACTATACATTCTCCTCACCAATGAGTAAAATATAATAATATAATAAGTTGAAATAGTGATAAGTGAACAGGACAAAAACAAAAACCGGCAGGACATAAATATGCTCGTTTACTGAGGAGACTATTATAAACTGTACCAATGTTTAATTTAAGTAGAAATAATTTCATTATTTAACGGCAGTTTACACAGTACATTCAAATCATGATTAAGATTTAGTAAGTTTATACAGTAAAAACGAGCCTGAATTGTTGCCGAGGTATATCATACATAGTCATGAAGTAATGTTGATATTATGTGAAACAATTAATATCGAATAATGCACATATCAAATGCAACCCCGGCCCCTGGGGACCCGGGGATGGTCCGGGACTTGACATCATGTGACCCGGGATTTGACTCAAAGTGTATCCCGGGGGGAGCCGGGTGTTGGCCGGGACTGGTATAAGACTTGACGTCGGCCAAAACCCCGGGAAAGTGGGCCGGGTCTTTACCCGAGCCGGGCCGGGATTATGTCGTAACTTACCCGGGGTTTTCCAACCAGTAAAATGGGCCGTGATTTGCTAGTAAGGATGTCCACATTTATGTGTCAGGGAATGATGGGAATCCTATCACTTGGCCGTACTTGAGCCGTGGATGTATATTAATAATCCACTGAGTCGCCACATTAATGTTACTGTTCATATAAATCCATTCCAAAAACAAAATCTTGGCTGTTGTTTCCAAATTTTGCCATAGTAGTTCATGTATCTGCTATTTAGCAGGGCTCTAAACTTAACATGTTTAACCAGACCACGCTGGCTTCTTGACATGCACGTGCAAACGAGAGCCTGCTATACGCTTATTTATGCCAAATGTAGGCCTATTGGTTTCTATTTTTTTAAAGTTTTAACCACCCGCCGAGAGTAAAGTTTTAAATTATTAGGCCTACGCTCCAAAACAAAACTGACCGTGATAATAAAAGAATCCATGATACTTTTGTGACATCTGCGATCGACTGCTTCATGGCCATAATACTTAACAGAAGACTGGGTACTATATGTAGTGTACATGTTCTTATAAACTCTCAAGCTGTATTTTTCTTCTTTAAAAAAATAATTATAGGTGTATGATATAAAAATTGAATTCAATGTCTTGTGTTAATATACAGATATCAAAACTATATTATATTTTCATGTTGGAGCATTTAACAATATCATTAATCACAAATCGTTGAATGGATGTTTTCAATATTACCGTACCCAAAATGACAACCTTGTGAAACAAAATATTAATAACTAGTACGCCAAAAATTTGATAGATGGTCATTTGATTTTAAACAAGATACAAGGTAGGCCTATTTGGATGGGGTATGGGCCTTTACAGAATAGCCTCATTATAATTATTGAAGTTGCATTTTGGATTGACATAAAAAAAAATCATATATAGGCCTATAATATTATGTGCTTGAAATGTTCATGCAAAGATTGAACATTCGCCACTCCCATATAATCGTGGACAGATGTAAATGCAGTGATCTTTTTCTTTCATATCTTTGATGTTTTAATCATATATATAGACCTACATGTAGGCCCTATATCAATACGATATTCCTGATTTATGCCCCCGGCTTATTCCCGGCATTTTCCGACCCGCCATTCATGCCTCGTGTAAATATATTTAAAACAAGCATGCATATTAAATATAGCACTTGATGGCACACAGGGATCCCCCTCTTGTCCCGTTCCCCTGCCATTGTAAAGCATGAAAAATACACGAAATGACTAAGTGGGAAAGTCGGTGACTGGGGTCCGACATTGATGTAAAGTAAAATTCCTTCGACGGTGTGCTCGTCTTTAAAAGAGTCATTAGACATAATAGACGTTAGTCCGAAAGTGGAAACAGTAGGCCAATATCTGAGAATTACATTGCTCTGCACTAGCGACGAGAATCTAGGTAGCCTAATTTCGTTATCGTTTTTAGATGTTCCGCAACAAGGTGAGTACATATTTGCAATGGAACACACATGTTGGCCTATATTTGAAGCGTTTGAATCCTCCCAGCATGTCCAGAGCTCGGCTGTCCATTTAGTGAAAACATACCTGAATACCGAATTTTGAGCCCGCGATATTAAAACCATATGTAGATCCAGGCCTATATCCGATGCTCAGGGCCGGGAACTTGGGCCGAGGAATGCCCGGGGTTTGCATCGATTTGCATCGGATATTCGCCCCGGGGGGCCGGGGAGTGGCTGAGAGTTTTGCCCGTGTGGGTCCGGGACTGGCCATGTGTTTACCCGGGACTTGAACTTTTAAACCCGAAATCCACGGCCCACGACCCGGCCATCCCCGGGTCCCCAGGGGCCGGGGATGCATTTGATATGTGCATAAAACCTTTCAATCCTATGTAGGAAATTGGAAAATTGAAAACGACAGAGTCGATGCTCGACTTAAAAGGAAATGACTTTGAATTCCACTAATAATGAATCTGATTGTAATAGAAACTATAAAAAGATCTTTTGCGTTTGGTCAGAAAGAAAAGCGGGTCAGTTAAACAGGCCGGGTCATCAAATGTCTTGACCCTGTCGTTTGTCGTTCTATTTTTAAAATCATATTATCTAACCAATGACTTATTGACCATTCTGGCCGACATATTGTATGATATATCTTTATACGACTGAAAAGCGCTGTTAGGTTGCAGATTCTGTTATTGCAAGTTGAGTTCAAGTGGAATTCAAGATTTATATGGATCATATGGGCCGAGTACAATATTGCGAACGGAAACCCCGATCAATACTTTATGTTTCTATTGTCATCATTTTAAAAACGAGTCCAAGTAGACTTTAATGGCACTTTATAATCACCTGTTGTTGTTGTTGTTGATGCTGTTATTGCTGAAGACATTTACGAAGTATTGGAATGTATGATGTTTGTTTGGAAAAGAGAAAGGTGAAACGATCATTATGATTAGAGTATAAACAAGCAAACATTTCGTCGGTCGCAACACATAGTGGCGTACGTGAAGGACAAAATACGTCTCCGAGCAAAACGTTTTTGAAGGATATGCTACTAGTAACTGAGTCGATACTCGTCCATTGTTATCTCTCAGTGGTCCGATTCCGTTTGAAACTATTACACTGTATCTTTAATAGTAAATAAAAAATAACTATTATAGGATAATAGCTAGCTCTAAACCTGTACGCCACTATGTGAAACGGAAAGTTTGAAAAATCACTCTACGTCACTATGTGTTGCGACCGATGATTTATGTAGATATAAAGCACATAAAGATTTTAAAATAAATGCAATCTATTACTTTGTTTGCTGACATATTTGTTTAATTTATTATTATTATATTATTTTAATTTTATTCAATTAGTTTTCTATGGTATTAATAATGGCTAATGTTTAGATGTCAAAATGATATAAAAACAGCCAAAATAAAAAGTCTCCATTAGTTCCATCCCCATTTAATCAGAGTCTGATGAGTTTATGGCAAAATAATTCATAGAAATGGCAGAAATAATTTTCTATACACTTTCCTTCGAAAGTTGATACCAAATTTGATATCAAAAGTTTAATCACTGTCAGCATAGGAACAGTTGTTTGGAAATTCGTGCAATTTTAAAAATGACATAGGGAATTGTATCACGTAGCGAAGCTAGCGTGAGTGCCAAGAATTACGTCGCCTGAATAGGCCTGCAGGTTAAAGGTTTACCCATGCATGTCAAAATGCAAATCAAATACCCCGCTCTTTCAATTGTGCGCAGGCAAGTGTACAATGATTCCTGTACGGGTTGCTTCAGGCCACATAATAAGCTGATACCATGCATTGACCTTTGCGTGGTCAATTCGTAATTTGTCATTTTTAAAATTGCACGAATTTCCAAACAACGGCTCCTATGCTAACGATGATTAAACTTTTGATATCAAATTTGGTATCAACTTTCGAAGGAAAGTGTATAGAAAATTATTATATGAATTATTTTGCCATAAACTCATAAACTCTGATTAAATGGGGATGGAACTAATGGAGACTTTTTTATTTTGGCTGTGTTTATGCTAAATAACAGCTGTACTATCCTCACGTGTTTGATTGATTTGATTTGATTTATTGATAATCCAGGCAAACATACATACAATAGCAGAAAAAAGGCCTTAAAACAATAAACACAAATACAATAGTCAACGGGGTCCCTGGCGGATTCCCTAATAGCGAACTAAATCACTTTGAAGTGGGTCTCCGATAACCCCGTTGACGAAAGATAATATATATAAAAAGCGATTAAAAAAAAAACCGCACACACAACACATTACTGATAAAGGTACATACAACTACGCGTTTTGCGCGAAAATGAAAACAAACTAAAAACAATTTCACTGGAGACATCATTTGGTAAGGAAGACCATAACCTGGGAAATGCGACAAAGAGGGAATTATGGAAAGCGTCAGTTCGGCTGCGATGGAAATGCCGGAAATCTATGTTGACTGCTTGTCTGGAGGAAAGAGTATTCAGCTTGATATAGTCAGCCCAGCTAATATTGTATTTATTCCACAGACATCCAACAGCAAACATAATGCGAAGATAATCAAAGCGAGAAAGAATGGTGGGAATCTCAAGGGTCTGGAGTCTTGTACTGTAGGAAGGCCTAGACTGCCAGGGACCAGGAAAACAGTATCTGGTGAACCTTCTCTGGACCCCTTCCAGCTTATTTTTGTGACCCTCCCTGTTAGGAGCCCAAACTGGAGCACAGTACTCCAGGATAGGTCTCACCAGAGCAAAGAAAAGCTTCTTCATGGTATCCGGGTCATTGGATCCAACCGTTCTTTGGATGAAGCCAAGCAAACGTTGGGCCTTACTAGTGATAGTATCAACATGGGGACCCCACTCAAGGTTAGAAGACAAGACAACGCCGAGGTTCTTATGAGTAGAAACGGTTTCAAGAGGGATATCACCCATCTGATATCTAACGGAAAGAGGACGATGGGATCTGGTAATGTGCATTACCACACATTTAGCAGCATTAAGGGGAAGCCTATTCTTCCCCACGTGTTCTTTCTTCTATACCGCCAACAAAAATACGTGAACTCATATCTGGAACTACAATCTTCCACCATTTCATTGTTATTTCCTTTTTTCATTTCTCGCAATCCTTTGACGTTTCGACTTTCTATTATGATAGAATCGATTTTGTTGCAGCCACTCACGAATAAGACATTTATGAATATTGTAATTAACAGTTTTAAGACGCTGGTTTAAACATCGTTCTGCGACCTTATCATACTACTAATCAACAATTGAAATAATTAATATGATCATATTGCTTATACCTTATAGGAACAGGGGGAAGATCTTTTGGGAAAATATATGCGGTGGATTTTATTCATCGATACTGGCGTCAATATTGCTGTTTAATATACCGTGTACAACACCTTGATTCAAGCATTTTTAACCCTCACCTCACTGCACTGAAACTTTCAAATTACAGCCCAGTTGTTTTCGATGCTGTTATTTGAAAAAGGCAAATAATGGATGGTCTTGAAGGTCGTGTACATAATGTGTTTACATTATGCGACTGTCACACTACACCGAATAGGTCTTCCGTACAAGAAACGGATGGTATTTTAGTAAATCCGTTGTTGTTCGTCAATGATCGTTTTATGTTCTTTTATGTCCTGCTATCATCCGCCAAATGCGTTTCGTGTTAGGTGATGTTCGTTAGTCCGTCGGCAAGTTTGGTGCATGCACAAAACTTGAAACGGAGTGTACCGAATACACATGTTCGGTATTTATCCGATGTGTGTTCGTATGGTGCTGCATATTGCCGGAGTTTGTTCGCTCTCCTTTCGTTCATGTTCGTTCTTTGTTCGTTGCCCTCGGCCCGTGTTCGTTGCAAATACGTTCCTGTGAGGCCTTCACCACCGGATAGCATATTTTTGCATTCGGTGATGTACGTTGGCCCAGACAGTGTTAGTGTCACACTACACCGGATCGGTCTTCCGTATAAGAAACGGATGCTATTGTAGTAAATCCGTTAGTGTTCGTCAATGTTCGTTTTATGTTCTTCATATGTCCTGCTATTATCCGCTGAATGCGTTTCGTGTTAGGTGATGTTTGTTTAGTCCGTCCACAATACGTTTCAAGTTTTGTGCATGCACAAAACTTGAAACGGAGTGTGCCGAATACACATGTTCGGAAGTTGTCCGATGTGTGTTCGTACTGTTCTGTATATATACCCTGGGTTTGTTCGTTATTCTTTCGTTTATATACCGCAAGTGTTTGCAAGGTTTCGCAGGCGCTTGTGCCGGATGTAGGCCTATGGCGAACATGTGCATCGATTATGGGGGAGTTTCTGAAGGGTGTGTGACGCAATATCATATTTCCCCCAGTACTTTAGTGACTGACAAGTAGAAAAAAGTGGGAAAGGAGAGAAAAAAGAAAAGAAAGTGAGAAAAATTGAAGAGAGAAGAGAAGAGAAAAGTTAAATTGCACGTAATTTAGTAGGCCTATGTATGTAAGTAGTATTGAGGAGGGGCACTTTCTGAAGGGTAGAGGACGCAATATCAAATTCCTACCAGTTTTAGTGATTGACAAGAAAGAAAAAAGAAGAGAAAATATGGAAAAGGTTAAATTGTACGTTATTGAGTAGGCCCAGGATAGTATAAAGTAAGCCTAAGTATAGGCCTGTGATTATTATAGGCAGTGTTTAAATGCGGTTCCTTGGCCCAAAAGCCTGTGAAAATTACTGCCGGCCCGTCGATATGTAGGGCCCGTGACATTTTGTCACCAAAGTCATTTAAGACGGACTTAGGTCTATTACTGACTTTAACATATCAATCCATGCATGCTTTACCTGAAATTACGAGTCTGAAGTCTTATATCTAAGTGTCAGTGGATCAGTGTAACATTTTAAATTTTGCAAATTCAGTTCGGGCCTTCTTTGTTTTTTTGTTTAAGGCAATAATAGTGTAAAAATGATGCACCAAAAACAATTTTCCAAATTTTCCATTTTTAAAACTAAATTTTTACACAATAGGCCTAGGCCTAATAATGTAAATAGGCCCTACAGTCCCCATGCAAATGGCTTCAATTGGACCTTCATTTTGAAAAATGGACAAGTCTTCCTTTTTGCTTCTGCTATGGACATCCACGTGTTATTTTTAAAACAATTGTTTATATTATACAATAATGGTGAAAACTTTTCAATGGCTTCAATTAGGCTCTCGTTTCGCCAATTTGCGGCCAAACTAAAATAGTACCCAATAATAGTGCTAAAATTGATCCCAAAAATGACAAATGGCTTCAATTGGGCCTTCATTGTCCAAAGGTTTCTCACCTCTATTGCCCCCGGACGCTGGTTGCCCTGATGTATCAGATTTGTAGCCCTTTTGTACTTATTAGCCAATATTTGACCATTTTCGTCTAAGTTTTCCCCCTTAAAAGTTGTCTTTCCCCACTTTGTTCACCCTCTGAAAAAGTGCTTGCTACGTCACTGCCTCTGAGGGGTCAAAAACCCTCTCAAACACCCTCTCCTCCCCCACTTTTCTGATAGGGTGGACGTCCCTGTTGGTGCCACATGCCACGGATTCGCCGGTCATTTGTCGGACGTTGAACGATTGAATATAAAACGCGGGCAGGATTATTAGCGGCCACAACGCATAGAGAGACGAACGGGAATCTGACCCCCAAATCCGGACATTTGTCGGACGTTGACCCCCAAATCCGGTCATTTGTCGGACGTTGAACGATCGAATATATGACGCCTGCAGGATTATTAGCGGCCACAACGCATAGAGAAACGAACGGGAATCGGACCCCCAAATCCGGTCATTTGTCGGACGTTGAACGATCGGATATAAGACGCCTGCAGGATTGTTAGCGGCCACAACGCATAGAGAGACGAACGGGAATCGGACCCAAAATCCCACCGAATCTTCTGCCGGACTGGTGATTTTTCCACCGAATAAAATATTTTTGTATTCGGTGATGTTCGTTGATCCAGTCCGTCGTAGTGTGACAGACCTATTAATGAAATATAGCGTATCGGAGTCCTATTGGATAGAACAGCAATGAGAATGTTATTTGATCAATTTTACTTTAAAAAATAGGCAGGCGGGGTTTGACAAGACAACATCAAAAAGACAAATTAACATACATGTAAAACACAAGGCATTGTGTACAAATATAATGAATTGAAAATCACTAGGGCCTCCTTTGATGGCCGGTCCTACACCCGTGTAAGGTGCTGGGGTATTTTTTGCACTAAATGAGCGAAAAGGGTGGAGCTACGATTAGTTGTTTCAATACATAGTACATGGTGTTATCAACATGTTGCACCGGAAAATAAGTTTGATTTACCATTTTATTCTACAGATCAATTATTATTGCGCCTTCATGCTCCCATTTTGTTACTTTCAATCAGTTATTCATGTATAAGCCTCATATCAGTAAATCTTTCAAAAAGAGACGGGATTCTGTTGGAGGGGCCAAAGATCCACTTTTTAATACACATGTGTGTGTCACTTTGGGAGATTTGGTGTTTTTGTGCACCATCAAGATCCAAACTTTTTTTCTTCTTGGTTTGTGGTATTTCACAAAAATGCAAAATGCAGGTTGGAATGGTGATGACTTAAGGTGTTGTAAGTAACAATCAGATTGGCTTACAATTTTTCAGCCAAACAAACGCGTTGTGCACGCTCATATTAAAAACTTCGGTCGAAGTTTTGCCACAAGTTTAAAAAATAACGGTTAGTTCATGAAAAAGAAGAAGTGAAATTTAGCAAAACGCGACGAGGTTTATTTGCCCGTAAGAGAGCTCTATTGTTCCGCTATTGTATCCGCTATTGTATCCACTATTGTATTCTATTCATAAAAGCTACTGCAAGAATCGCGGCAATCCCTGATATTGCTGATGTATACCGCCGGCGTTTCGCATTTATTAACAATCAAACTTATCCCATACTCTTACATTTATAGTCTTATTCTCACCTTTTATATAATATTAAGAAATTGCAATTATGAAAACTACAAACTTTGAAAGTGAAAATATATTTACCATCGAAAATATATCATACTTAAATTCTATAGAGTCTATAATATATCCAACCCAGAAGTGCCCATTTATTTAAATTGTTGTAATAGCGCCCAAATATTCCCACAAATATCTTATACACGATTTTATTGATTCATTTTGGGCTAAATCAAAAGTCAGAAGAAAGAGAAAAGGGCAACATCCTCACCATTACTTGCTGCTTTACAAATTATCCTCGCTTGACCAAACACGCATAGTACGTTGATCGAAAAACCTAGCGTGGTTGTCTTAACAATGCAAAAGACAATTTAAGAATTATTTCAGTATAGAAATCAATAGGAACAGAAAGAGTATGGTCTACACATTCCAGGAAAATGTTTTATTTCTTTCTTCCGCCATTCTATATTTCCCTAAAATTATCACATTTTTCTCCAAAATCCTATGTAAATGATTCTCCACGCTACGCAGAAATTATGTGCGATAAATCATACAAATTTGCCACAATTTTACATCACTTTAGACAGTATTGCAATATCTTGATGATTTTTAGGCATTTTCAACGGCAACTTGAGTATATTCAGAAATCAAATATCGCGCCAAGGGGATGACACTCTTATTCACGCATTCATTTACAACGCAAACTTGTATCGAATCCCGGTGGTTTGCGACCAATGAAATGTCCGCACCCCTGGATTTATTCATCCCTGGTATGAATTATTTATTAGGTTTGTCAAGGCAATAACCACGATCCGTTTTGTAATAATATAAAAGCACTTGCAATAGAATCCCGCTGAGTTCAATGAACTGCGCCCTGAAACCGATGGAGAGGTGCCCCATAAAGAAGCTATTCCATTGACCTCTATTAACAGGTCAGTGAGCTCTCCATACACAAATGAACAAGTACAATAGGACAAGGCCAGCACCTATTACCTGCTTTGTAACATGTTATTTTGAAGTCGTGAAGATTAGTAATCGTCTGTGCATATGAACTGCGCATTTATGATGCAAAATATTAGTTCTATATAATATAAAATTACAAATACTGGTATTATGATACACGGTATAGGTGATATATAAAACGACTAATAAAATCATGTCATCATGGCGTCATGTCAAAGGTTCATTATATCCCGTATGTTTGTCTAAATTCATATATATATTTGCAAAAAAATTCTACACCCATTTAATATGTACTCAGGTGGAACCTTGCCTTTTTAATTTTCATTTCTTTTTATGTAACAAATTCAGGTTTTTCCATTACGCGGGGCCGCCGGGCAATACAAATTTAATGCTAACATTGAATGAACGCAGAATCAAGAATGGGCGTTTCTAGTACATACAGCGTCTGACTCTACCTGAGGACCTAGCCTAAGTCCCATGGGCTCCAAGAGTGGCTCTCCATACACACATGAACAAATACAATGACGGGTCGCCATTGCACTCCATACACAAATGATCAAATACAATGGAGAGTCCGACTGCCATGCAAATGAGCCAAGTGCCCTCTCAAAGGTCTGCTCTGTGATATCACACTGATCAGACTGATCTTTATGTTATTACAGCGAGGCTCACATACAATGTTCAACACAAAGTGAACGATGTTATAACTTGGAGGGCTAACAAACCAACACCGCCAAATTCGACTGACGTGTGAACAACGTGGGATGCTATGAGGAAATTGAATACTCGTTGTCTGATCATGCATGTGTGTTTATGGTTCGGATAGCGGTTACTTAGCAACTCTCGTTCCGCCTTGGGTTCAGCGCTCGAAATAAGGCGCGTCCTTGCGTCAAATACCCGTGAAAGTTGGCGCGGACCCGCGAATTTCCTACGGTACGGGTCTGCGTGACCCGTAAATATTGAACCAAGCAAATAGCAGAAAATCCTGGAAAATCTGATTCACATAATACGTACAGCTCCCTTTCACTTTCATTTTAGTTTACCATAAAGTTTTTAACCCGGATCGCCGTAGCTAATTCTCTCTCCTGAAACTTTAAAGGCAAGGGTCCGGGGACGGACCCTTGAAAATTGATGAGGACCCATGGAATTTCAAAGGCAAGGGTCCGGAGGACCGTTGGATATTTGTTCTTATTTCGAGGCCTGCTTGGGTTTATTGAATACACTCTATATAAAGTCATCAATATGTCGTTTCCAGTCCTTGGCTGAACTATTGGGTTCAGCTATTAATTTTTTTTTAATAATTCTGTTAACCCCATACAATTAAAAAACTAGTATTTTGATAAATAAAATAGCTGGATGCGGTAAGCAGCTGATTGGGGTGGTTACGGGTCGTTAAAACCACTAACCGCGAAATATGGATATCCAACTAGTTTGCACCGCAGGGATACAAAGAACCGCTAACCGCGAAATATGGATATCCAACTAGTTTGCCCTCGGAGCTTCAAAAACCACTCACCCCGAAATATGGATATCCAACTAGTTTGTTTCGCAGGGCTACAAAGCACCATTAACCGCGAAATATGGATATCCAACTAGTTCACCTCGCATGGCTACAAAGAACCACTTAGCGCGCAATATTTTTTTACCTCAAAAAAAGAATTAATATCTACCAAAAAACGTTTCAAAACGTAAAAAGCGGCCAAAGTTTAAAAAATCTTTCCTGTGTGGCTTTTCACCCTTTTTTAAACTTGGTCCCATTTAGTAAAGTAGTATTAACATGAAGAATGAGTCCTAATTTTTACATGCAACAATGTACTCTTATAACAATGTACTCTTATAGGTTTAAGACTGTTCGAAAGCGGTACAATATGACGTAGGCTACCGTATGTATTATCAAAAACATTTCAAGGTTTATGTTTTATTATATTGCGTGATCATAAAGAGTAGTAGAGTAGTATATATACTTAGCAAATTGACTGTGTGTCAACCTGCTACATATAGGCCCTACATCTGTACATAAGGCGCAGAATCGCACATGACGATGAAGAATTTAACAAAGTGAGTATTTGCTACAAAATACATTATAACGTCTATACGGAAAAAACTTCAATTACGCACGAACATTAATTCATTTGCTCTACAAAATAAACATTGACAACTAAGAAAACCAACAAGTAGCCTATAGATGACTTCGTATGGGTCTTTAAAACTTTCATAAATGGGACCAAGTTTAAAAAGGGTGAAAAGCCACACAGGAAAGATTTTTAAACTTTGGCCGCTTTTTACGTTTTGAAACGTTTTTTGGTAGATTGTACATGTGGGTTAATGGTGTTAATAATATTATGTACCAATTAATTTTTGGACATAATAAAACGACTACCCAGCAAACCCACAGAGTGTTCTTAAAACGTTTACTATAAACGTTTTAATAACATTTAAATATTGTGTCATGTAAAGATCATGAATACGTTATTAAACCGTTATTGTAAGACATTTTTGGAAAACATTTTCGCAAATTATTTTGTCAACCGATAAATATCATTCTTAAAATGTTTTGCATCACGTTTTCCAAAATATTTGATGAATTTTATTTCTACGTTTTCATACCCTTTATATAACCCGACATTTAAACCTTTTCTGTAAAACGCTGTGTGTTCGTTGGGTAGTTCTTTTAAGAATCACGATTTATTTCTTATGTATCGCATATCATATTACACAATCATCTCTGGGACTCTCGTCCTACTGTCCATTTTTATCCACATTTGCATATGCAGACATCTTTACATTTTCATTTGCGTTTAAATAAAGATCTATCATCTATCGGAATAATAATCAACTATGTTGCATTCATTCGTAAATTTATCCATTAATGCGTATTTTAATACTTCTTTTTGAAGATGATTGAAAAATCTTTCTGTCCCAGTTTGCCGATCGTATAAATAAGTCTCTAATCAACAATTGGATTAAATACTTTTCCTTAGAGCACAAAGAGTAGTAAGTTTCCGTTCTGGAGCTAACGCAAACGTTTTTATTCATCAATTCGGAGCGCCAGTATTAGTTTTTATATTCTGGTTGCGCATCTTACATTACACGTAACACAGCTCGAAATCAAGTAATTTGAAGCATTAAACAGTTGAAATGTGTACGTAAAACTAGAACACAGGACTGTTCTAATGTTAAAGTTGTTGTGTAGTTTGTGTGTCCCTAAAGCTCCTGGCTTCAAATACACAACATAACTGAGTTTCGTAGAACACAATCCCGACGGTGTACGTAATAGTTTGCTATAGGTCGTTGTATTAAAGGAACGTACCTTAATTGACACATTTAGGAAACTTTTGGTACGCACAACTTCGACATCACCACCCACCACCCAGAACCACTTTCTTAGATTCTAGAGCTCACTGGAAAAATTGGGGTCAACTTCAGTCGACAAAATATTACCGTCGTTACATTATCAAGTATGTGCCCCCCCCCCCTCTCCCGTTCAAAAAACCTAGCTACACCACTGCTTAGTTGTGCGACGCTATATCATAATTTTGATAACAGTTTTACAACTTACTGTTTTTAGAACATGGAAACATTAAGTGGTCCTTGATCAACTGGGTTGTTGTTCACGTCGTTTTAAGTTACTTTTGTATCCGGTCAGAAAAAGGTGGGCATGCTTCAGCCGGATAATCATAGTGTATTAACCTTACTACCTGACACCCATGTTCCAATTGTTGAAATCATATAATCAAACCAAATACGGTAGACTGTTTCGCGTTCCTAGCGGCAAGTTTGTTTAAAAGTTTGCTATTGTTATTTTTGTTCATTTGGGTATGCTGAACTCGAATATTTTGTCTGCCAAGCAATATTTTGAGACCGTGGCCCTCAAAAATACACCAAATTATCCCATAGGATCGTATGGGGGGGGGGGGCAAAGTTAATTTGATTCCAATAACACTTTCAAACCTGTCAAATCCCAGAAAATAACTTTTGTGCGTTTACGACCTATCGTTGAGAAGTTATGGGGTACAAAACGTCACAGGTCGATTTGCTCATCGTGTATGTGTCAAAAGTCAAAGTTGCTCCACTTTTAGTAAAAAAAATGACGTACATTGTTCGCCTAGCTTAGAGGTTTCAGAAAAGAACAGTTTGCACTATCTGTAATGTCTAGTTAGCATGTTACACAGCAAAGAGTCAAAAATTATGTAGAATTGCATATGATTCAATAGAATCTCCTTCTGAAATTGACATGGCAGACAAATTTTTGAATTCAGCATATCCGAAAAGAGTAAATTGATTTGGTTGCAAGCTTTTACGCGAACTTACCGCTATAAGCACATATTTCAAAAATATATAGAACCAGTCTAAAAAGTGCACGGTATGTTAGTGGTGACTTTTTACGGGTGTTACTTTTAACCCAGATTTTCTCGATAAGTTTACTAGTCATCATGCCATGAATATTTTAACATTTCGTGATGAAAATAAAAAGAAGTTCTGTCCCAGTTATGTGAATTTTGTCCTTAATGAACAATGGAGAAATACGAGCCCGCAGTTTTTATAGTTTTCCTTAGAGCACAAAAAGTGAGATAATTTCCGTTTTGGAAGCTTACGCATTGAATTTTGTTTATCGATACTCAGCGTAAATGTTGTTGTTTGTACTCCTACTTCGCGTCTTATTCAACATCTCGATTTCAAGTATAAAAACGCTTTAAGATATTCGTAGAACACGAGACACTTTCTCTGTTACGGCTTTCTTGGAGTTATTTTCCCTTGAGCTGTGAACAATAAAAATATGTAGAACGCAGTTGACTCTGTTTTTTATACCCATTTTAAGTGGATGCGGGATCCGCTGTTGAATTACTTCTTGATATCGATTTAAATGTTAAGAATACGTTAAACCAATTTCTAAATATTTCTATTTCTAAACCAATAGTCCGAGCACACTAAGGTTTGAACTAATTGAACAGAATGTATTTTATGAGGCACTCAAAATCAAATCCGTGCAGACAAATTAGACGTGCTAAAATGATATGTCTCGTGTCAAGTTGAGAGTAACGCAATTTTGGATTTTCGCGCTGACCTAATTACACGGGACACATACATACGCATATAAGGGAAATTTGTACGCACATTCAAACATGGTGTTGCCCTCAACTTGAGGCGAGACATACTTTATAAGAATACAAGTAATGGCAAGACTGTATCACATTGCGTGCTTTCTCTCTTGCTACGGCCATTCCACCATTAGTCCACATTCTGAAAGTTATCAATCCATCCTGTTTTCCTTCGACCTGGCCTGGCTTTTCCTTCTACTTCTCCTTCTATCGTTATCTGAACAATGCTATCTGGACGCCGCTTCCAATGACCATACAGGGATACCTTTCTTTTCTTCAGCTGACTGAGCAGACCTTGTTTCTCTGTGATGCCCACTTTCTGACGGATCCATGCATTGGTTTTCCTATCTTTCCAGCTGACCTGAAGCATTCTGCGCCATACTCATAGCTCAAACGACTCTATCTTCTTGATATCGCTTTGTTTTAGGGTCCAACTTTCTGCACCATACAGGGCTATACTCCAGACAAGGGATCTCACCAGTTGTTTCTTCAGCTTCAGGCTGATCGCTTTAGCCTTCCATAATCCTAATAATTGGCTGGTGGCATCTCTGGCAATTGCTAGACGAGCATTGATCTCCGTATGACATTCATCGTTTATTCTTGATATAACGAATCATTGTGTTGTTTAATGAAAAAACTTTAATGAATTCATGATGTTTGACAGTCATTGATGCAGCAGGACGACATACCAGATTTTGACTGTGAAAAGTGAAGGGTAACGCATCGAGGAAGGAGTAAAAGAGTATTTGTATTCAACACGACACGTTAAGTGAAGTCAAACAGTATTAGTCCGTCTCTGTTATTGTGTACCTTTATGATGAATCTTGGGAAGCAGGAAACCATGTTTATAAGAAATACTGCAACTTTAAAATCCTGGGTAGGTGAATTCAAAAGGTCATCAATTCAATCAGGTCTTGATTTAACACCCCTTCTTGACTTGGACCAAAATTAAACTGGATAATATAATATCTTTTTGGGATGGGTTTATGATGCTTTGTGTTGCTGTACGAGTAATATTAATGTCTAGTTTATTTAACATAATGCCATGTTTATTAGTACAAAACCTAGGAAAATAGTTAGAAACCATTAGCATTAGCATTATTTCTATCAACCATATAATCAACATATACTTTAAAGGCTTTAATACTCATGGTATCTACGCTATCAAAACGTCACAGCACATTGAAACATTGTCATGTGTTAAAATGCGAAAAACACATTCAGTTGGTTTCCCAAGCGATTGAAATTTAAGAACGAGAAGGATGCAGCATTGACAAGCTGTTTTTAAGTCTTGCCTTTATTATCTCAAAAATGATTTCCCCTCGGCGGATAATATTATGTTAAAATATAAAAGCTCATCCTTACATAGAACATGGTGTGCAACTTGTAACAACGTTGACACGTTTATGCTTGTCTTTACATTTGTAACCCGTTGTCTAATTGGTTGTCACCTTCAACCAATGTCTTTTAGGCGCTGTGCTCTTTGTTAGAGCGCCATATAAGTGTTGATTAATAAATAATAATAATAATTAGTTGTGTTCTTCTAGAATGAAAAAATAAATATCCCAAAGGTAGTGTACAAACATTAATCTTGTACAACACATCTGCCACGTGAAAAGGGTGAACACAATAATTACGTTGTGAATTGATGTAAATATGAATATGTTATATCAAATAAATGTTCTCCGACATTGATTAGGCACAACATTCATTTTGGTCCTATAGCGCTATCGGTGCCCGAATAGGTACCGATGGCACTTTTTATCGTACCCTGAACATGTGCACAGTGCATTCTTTTTTATTTAAATGAAAAACATTAACACTATGCAACTGTTAATTATTATGCTTAATACAATTTATTACATCACCATGGAGTCATCGGTACCTTACCGGGCACCGATAGTTCTATAGGACCAAATTCGATGTGGTACCTTATGTTCCTTGGGCAAGGCACTTTATCCTCATTGCCTAACTGGGGGATGTGGTTGGGTTGGATTGGATGTTTGTATAGTTGTTTGTTTCAATGTTGCAATATTGGCGCTGATTTAGCTGCTGCCTGCAAATTGCATTGTGTCTGTTTAGGTGTGTTTAATGTACAATTCTATCAATTTAACCTGCGGGTCACCATTAGAGTTTGAAATAAAACCTTCCTTTCTCTATCATTGTAGTAGATGTGCGATTATTAGTTTTCATCTTGCAAAATACAAGGTGTGCCATAATGATATATAAAAAAGTTGTATATTATTTAAGGTATGAATACCATTGCTAGTAGTTGTATTGTTTCGAATTCGTCGATTTACATTATTTATGGTTACCTTTCTTAGGAATTTAGATCTCAACAGTTTATTTATACATAACTATCCACCGTTGCAAGTATGTCGGTGTCCTCAGACTGGTAGTTTGTCGTACTTTTAGATTTTTCTTTGTAAAAGTTCCGTCATAAATTTAAAGACAATAACTGATTAAATTAGTTATTGCTATTGTTTACAGTTTTCGTTTGCAATTTACCAAGGCATATTAGATTGACCCATCTTCTAAAAAAGTGTACCAATATTGAGGCCACTACAAAAACAAAATGCGGCTACGTATACATCAAAAAATACTGCCAAGTTTGCAAAACTATATTATGTGTTGATGAATTTAGGTCATATGGTACGTTAGCTTTACACCCTTCAACGTCAATAAACCTGCCTCGTGTCTCTCAGGAAACACAGTTTAGTTGGGTGATCTAGAGCAATTCCGTGACCGTGGAGAGCGAAGGTTCGTTTTTCAGTGGATTTGTCTTCTATGAAGGTTAATTAACACATTTAGCGGGGTGCCCTCGCGAAAGTGTGGCGGAATCCGTGGGAGCCCAAAATCCAAAATGGCCGCCATTGGCCATTTAAAAAATTATTTTTTCAATGGTTTGGCCTACAATGCTGTTCAGTATATGTTTTCTGAGGTTTTTTGGGTCGAGGAATTCATATTTGATGTCTATTTTATGATATTACCAACTTTTGACCTTCAAATCCAAGGTGGCCGCCGATTTTCAGCTCAGAAAGGTCAAATTTTCACATTTGTCGTGAGCCTTCATAATAGGCTCTAATTAAAGTTCTCCTCATGCCGAGTTGAATAATTGACTCTAAAGGCTACCAGTAATAATGATTTGACCTATCTTTTGACCTTCAAATCCAAGATGGCGGCCGATTTTCAGCTCAGAAAGGTCAAATTTTCACATTTGTCGTAGAGCCTTCATAATAGGCTCTAATTGAAGCTCTCAACATGCCGAGTTGGGTGATGGACACTAAAAACTACAAGTAATAATGATTTGACCTATTTTGACCTTCAAATCCAAGATGGCCGCCGATTTTCAGCTGAGAAATGTAAAAATGTCATATTCGTCGTTTAGCCTTCATAATATACTCTAATTAGAGCTCTGAGTAGTAGAGTCTTCATAATAGCCTCTAATGAATACCGTACCCCATTCTGGCATACACATACACCCCCGCACACCTATACATTATATTCACATTATTCTTTGAATGAGTTTAGTCTATATTGGTTTCAGGTCTACGTGTGTTTTGCTCTGCAACCTATCAACAGAGAATGAATGCAGCATCAAAGACATTTATATAATTTTATATTTAGAAAGAAACACTATTCTATGAGACTAGTGCATAGATCACCTATAACACTGCTTGTTTGTTACCTACAGCAAAATCATCCCTTATCAATGTCAACTGAAATGTAGCAATCCGTGTAGGGCCTAAGTCCTATCATACTATTGTCCAAGGTAAATATGGTAAATGGGAGAGTTTACAAACAAAAACAAAAAACTGGTCAGGACTTGACAAATATGGTGATTTTTACAACACCTCCTCATGCATGGAAGTATTGGTCTAGAATTCATTACATGCATCAAATGTTACATTATATCTCAATCTCATCTTCAGACAGGATTGAAAAGGCTCAGTATTCAAGTAAACCACCAAGTTCTGAAAGTGATGATGAGACAGAGGGACCATTGGCACCCAAGCGCCCGCGTTCATCTGTGCGTGGACCTCTTCACGAAAAAACTAAATGTGTATGGGTGCATGTGGGGTGTGGATCTGAAGCACCCAAATAGACCACAGGGTTAGCGGTCCATAATCAACACACACTCAGCATGACGCTCCTTTAAGCGCCACACAGTCCTCGTAAAACATGGGGAGCTGAGGGATCGTCTCACACAGATTGTTGAGTCCACGTCAACACTGTCGGATCCTTTCGCAAATTGATATTGAGTGTATCACCATGCCTGTTGGTTGAACAATGTCAACCACACACAAATCGATGTGTTTTCAGAACGTGTGTCTCGCAGAGGTAAAGAACTTGGTCTTTCGACACATGGATTCGATCATCTTCACTAAGCACAAGATCCGTTTAAGGACCTGTTCAATTCGCATTAATGAGTATCAAGAGACAATTGGCTTCAAAGAGCGAAATGAGAAGATAACAAGGGTGATGGGTCTATGATATTGGGGAAGAGGTGATGACACTGAGGCTGCCATTTCATCACTTGGTATCAGTAATGAACAGATCCTCCAGAAGAACCTGGCACAGCGGCTGTCTAAGAAGATCAAAGACACACCTACTGCCGCCTTCCCACCTCATATCGATCATCTTGAAGAACACAAAGAGTTCTGTGAGTTGATTAGTTAACAGTCAAAGATGCCGACTTGGCTAAAACAGCCACAGAGAAAACTGCCGATCTCAACCATTCCATACTCAGTCTGGCATCCATGATCACAGCACTGGACAGATCACCACCACTGTTATCAACCTGGGCATCAATGTTCCTTGTATAACGAGGAGTCAAGATCTGGTGGAACTCTACACAAGAGTCATGTCTGCATCAGGTATGCTGATTTTAAGATCACTGGACTCTAATGGTCGTTGAAGCATAGGCAACCTGCCAGCAGGAGATTGCAGACAGCCAGCCAGCCATTGTTATCGTTAACACTGACGACTTCAATATCGATACTATAACAGGCAATGCAACAGGAGTAACAGAGGGAATAAGAGGGTCTCGTGAACGGATTTCGTGCTCGGTGAAGGATCGAACCCATCCGTTTGTCTAAAGAGCAAATGTTTTGGCTCTGCGAGACACACATTCTGATGATGCATTACATCATCTAACTTTAATTGTGTGTGATTGACGTGCTGCAACCAACAGGCTTGTTGGTACATGATATCATTTGCGAAAGGACCTGACAGTGCTGACGTGGACTCAACAAGCTGTGTGAGACGATCCCTCAGCTCCCCATGTTTTACAAGGACTGTGTGGCGCTTAAAGGAGCGTCATGCTGAGTGTGTGTTGATTATGGACCGCTAACCCTGTGGTCTATTTGGGTGCTTCAGATCCACACCCCACATGCACCCATACACATTTATTTTTTTCGTGAAGAGGTCCACGCACAGATGAACGCGGGCGCTTGGGTGCCAATGGTCCCTCTGTATCTGTCTCATCATCACTTTCAGAACTTGGTAGTTTACTTGAATACTGAGCCTTTTCAATCCTGTCTGAAGATGCGATTGAGATATAATGTAACATGTGATGCATGTGATGACTTCTAGACCCATATTTCCATGAAGAAGTGTTGTAAAAATCACCATATTTGTCAAGTTCTGACCAGTTTTTCGTTTTTGTTTGTAAACTCTCCCATTTACCATATTTACCTTGGACAATATAATTATGTATGCTAGGACTTAGGCCCTACACGGATTGCTATAGTTCAGTAGACATTGATAAGGTATGATTTTGCTGTAGGTAACAAGCAAGCAGTGTTATAGGTGATCTGTGTCTCATAGAATAGTGTTTCTTTCTAAATATACAATTATATAAATGTCTTTGATGCTGCATTCTTTCTTTGTTGATAGGTTGCAGAGCAAAACACACGTAGACCTGAAACCAATATAGACTAAACTCATTCAAAGAATAATGTGAATATAATGTATATGTAGGTGTGCGGGGGTGTATGTGCATGCCAGAATGGGGTACGGTATTCATTAGAGGCTATTATGAAGACTCTACTACTGAGAGCTCTAATTAGAGTATATTATGAAGGCTATACGACGAATTTGAAATTTTTACCTTTCTCATCAGTTGAAAATCGGCGGCCATCTTGGATTTAAAGGTCAAAAATAGGTCAAATCATTATTACTGGTAGTTTTTAGAGTCAATCACTCAACTCGGCATGAGGAGAACTTTAATTAGAGCCTATTATGAACGCTCTACGACAAATGTGAAAATTTGACCTTTCTGAGCTGATATTCGGCGGCCATCTTGGATTTGAAGGTCAAAAGTTGGTAATATCATAAAATAGATATCAGATATGAATTCCTCGACCCAATAAACCTCAGAAAACATATCCTGAACAGCATTGTAGGCCAAACCATTGAAAAAATATTTTTTTAAATGGCCGATGGCGGCCATTTTGGATTTTGGGCTCCCACAGATTCCGCCCACACTTTCGCGAGGGGCGCCCCCGCTAAATTTTTTAATTAACCTTCATAGAAGATAAGTCCACTGCAAAACGAACCTTCGCAATCCACGGTCACGGAATTGCTCTAGATCACCCAACTAGTTTGTTATTTTACGCGTCGCGTTTGAGACAAATTGTTATTACTAGAATCTACATTGGTATATAAAGTGCTACCTATAGTGGGTATACAATGGGCTATTCCAGAAATTAATGGCACCCCCCCTAAAGAAGACATGTGAATTTGTACCATAAATTTTTGGGAATTCCCAGAACAAAATTTTATCCCAAAAAATTGGGAATTCCCATTTTGATAAAAAAATGCTTAAAAATATTGGGAATTCCCAGTGACCCTAAAGAAGACGTGCACATTTTTGCCAACATTTTTGGGAATTCCCATACCAAAATTTTAGCAAAAAAATTGGGAATTCCATTTTGATAAAAAAAAATGCTCAAAAACTTGGGAATTCCCAGTGACCCTAAAGAAGACATACAAATTTTTATCAAAATTTTTGGGAATTCCCAAGCCTAAAAAGGGCACTTTTCTTGGGAATTCCATGTCTTCTTTAGGGTTTCATCAATATGCTGCCCTTTTTTTGGGAATTCCCACTGTCAGAAAAAAAATGCTTTAAAAAATTGGGAATTCCCGGTGTCCCTAAAGAAGACAAGCAAATTTTAGCCAAAATTTTTGGGAATTCCCAAGCCTAAAAATTTAGACACAAAATTTGTTCTGCCCTGCCCTTTATTCAGAGGTGTAACGACCGGGGGAGTGTTTCCCCGAGAGTGTTTCCCGGGAGTGTTTCATGGTGGAAAATGGGAAATCACACTGAAGCAATTTTTCTTTTTAATTATTTCAAAATGTTTTTCATTTTGTTATTATAAACATATGCCTATTTGACATATTTCCACTTTTATTTTTCTAAATGCGTTGCGATTTTAGATTTTTTCCAGTGATTTTACTTTTGTTTTAAATATTGTTAAAGCGATTTTTGAATATTTCCCAATTTCACTCTTTTTTTTAATTGTTGAAGCCATTTTTGTGATTTTACTTATATTTTACCCATTTTGAAATATTTACTGTGTTTTCGCAATTTTTGGGACATTGTAAAAATATATCCTGGAATTCTACAAATGTTAGGATGTTTTCAGATTATATCCTGTGATTTACAATTGTTTGCATTTTTTTAAAATATTTCCTGCGATTTTAATAACAACTTTTTGGCATTTTTGTAAATTTATATTAAAGGGGGGTAACCCTATTGGTTTTGGATATGGATTGTCTTTAAAATTACATAATAATATCAAATATCGCCCCCTTTATGCTGCTTTGTGAAAAAACGAGAGCATTTTCAGCGTAAATGTGAATAAATAGCCAAATTTGCAATCCAATACCTTGGTATACGTGAATTGCATTCTGGGGCAGGCAAGCAACATGCTGACATGCTGTACAATGCCCGGCCCGTATTGAACGGAAAATATTTGTTGTTTTTTTCGTACCGTTTCAGAAAAAAAGGAAACAAAATATATTTCCCCTTGCAATATGTACATTTCAAATGAATATAAAAAGTAAAATGGAGAGGAAAAAATCTTCCGATACCGGATTTTGAACCGGGTACCTCACGGGTGAAAAGCCGCTGTGTTTCATGATTTCTCCGGAAATACATCGACTTGGAGCGTCAAATTTCAGGATAGTAATGAGAAAAATAGTATCTATCATGTGATACCAAAACCTCATCAACAATGAAAAAAATCGGGGGGATGATGCTGTCGATCGGGTTACGGACCTTTAACAATTGTATAATTATTTGGGAAGTTTTCAAATAGGCCTATTCCTTGGTGTTTTACCATTTTACAATTGTTTTTTTTTGGGGGGCAGTTTTAATCATTTCCTGCACTGTAGGCCCTAACTCTATATCGGAATATCGCCTACCCCATGGAAGAAACACAAAACAAAACAAAATGTTTTAGGTCCTATTTTCATCAACTTATTTTTTTCCCAAAAAATATAAATATTATTTAATATGTTAGTTGTTTAAAGTTCTGGAAACTTCATCTCTTTATTGTGTGGTATTGAAATATCAAGTATGACTTTGTGTCCATTGCCCAACATTTAAAAAGACTTCAAGGGGCAAGGAAATTATATTTGTCTGCATTGTGGAACTTTTTGTTTCAAAAACAGACTTTTGCAAAAATATAAATGCTACATAAATTTAAGACAGTATAAACATGATAAACACAGATATCAGAGAACACAAACCCTTGTGTGTGTAGCAACTACCAATATTACATAATTATGACCTTGACCCTTGCTAAGACTCAATGCATAGTCTGCATTGGTCTGTGCAGTATGTGTTCCAATATCTGTGGGTCTTAACTCTTATCATACATGTATGCCTGATGCCTGCAGCATTACCAGAGCATGAGCAGCATTACCATGATTACTATAGTTTCAAAGTTTGATTCAGTGCAGATGCTATTTACATGTTTTAATTTTTATAATGGTTTACTGGTTTTATGCTGTACCGTACATTTCTCTTATGTGAATTAATTGAAGTGTTATATCTAGTCTGCTATATTAAAGCATGGGAATAGTAGATCTACTACTATTTCCATGATTAAAGTTAACTTTGTTCAAGTCATTATAAAACTTGTAGCCTAAAACCTTTGTCAACCAATTTAACAGCATTTTTAAGGAGATGGTTTGGCTATAGAGGTGAAATGTCAAGCATGTCGGAGAACACTTGATGGACAATTTGAAGATCCCGGCTGAATAATTATTATATAAAATTCCCTCTAAAAGGGAAAGCCAGTCTCGATGCAGAAGTGGTCTTGTAACAGGTTTGAGTGGAAACTTTATGGTAGTAAGCTGTGCTGAAATGTGTTTGAAAATTGTTTAGATTGGGGAAGGGTGATAGGCCTATATAAATTTTATTTATTGTACGGACTTTTAAATTAGTGGTTTATATACACATGTAGAATGTTGATGAAGAACACAAACAACGAACTTGTGAATTTTGATTTGAAATTTATTATCAGTTGTAACACATATGTATTGGTTGTCATAATTATTTACATAGTGGTAAGCTTAAGACTTAATTTACATGCTATAAAAAGCATTGGAACTGTAGTGGTGGAAAGTCTGATAATATAAAAATAGGTAGGGGAGCCGAGAGTTTTGACCATTGCCAGAAGTTTAAACAAAACGTCTTTCCAGTATGCTGCTGTTCCTCGTATTTGTTTAGTAAACATGTACGAATTGTTTAGAATATCTGGATTAACACTCAACTCTGTCAAGTTTCCAGCACATATTGGTGTAGTTGTTGTATTTTGATTATTATTATTTCTTACTGTTTTGCGTGTACGCATGTATACACTTACAACATTGAGCATTTGTGACCATTCATGTTGATTTAGAGCAGTAATCAAATATGTTATATCAGTTCTCCAGCGTGAATCGGCATTGTATAGACGTGTTTGATAATATGTTAAATTTCGAAGCGCCATAGGTCTGATAGCAGATATTCCAAACAGCCAAGGAAAAGCCTTTTCTTCCCCTCCAGTCATGTTTTTGATATTTGCTGGTCGATCTTTGGGACTTGGTAGTATGCACTTATTTGGGTTATTCACAGCATCTTCCGTTGTATTTGTGATCATGTTATAGTCTATGGGCATGCACAGTTCATAAAACAAAAGGACTTTCCCTAAACAATGCAGTTGTTTGTTTAGGAGACACCTTATTCCAAGCTGGACAAGCATATGTTGCAATGAGTCGTATCAGAACATTGAATGGCGTGTACATTTTAAGTTTATGTCCTAAAAGAATATATGCTAATGCACAAGTACTTCAAGAATATAATCGGTTGAAAGCAATATCTACAAATATGATGTCCTCTAATACACTAAACTAATCTGTGTTGACATTCTGAACACTATTTATAATTAATTTTAAATATAAATTTGGTCCATGGATAACCATGTAACAACAATAGAAGTTCACAAATTTATGTAAACAAATAATAAGATGATCAATAACATTCAATGATTATTAACTTACATTACAAAGAATACAAAATTGATAACATATTCCTTATTAATCCATGATATAGTCTACCCTATATTATACCATAGAACAATTCAATGATATTATTACCTAAATAATATACAACTTGTTGCATTATTATTAGTATTATTATTATTATCAAAGAACTTAATGACAAATCGTATTATTACAACTTATCAATGATATTCAATGATACCTAACAAAGTTGACATAAATGTCCTTTTATTAATCAATGATAATACCTAGCCATCTGGTACGTCAACTTTCGAATACCGATATTGTTGTTTATCAGGCAAACTCAACACGCACATGTGGTGAAACGTAAAACCTGTTTGTCTTTCTCACGTGAACTGTCAAACGAGACCTACTTCCAAGAAAAACAGCGACCGAATGACGTCGAAGGTTACCAAAACCCAAACACATCGTTCAAAACACAATCAGTTCGCTAAGACTAAAATAGTACCATCGCTCACAATATAAAATAAACCCCTTCGTGCTTTTTGACCATCAAAACATCATAAAAGCACAATGATAATCAATATTACGATGACATTGGCATACTGAAGTATTGGACGGCGAACTTGACATTCACGTGATAACACGTCAATATTAAACAACACGCGTACTAATATTAAAAATTTTTCGGTAATTCGCCAAAATTTCCAGAAGAAATTAAGGGAGTATACATGAATACTTTTGTAAGAGTTGGGAAAAACTTACCTCGGACAAAAACTTGCCTCGAACATCAATTTTTAAAACCAACCATCAATTCGACGACGTCCAATAACAACAATGCTTACTATAAATTCTTCCCTAACACGTGTAATATTAAAATCTAAACCAAAATAAACAAAAACACCTTCGTACATAAAACATCGTCATTCAACTTTATGATTGTTCCCTAATACGTCACAATCGCCATAGCTTCATCGTGCAAGGCTTTCACGTCATCATGGTCATTGGTGATATGCTGTATAACATGGACGATATCCTTACATTTAGGCATAAACGTATAATATTTAAGCCATAAATAATTCAAATATAACTTTGGAAATACTCACTCGTTTTCGTTCGTTGAAACGGCAAAACATACTTACTTTTCCTAACAAATCGAATTAAAATATTTTTAAAAAATTTAACCACAAAAAGTAAAAAAAAAAATCATTCCAATACCACTAAAATATAATCTCTTGAGTAAACTGACCCCAAACCTGAAACAGGTAACAGCCCCGAATGGGCTGGCGAAAAAATACTTTTGAATTGAGTTCTACCTCAGCAAAAGCCTCAAATTCAAATGTAAAACAATTGTTGAAATATATGAAAAAAATGAACACTTAAAATTCCACACCATATCATGGTGAAATAATTTGCAGGTTTTTTCTCAAAATGACTTGTACGATATTAAGAAACAAAATTAAATGTTATCATTTATTTCCAGTCAAGAAGATTAGATATAGGCTGTGGAATTGTGCAATTTCTCTAGTAGGTATAAAAAATATCACTTTTTTTTCTGTCGGACACGTTAAATTTAATGATGTTGGACGGAATTGTATTAAACAATGCCCTGAAAAAATTACCATACTAGTGGTTATTAATTGTTCCACCTTTTAATGATATCAGAAAGTTTAGTGTAAAAACACACTAGGCCTACATGTTCATAAAATGGTAACTAAAATGACCAAATATGTCTTACTAGGGCCCGGCCTATATGTTGGGACCCCGGGTTGGGACTTTGGGGGGGGGGGCACATGTCATTGTCCCAAGGAGAGCGATATTATTAAGGTGTTTATTTCATGCGATTTTACATTTCATGCGATTTTATATATTTTTCAGTGACTCAGAAATTTTGGCTAATTTTTATAATAATTTACAAACATTTTTGCTGTTATTTCACATTTATAATTTCCTGCGATTACATATCTTTCTTTGTGATTATATATTTTTTCATGTAATTTTAAATTTTTTCGTGTGATATTTTTGGTCAATATGCATTTTTTCCCCAAAAGACCTAAATTTTCAGGTGCTTTTGGAAAATAAATATTATTTTAATACGAAAGGACAAAATTTTCAAATGATGGACGGCTTTTTATCCCAGCTACATACACTTAACATATCATTAAATTAATACTTCCAGGACTGTTAAATTTCAAAAATATTTTATGTGATTTTGAGTGATTTTACTTAATTTTATCATTTGTACGAGTTTTTACCAATACTTTACAAAAACATTTTTGTTAAAATGTGTCAATATTTTAAAATTGTTTGTCATTTTAATGCGATTTTCCATTTTCACTCATGTGACATGTCAAATTTGTATTTGTTTACAGCCTATATGGGTATAATCAGAAATAATGGCACCAAAGTGTGACAAAGGGGTCAAAATTACAAACAGTGTTCAGAGATGTAATTGTTGTCTTATTTAAGCAAAACATATCTAATTCAAGAAAAAAATTAAAAATTACTTCGGTAATGTTACTAAATATATTTTTTCAACTGGTTTATTGGCAAAAGTAGTCCAAAATCTTCAGAAACATAACACAAAAGATCCATGTCATTCCTTGTTATATTTTGACAAAATTATGCAAATATGTTTTATTTAATTACTTAGACACTAAACTAAAATTGTCATGTAGAATTTTTCACATGGAAACAAAGTTTTGGAAAAAAAATTAAAATTTTCATTAAAACACCTAAAAATTTGTGGAAATCAGGAACAAAAGTTTTTATTTGTCAAAAGAAACATCTTAAATTATTTTCTATTTAAGTTTGTATAATGCAATATGATGTGCAAAAACTGTGTTGAAGTTTTTAGCATCACATTGTTCTTCAAATTGATGTGAGGATCCATCAAAGTAGTGCTAATGTGTAACACTCCTGACACTGTATAGTATCTGTATGGCCTGAAATATTTTATAAACTACATTTTCTAAAACAGTCTTTGTAATTTTTTGTTGACAACATCTATGGCCCTCTCAAAAAGGCACAGAATTTAGGTGATTTACATTCAATTATATTTTTAAACCCAGCTTGCATGTTTTTGTAACACTCCTGACACTTTGCTACAGTAACTGTATAGCCTCAAATATATTAATTTGCAAATCACATTTTCTAAAGTAGTTTTTGTAATTTTTTGGTGACACTATCTATGGCTATCTCAAAAGGGCAAAACATTGAATTACATTAGTTCAATTTTATTGTTGAGCCTATATTATTTACAATTGATTGTCAGGAGTGTAACATTTTGGTCGAGCTATGAAAACCATGTTTTTATGTACATATTTCTTGAATATGAAGGTTTTTACATCATGATTGCAGCAGTTTGGCTTCAGGAAAATATTTTCAGGGCTAAAAGAATACCAACAGACTGCTAATTTCGTCAGAAATTTGAATTATTGCCAATTAATTAATTGACTGTTATATATCCAAAATTTGAAAAATATCAAATTTTAATAATTTGTCATAAAATTTGTATTATATCGTGAATTTCAAAAATGAAAATTATTTGATATCAGAAAGACATGCTTCGTATTCAGAATGCAATTCGATACGTCTGAGGTGCTCTCATGTCCCACAAAAATACTGTCGAAACGCCATAAACGCTCATTCTAGATCCCTTAATCGACTAATACGAAATAATTTGGTACTTAATAATAGCAGATACTTCACAAAATGCCATGAAAACCAATGCAAAACTTTAAAATACAAGTACCTATTTTCTTGTCACACTAACATGTAACACTGCTGACCATATGGGGAAGAAAATTGGGCATATTATTTTTTACATGACAGCTATATGACACTACAAATTGCTGTGGTTAAAGGGCAATCATAACACACTTTTTGAAAGATGAATTTCTTTGCTGGTCTTTTTCATTTGCATAGCAGACATCAAAAACCAAACGGTGCCATTATTTTTTACTTTACCCATATGTAATACACATAAATCATGCATAACTCACAAACGAAAAATTGGAATCTTTTTGTGGATATCTACTGAAACATACCCAAAGTTATAAATAGCTGAAATGCAAATCTGCTGCACATCGCGGTACCACCTTTCGACTAGGGGTGTTCCGGTGAGAAGGTCCAAAAAGGGGTCATTCCATGAGACTGTGGAAAATCTTATCAAAAAGGGGGCCTTTCCGTGAGACTAGGACAAATTTGGGGTCAAAGTATTAAAATAGGTATAAAAAACGGGGTCATTCGGTGAGAAATTTTCAGAAATTTTGAAACAATGGAGTCTGTTGGTGACAGGCAAACAAAAACAGGGTCATTGGGTGAGAAGGAGTTCAGTTAAACAATACGGGGTCATTTGGGTGAGAGGAGTTGAAAAATGGGGGTCAATGGGGTTTTTTTGGCATTACTCTGGGCCATAATTTAATTTGTTTCTTGAGGTGCATGTGGTGTTTCCAATTTTCTTAAAATCTAAAAAATTCTTTATTGCTTTTTGTTTGGCAAATTTTGTGCAAATTTGTCCATGCAGGGTTTGCTTGAATGCACAAAACACGCGTATTTACGCGTTCAGGCACTTTGTGGACCCATTCAAATCCAAAGTCCCAAAGTCCAACGCGTACAGAATCTTGAAAACGTAGGCCTACGCATTCAAATAATATTGCAAGATTTGAAAAAGAGAAACACCCGATATTGTGTATTTATTCTCGGCTTTTGGCATTTAGGACCTACTCCCAATGTGAAGGGCCCGTCACATTTTGTCACATGTTTTAGTGATTGTGAGTCTCAAGACTTTATTAGCCCTAGTTTCAGTGGACCGGTGTAACATTTTAATTTTTGCCAATTGAGTTCAGGTCCTTATTTCTGTTTAAAGCAATGATTTAAATAGTGTAAAAACGATGCACCAAATGGCTTCAATTGGCCTATCATTTTGAAAAATTTTCTATCTCAGGGGAAACATCCCCCTTAAACACCCCTCCTGTGTAGTGGATAAACAAGTGGCCATTTTCGCTTCTGCTTTCGACATTTGCAATTTAGGCCCAAAGTTTAACACAATTTATAGGCCAACAATAATCGGTAAAACGTTTTCGACTTTTTAACTGCTCAAAATTATACACAGTAATAGTGACAAAATGGTCCACCAAATTCCAAATACTGAGTAACATTCCCCTGCGCAGTGGATATACATATGGCCACTTTCACTTCTGCTCTTGACATTTGCCAAATTATGTTTAACACAATTTATAGGCCTAACATAATAGGGAAAACTTGCCATCCACGAAAGGTTTCATGGACTGCTCATTTCACAAATTTTCAGCTTTTTAAACTAAAATTTTACACATGAATAGTGCCAAAATGGTCCACCAAACCACTTCAATTAGGTCTTCATCTTGCAAAAGTTTCTTACTTCTCAGGGGCATTTTTACATTTTATTATTTTCTTCAAAAATTGCCCCCCCCCCTTCTGACTGCTCTAGATCCGCCACTGCTCCAAAAACACACACATTGTTAAAAATGTCTTCAAAAATAATATTATAAAAATACCTCTTGGGTAATGTTTTGGACCCCTTCAGAGAAAAAAATCACAATTGATAGGGTCAAAAAAATTTGAAAATTACCCTTCAGCAAAATGTTTAAAGAAAACCCTGCATACTACTACTATCAATAGTTTGGTAAATTTGCCATAATTTTAAACAGAAATAATCAAAAAAATGTTGGTCTCCTACCCAAATCAAAATCAAGAACTTCCCACCCCTTTTGTAAATACTAACTCGGGCGACTACTAGTTTAATTTAATTTATTGATTTTTCTTTATTCTTGTGAAGTTTACAGAGTTTCCTTATAACAAGTCAAGTCTTGGGATATCTTTTATAGAACCTATACATTATACATTATACATCTTTATTTGTCTGAGCTGAGTATTTGAATGCAAACACCGCTAGGTCATGCTCCCCGCCCACAATATTTTTTTTCCGTAGTTAACAGTTGCATCGCATACCGTACATAATGTACATTAGTATTATGAGGCTAGATTCCATATAATGCCATTATTATTTCCTCTTAACAAAAAGAAACAAAATCGGTGCCGCCGACAAGGGGGTTAATGGGGTGTGTTACCCCCGGATCAAGGGTCCTAGGGGCCCGTAAAAATAAAGAAAACATACATTAATGGGCCATAAAAGCAAAGAAAAGAGACCCCAGGGGCCTTAAAAAGGGGCCCCGGGTCCGTAACGGCTCACGGCGGCACTGAACGAAATATATAAAATTCTACCAAGGAATGACCGGGGTTCGGAATCAACAACCTATGGATATACCATAGCTATACCACTATGCTGTGAGTCATTCTGCCAGAAAGGTGTCTGTTTATCATACTTATTGATTACGGAATAAAGCGTATACACAGCGATATATTACTAGTTTTTGAGAAAATTGTGTGGATGAGGCTGTGGATCACAAATTACCCCTTTAATTTCACCTATTTTAATAGATGTACTGGAGGAATAGCTATTAAAATAGCTATTCCTCAGTACATCTATTTAACTTTTGACTCCTAATAAAATCACAAACATCGGCAGCTTTTAATCATGTTAATAGATTGGGCATTCCATGTTCGATGGCCAAATATGACCAATTCCAGAACCCACAGCAGTGTCAAGTAAACAGTACAATGGAACAAGTAAAGAAAATCACTGTGTGTGCACAGAAGCAGACAAACAAATCAGAATTGACTAATTCTGTGAATGTTGCTATCTTCAGTAGATAGCAGATGCCTGTCCCAACGCTAGCGCTGCATGGGGTTGCTAAAGCTTAAGACTAGGGGTCTGTTACCGTCAAGCAAAATTCTAAATATGTGGACAAACTCAAAAAAATAGAAATCCTTGATTCTTTTAGCATGGAAAGGGTTTAGGGGGGGACATTTTAAAAATGACATTTAAAAAGTTGCATTTGGCCTGTTGGCATGGTAACGGACAAAACAAATTTTAGTCGAAAATGACCAAAATTTACAATTTTCATTTTTGAAAAAGGGCAAAGTTTGGTCGAATGCCACAAATATATAAGATGTGATATATTTTTTTTTTTCTTCAGATAAGGGCATGCTTTGGTAGTAATTGAAAATGAAGAAATAGCTTGTCACTCTTTCAAAAAATCCTTTAATTTTAAGTAGAAAAAACACATTTTTGGGCAAAAATTGTAAATGTCATTTTACCCCAACATTGGAGGGGTGTAACTGTAAAGAAGAAGTTGATATTTTGTAATTGTATGGTGGCATAGCTAGAGTGAACCCTTGCTGACAGATATATAGTTTCAAAAAATTGGGGTCTCAACTTCTAAAGAAGTTCTGGCTTTTTAAAAGTACCAAGGTTTTGGAAAAATGTGTATTTTTAAGGGGATTTATGGCAAAAAGACAAATTTCGCTTAAAAGGATTGTGTTTAAATAACCATAATGACATAATTATTGAATATATTTCTATTGATGAAAAGACTTCTTAAATTTTAGTCTCAGTTTTAAATGGTACAAACAAGCTATATTATACATACAGGCCTTTTAAGCATATTAAGCAGATGAGACAGATCGCAGCGCTATTCAAATACAGATAGAGGGCAGCGCTTGGAAGACAGGTCGCTTTTAGCAACCTGGTACAAACAACAGAGTTCACCAACTTTACGAGAACATCAATCAGGGGCTGTGCAATAATGATAAGCCCTGTAGGAAGGGTAAATATGGGGGGGGGGTGTCCAAGAATCTTTTGCAACCCCCAAAAAGGGGAGAGCAATTGTTGGCAAGTCAAAGAGGTGAGGGGTCTAGTACATGAACCTATACCATGGTTCCTAGCCGTCGCAGAGGAGCTCATAGGGTAGTGTCAATATACCGGTAAACGACATATCTGATTTGCCCAGGTTTTTGTAAGTTTGCCACTGCTTTTAGCATCAGACAGTTAGATACCCGGTACAAACAACAGAGTTCACCAACTCTACGAGAACACCAATCAGGGGCTGTGCAATAATGATAAGCCCTGTAGGAAGGGTAAATGTGGGGGAGGGGGTGTCCAAGAATTTTTGGCAACCCCCAAAAAAGGGGGGAGCAATTTTGAAAGGTCAAAGGGGTGAGGGGTCTAATACATGAACCTATACCAGTTCGGGGGCACTGCTAATTCAAAGACGTCTCTGATATCAAAGACTCTTCAGTGCCGAGTCACCTGACAGTATCATAATTCAAAGACGTCTCATAAATCACATACTCCCAAGTCTCAAAACCCAGCCGCAAACGATATTGTGAACGTGAACTGGCGCAACGGGAATATTTTTACGAGTAGGCCTAATCCAGTGGCGTAGATTTCTTTTTGACATTGGGGGGGATGAAGTTGGAAAAACATCTTGAAGTATAGTCAATTCAGCACCCTTTGGCGACAGAATTAGTTTATGATATAAATGCGCGCGAAGCGCGCGAAAATTTTTGCTATTTTGAAGCTAAACTGATGAAATATGGTGTAAAATAGATTAAATGCGCGCGAAGCGCACGAAAATTTGCACTTTTGGGGCTAAAATGGGCAAATATGAGGTTAATTTGGTCAGAAACCCATTATCAGGCGTCAACATTAGGGGGGATGATTGTATGGACCATCCCCCTGGCAAAATATTGGGGGATTTACCCCCCATCCCCCGGGATCTACGCCTATGGCCTAATCAGCATGATCAGGGTTGTAGCTAGCCCAATTAAGTGCCTGCTAGCTCCTGCTAATTTTACTATCCAATTTATGAATTAAATCGCGGGCTCGGGATACACTCTTTCTAGTGAACGTGAGAAATCGGAGAATGCTAAAAAAATGTTGCTCTTTTTCATAATTGAGCTTAAATGCTGCAGAATAACTTTGCTCCCTCGACGACATTTTGCAGACTTTCAATTCTCCGGACACATCAAAACTGTTTATTGGTTATTTTCGGAGCATATATTTTTTACAGATTTCCAACTGAGCCGCGAATTTTAGTTTTAGGCCTATATGAACACTCGTGCTCAATAATTCCTCCAATTCAGCCTAAGTTAGGCTTTTCTGTTTTGCTTGAGGGGGCTGTGCTATAATAGGCCTATAGTCATTATATCTATGAAAGATATGCCTATAATTCCTAACAAATTTCCTGCGGACCTGACTTCTGCATGGGTATGAACCTGCTCAATTAGGCCTATATGGATAAATGCAAGTTAGCCTTTTCTTTTTTGACGGAGAAGGGTGCCTGAGGGGGATGTGCTCCCTCAGAAGTTGGAGAATTATTTTCAAAAAGTTATGAAAGGCACAATAAAGTAATTTGGTGTAAAAGTTTACACTTATTATTCGTATTATTTTGGGCATAACAGATTTCAACGGACCCGGCTTGTGAGGGGGATATTATCCTCAAACTAAAAGCCAATTGGTGCATCATTTTGCATTAGGTCCCTATTATTAACTTATTTTTCCGACCATCATGATTAAGCATAGCCTATAGGCCATATAACCATGTCATGCATAATATGTATTTTAGAATGGATTTCCAGTGGATGCGACTTCCGTGTCACAAATTTCAAGCATGAACATAATTATGATGCGCAATGACTCAGAACGTACTCTTCCTCGTTTCTTCTTGTTTGCTTTCCACTTTCCCCTTTCGTTTGCCTAAAATCCCCGGATATTGAAATGAGCCTGGGTGGCTGTGGCAAAACAAAATTTTCAACCCAGTTTTGCTAATATTTTGTCCTGATTTTTGTAACATTTTCGTCCCGGTATTGGCAATTATTGTATATATGTTTTCAGTTGTCGGGATATTTCTTTCAATTTTTGGGAAATCAGACCGAAAAAGTAGACCTTTTCCTTTTCCCTCCCTTTTCCGCCCTTCAATTTTTTAGGGGGCACTATACTGCCCCACTGGCTATGTCCAGGCCCGTACGCAGAGTGGGGCCGTGCGGTGGGGCAAAAGTCCTAAAAAAAATCCTAATTTGCGACCGTAGAGAGAAAAAAAATATGTTTTTATGCTTTTTAGTCAAAAAAGGTCCAAAGTTTGTGAAGAAGGTCCACTTTTTACAAAATCGCCCCCTGGAAAAAAAGAACCACTTTTTCAAAATCAGCACCCCTAAAAAAAAACGGGCCTGGCTATGCCACTGCTCTGTCACTCCCCTTCCTCTCCCTCCTCTCCCTTCTCTCTTTCTGTCTCTGTCTCCCTCATTTTTTTAAGACCCGGGGCTGCAGGCCCCAAAGCCCCACTCCATGGGCAGTGGGCACGCGCCTGGTTTACCGTAATTTGTTGATCTATTTTGAGCCACCTAATCATAACATAACCCTACCCCTATCAATAAAATACAAGTGTCCATATTTCTCCGAATTCGTTCCATGCACGTGTGCAAGAGTCAGGCCACGAGGTTAGGCCCCGGGTTAGGCCTGAACGTTTCCGTAGGGGCCTACCATTTTTCCAAGTCATTTTTGAATATATTTTTGAAAAGTTGCCGCAACAATGCGTGCCAAAAATCGCTCCCCTCCCCCCTCGTTGACTGGCCAAAAATGCATTGTTCCCTCCTTTTTTGCCTTGCCAAAATATTCACTCCCCCCATGACTTGGGATTTTTTGTTACTTCAAAACGTTGGATATGGCTCGATTTTGCCAATCTAAGTGTTTTCTGGGACCATTTGTCAGAATTTGCACAGATATATACGATGTTTGCACAGGCAGATATTTGCTAAACATAGGAAAGCATATTCCGATACAGTCACCTTCTTTCCGATGTGCTGCATTTAGTGCCAAACTGTAAAAAAAGCACGACGTATGTGATATCACAGACCCCCGTATGTAAAATCACTGACCCGTCTTTGATATCAGAGACGTCTTTGAATTAGCAGCGCCCCCGAACTGATACCATGGTTCCTAGCCGTCGCAAAGGAGCTCATAGGGTACTGACAATATACCGGTAAACGACACATCTGATTTGCCCAGGTTTTTGTTTGCCACTGCAAGCTAGGTGGTGGCAATGGATATTGGAGCACATTTACGGGGCAGACTATACTACAGACACGCTCTGATAAGGACTTAGAAAAACAGTGCAGAAATGTTCAAATATGCAAAATTCTTTGCTCACTACGTTTGCATTATAGGCCTACAAGTACATCTAGACCATTATTATAAGGTTTGCAAATTGGGAACTCAAACATATGTCATGTGCGGGGGGGCAAAGATTTGTTGGCAGGCCGGAAGGGGCAAGCAATTCTTTTGGCACGCCGTTTGGAAGTTTAAGCCTAGCCCTCAACATTAGGAAGCATGTAAAGCTTCATCTTCAGCAGCTGGATCTTCAGGGAATTAAATATCAGAAAATGTTAACCAAGAAACATTTGAAAATCATCAACATCATGACAACATGTGCTGCTTTTAACATCAGGCAGCTACTAGTACTAACCCAGTACAATCAACAGTGTTCACCAATTCTACGAGAACACCAATCAGCAATAGGAAGTATGTGAAGCTTTATCTTCAGTAGATGAATCTACTAGCTACGGTGGATTCAAGAGGTATTGCAAACGCTATTCAGTTACACAAGGAAACATGTACATCGACATACATAAAGCATTGAAGCATTGACGCTAGTAGCTCACATTCAGTCAGGAAAATATGACAAAATTACAAACATCAAAACTCTGTTCATGATCTCATTAGAAAATCCCACACATGAGCGACTCCGTTTATATTTCTAACAATCTACACAAAGTAAAGACTTGAGCATTACTTAATAATGGGTTGGCAATGGCTTCACCATGTCCACATTTAACTTTCAAAAAAACAACAACAACAACAACAAAAAAAAAACTGTGACATAGCATTTTAAAAACAATAATTCAAGTGCATTGTCCAGTCCCCCATGTTTTTTATAAATATTTTTCTATTGTTTTGTACAATGTTTGATCTTTCTTACATTTGAGATTTATTTTCAGTATCATGCAGTCTTAGAACTAAATTTATAGATAACATTGTATAAAACAAAGAAAAATGTTACTTGGTATGTCAGTTGCTGTTGTTGCTATAAACCCCAGATAAGATAAAAACAACTGGTAAAAAGGACTTTGTTATATCAACCTTTATTCAGGAATGCAAAATACAAAATATAATCAATGCAAGAATACAAGGAGGAACAAAAACCCAGGACAAAATCTGGACAAGATGCCCAAATTAATGCAGGGTGACATATTATAAATCCACGAAATTATCACATTCTCATTATGTTTAAACCATATTTAGATTATTGGTGAGGTATTTCAGATAAAGTCAATCAATGAGTCCATTAGTGAATATAGGCCTAAATAAGTAGAAATGATTATTATACATGGAAAACCCCTAGCCTACTCCAGAGTAGTGACCAACTGAAATATAATGTGTTTTATTTGGTTTCAATAGTTATAATCGATTTATCCATTGTTTATAGGAAGAGTAGAGATTGTAAAAGACAGATAACCACCACCAAGAAATTAATGCCCATGGTAACCATTTTGCGCCCAACCTTGCACATTTTTCATGCATTAAATCATATGGCTGGTTGAGGGGTCACTGGCAGTTTACTAAGTGAAAATTACTTAAATAAATGATAACCAATGGTTATGATGGGTCAATGAACTATTCTGGGTATGTTATTTGCAAATCACAAGCCAATAAAGGATTTTTTATACTGTGAAAGTGCTATGTAATTAGCTAATTTTTATCGAAAATAGCGAACTTTCTTCAAAGTAAAACTTCGTTATGGGGTAAAGACCCCAATTTTTTTATTGGTTGGTTGATCATCCCCATTCATAGTCATTCTCATCCAACCCCTGACTTTAATCAGCAAACTTCTTCTTGAGAGTTATTGAATTTCAAAGTTATACCACTTTTACTAATGAAAAAAATTTTACGCGTCGCGTTTGAGACAAATTGTTATTACTAGAATCTACATTGGTATATAAAGTGCTACCTATAGTGGGTATACAAATTTATGACCACTCGAGGGGCAACTTGAAAAATATTGCGAAAGCTTAATTTCTCCATGTCAACGTCAAAAGCGGACTTTAGCCGACAACAGCAACTACTCATCTTCACTCACGAAAACAACCTAACTCCGTCAAGCCTCTGCTGACTTGATTGGGGTTCCAAGCCTTCTGAGGATAAGGTTTGTCTCTGGCGAAATAGTTTGCATTGAGACTGAAAGAACCCAATTTTGCTTGCACGTCTACATGTTGTTACAATAAAGTAAAGGACCCATTCCTATTACCCCTCCCCCTGAATCACACACATCCTCAACATCATCATTTACTTCTTCAAAAAGTCTCCAATCGCATTGGATATTATTGCAAAGTAATTGTTTTAGTTATTACAGCTTCATGTAGCATGTTTTATGTTGTATTTAAATGATAACTAAATAGATCCTTGTCATTCGGAGACATGCCGCAAAATAAGGCCTTAGGCCTTGTAATATATGTCCCAAGTCAGCAAAAAACACCTCCATCCAGCGTGCTGAGGTCTTCGTCAGTGCTGTGTTAGCATATCTATACAATTACCAAAGTGCCAACAAATGAATGTTGATAATTTGTAAGCACTTTCGTACGAGCAAATCACTGAATCACTTTGATAACTTGTCATCAAAAACTTAAATAATGTCCTTCAGTCCTCTTACCTCTTTAAGTACCAATAAAAATGGGTAATATCATATGCCATATAATTGTTAAATTTTCCGCTATGCATAGGAATGTGAATGAGGTGTTTTTGACAGATTCAAGTGCAGCAAATGAGACAGGCAGACATAAAAATGTGCTATTTTTCATATTTCTTCAATATGAATACTTGACTTGCATCAAAGTACCTATTACATAATAATATGAAAATAGCTGCAATTGCAAGGCCTTTATGCAAAATACACAGCTTTTGAGCACACCTCTTGTTATTAAAGTAATCTACAAAGGAATACGAATCCATTATAATGTCATCTTACATCAGAGTATTTATATAAAATATATCTGTAAGTCATTTGGATGTCAATATAACAGCAACGTATTACAGTTCTATAGAGAGAAGATAGCGCAGTGATCTTATAGTGCGCTACGCACAGGCACAACGCCTAGACGTTGATCTACAAGCCTCAGCACACTTTACAGGTTGTCGCTGACCACTACGGCCCACATTATTCCACAAACCATTTAACAGCCATTCCACAAATAACCTTCGCAACCAGGATCAGCTCCCCGAGTTTCGTACGGGTTACAACGAGACAAATTAGCAGTGAGTTCCTTGTCCAGGGGAATTTCAAGCTAACTAAATTTTTCCACGAGAGCGGACTACGCACTATAGTCGAACGCCTTATCGATTGAGCTAACTTGACTGCTATTGCTAAGGGTTATATAATGTGCAATCCTGAAAGCTCTGTAAAAATATAACCAGCAAACTATACTAGCGTTGTCCCTTTTGATTGCCTTCAAAGTGTATGTAGGTATGCGAGAAAATAACGTTGTCCTGAACATAATGGACTCACCTCTAAATATTGATTTACATCGTTTATGAGTTATGTCTTACTAACCAAAGAAAGAAAGTTTAGGTGATGTGGTTTTATCAAAATCCGAGATTTTGAATAAAACGCAGGAACCGTCGTTTTATTATTACGATGGAATTATTAGTCGAACACATACACGATGTTCATACACAGTACGTACATGGCGTGCGGGACGGTGATCTACACAACAAATGACCGTACCATAACACGACCGAAGGAGTGGTACGTATTGGCGACATCGGCGCTGGTAGTAATTTCACTTTTCTTTGCTTCTGTACAAATCACAACAAAAGTGGCGCTTGCTTATAAGGGACCGTTCACAAACACTTGTAGGGGGGCTGATGCAAAAAGGGGGCCCTGAAAATTTCTGACCCTCCTAAGGGGGGGCCTGAAAAAAATGACCACAAATTTTCCTGGAAAAATTGAGTTTATATGCTTTTCTATGGGGTTGACCCATAATTTTCATGTCAAAAAGGGGGGGCCCGGGAATTTTTGAGGTCTGTAAAGGGGGGCCGAAAAATGTTTGCGATAAAATTTGTTTGCATCAGGCCCTCCCTTACAAGTGTTTGTGAACGGTCCCTAAAGACGACGTCAACGTGAATTAAAACACGCCCAATCTAACAGCCTTTGACTGCCCCTAAGGGTTGTTGGAGCGATATATCAACGTGAAAAAAAGATGACACAATGCAGCGTGTTTGGTATTTCCATTATAGAATTTGGTCATTTTACCTATACTTTCACAAGTTGCTCAATAGTGTAGCCCCTCAGCCATCATATGTTGGCGTATTTTAAAATATAACCAGTGGGGGAAGAGGGCTGTACAGGTAAATCAATGATAACGAACCTTTGTTTCCAATGGACATTTTATTGTGAAATGTCATTGTACAAGGAATACATAAAAGAAATTCCACATAGCCCCCGCATGAAAAGTATTTAATTATCTTTGTAATCACTCAAAAAGCATTTTGTGTGAATTTTACATCCGAACTAGGCTATTAAATTTTTATGAGCCTTTTTATTTTACATGTAAAGTCTATGGGGATGACGATTAGAAATGGACGGCAATATTAAAAAACCCTCATTTTGGGCCATTTTAGACACTAAAATGGCCATAAAAAAGAAAAGCACTTAGTTCGCATGTAAAATTCACACACAATGCTACCTGGGTGAGTACAAACATAATTAAATACATTTCATTCGGGGGCTATAGCAAAAACAAAAATATCCTTTACCTTAATGGTTATGGAACAAATGTGTCCCCCTTCGGGGCTCGTGCATTAGACGCATCAAAAATTCAGCGCGCGTGCAATATTTTGTATAATTTCTCTACCAACAAGTAATACACGCTCATTTACTTATATAAGTGTGCAATATTTGTTTGTCTTTTAACATGTATTTTCAATATTTTAACAGTATTTATCATAACAAAATCATTGGCATGCACTATATTTAATTTTACATATTACATATATTTATTTATCTTTTAATTCTTTTTAAGTGGAAAAAGAGAATCATTATACCTGTATCATGATAAAACAGTTAAAACAGTAAAAAAAAGTTTGTATTGTTGTGTAATTGATGCATTCACGAATTGATTTCACGAATTCTTGACAAACTTGATGCTATCGTTGACTTACATGTACAACCCTCTTGCCTAGTAAAAGTGGCACAATTGTGATTTTACCCTTTCGTTGTTAACTAAACATATCTCGAGATTAAAACAAGCAAATTGAAAAGAACAAACGGCATTTGAGAGCTAAGACTACGCCCTTGACATTAATGTAAGCATCATGTCACAACGGTATTTTCTAATTGCCAATGAGGGCGTTTTCCATAATTACATAATTATACTGGTATACACAATAACAAATATCTTGATTCATGTTAAAATCATTGCGATGACTTTCTTCTAACCCGCTGTTAACCATATTTCACAATCATCTTAGGGACTATTTTGTCGTTCCATTTTATCTACATTTTCATTTATGCCGTAATCCATTTACGTTTTTATTGATTATCGTTAACTTACCCGTTTGTTGAAGCCATTCGTGAATACAAGAGGCTTATGAGCATGTTAACACTTCTTTTAAAAGCTGATTTAAAAATCCGAAAGCTGAGAACCAGAAAGCCTTAACTCACAAAGGAATCCTTTGTGAGTTAAGGCTTTCTGGCTCTCAACCCTCCAATTGTTCTGTCCTACTTTTGCGATCTTTGTCTTCGATGAACAATTGGAGTAAATGCAAACCTGCGGCTTATACTTTTCCCTAGAGCACAAATAGTGAGATAGTTTCCGTTTTGAGAGCTTACGGAGTGGATTTTGTTCATCGAACTCAACGTCAATGTTTTGTTTATACCCTTGTTTCATTTCTTACTCAACACCTCGATTTGAAGAAGTTTGAAGCTTTGAAGATGTTAACAGGTTTTACCATTATACATGTAGTTTTCTTTCTTTTTTTTTTTCTTTTTTTTGGGGGGTAATGTATAACGAAGTAATGTGGAACGCAGTTTATACCTTTATATGTATATGTTGGGTACGCTTGGGCTACCAACAGTTAAAGATGAAGTATTAGAAACAATAGTCCAAACAAACCAAAATTCCTCGGGTAAGGAACTGTGCTAAAAATTGTATCACTAAAAGAGCGCAAATGATGGATCAACTATTAGCTGAAGTTGTTTTGTTTTATGTCGGATAAAAAACTTAAGAGATTCGAAGATATAGAATCATTAACCCACATACACTACTTATAACATGGTAAAATTGTTATAATATCCTTTTACCAGTATCTGATCACCGGTATGGTCCTGGAACAATATCACATGGTGCAATGGTATACGAGTTATTGTTGGAATACATAATCGATAGTGCAATATATATTTATCATCATCATCATCATCAGTCGGTTGCGGAGCAGGCGACTACATGCTTTCTCCAACTATTGCGATCTTGGGCAATCGAAATAATTTTGTTTGGCTGCAGCATCCCTTCGGTATATCCCAAGAGGTGCTTTACATGCTGTAAGTACAGTGCGCGGCCGTCCCGGTTTCCTCTTCCCATGTGATGGAATATAAAGGGCATATTCTTTCACAGGCTCATCGTCTTCGAGACGCAGTAAATGGGCGAAAATTTTGAATTGATGAATCTTGACTCTGGCAACCAGTGGAATGGTGTTGGTCAGATTATAGATGGTTTCATTTGGAATCCGATCCACACGCTTGATGTTTAACATGACTCTGTAGCAAGGAATATGGTTACAACCAGAGGCATGTGGAAGCGAAATAGCTTCTAGAGCCAAGGTTCCCTTCAGGATCCTAGGGAGGAAAGCAATAATTCAAATGAATGATTTATGACTTTTAAATGTGTTCTGGGGATCTCATAGAAATGCGCTTTAAAAACATTTTAGACTGAAATCACTTGAGATTTATATTATAAATCATCCAATTTTCATGAAAACGTATTCATCATATATCGTAATTGGGAGCAATTATGTAGCTAATTAATCCACTCTCTGTCTAAGTGAATTAAAAGTTAGTTTTTTGAAGTATTAAGAACTACTTTTCAACTGTAAATTTATGAAGCGTGCAATAAATGACTAACCGGGTTATTTATTAATTTTAAGTACACAATATAGTATAGTATAGTATAGTATAGTATAATATAGAATTACATTTTTTTCTAAATTAATACAAATTAAATTGCAGCGTGACCATATTATTAAGACAAGCCATGAAAGATATATAAAAGATAACACACCCAGATAAGCAATAACTGGACTACTTTCGCATAATCCATCATCGACCAAGAATTATGTTCCTTGAATGGCCATGTAGCTCGATCCAGGGCGTCGCCGATTAAAGGCGTACCGATTTTACCTTCAGTTTTTATTCGAGGTACTGAGTAAGGAATACAAAGTAAATTTTATTATATCATTTGATCTAGTCACAAATAATCGCTGGTAGTTCACGCTTATGTACAAACGGTAAGCGCAAGCCTTAAATTGAGGTCGCCCTAGATAATTGTGGTGTAAATAAACAGCCGTGAAGTTTCGGTTTAAGTTCGTTACTGCATATTTATACCAGCGCTATGTGTTATTTATCTTGAGCTTTATTATAAACTCCTCAAACAAAGTTTGGAAACTTTAAAAAACGGCTGTATATCAGACATTTTAGAAATCTATCTCCACATTGTTTCATATCTGTGAAACCATTGTTCTTTCCTGTCAACAATGACACCTCGTTTGTGACGATAACTTATTCCACGTCTGAATAACTTTCTTTGAAAGACAGAGAGGTCTCAAAAATAATGTGCCAAACTGAGCATTGTCTGCGCTCATCTTATTGCTTTGAATGAATGAACGAGTGAATAAAAGAATGAATGAAAAGTTGTTTGCGTACATCATGTTGAATAAAAAGTGCTAGGATGGTTCTACATCGGACATGTGGATTCAAATGGATCAACGCAAGTCAATCTCTCTTGCTGGTCACTTCTTCATAGTGGTCATTTACAAGAAAATTCTAATCAACCATGGTTCGATTATCAGATCTGGATAAGAGTTTTAGAGTTTCCCGCAGTATGATCTCCAAGCTAAAAGCCAAGTTTTTTCAGACCGGAGATGTCATAGACAGACCCAGAAGTGGTCGCACAAGAAAAACAACGGCTAAAGAAGACCGGTACATCAAACTGGCAGCACTTTAAAACCGTTTAATGAAACAATGTGATATTCCTTATTAATGTTTACTGATGCAAATGGCGCAGACAATGGCAGATTTGGCACATTTTGTTTGAAACCTCATTGTCTTTTAAAGACAATTACTCAATCCTGGAATAAGTTATAGTCACAAATTTGGTGTAATTTTTGACAGGACAGAACAATGTTTGTATTGATATGAAACAATATGGATACAGATTTCAAATATTTCTTATAAATGTTGTACAATTGCACTAATATGATCTAGTAATGGGCCAGAATTAGGTTAACGTGAATCTACAAAATGATTTTAGTCAAATTCCAACCTGTTGCACAATGAAACCTACTCCCACTTGACTATACTTGACACCTGCCTGAGGTTGTTGTTTTGTATGGCATATGAAGATTTTGTTTCCAAAAGGCTCTAAATCCAGTAGCTGCCTTGTGTCACATTTCTTTGGTATATTTTAACATATTTGAGTGTATATCACATTCAACGATTAGAATGGATATGTCTGTAACTCTAGCCTACTTTCTAAAATTATTATGGGTTAATACATGGGAATCACTTGTTGGGAGTGAAATTGTACAAAATAATGCACGTGTACTGAAATGTTGATGCGTCTAATGCACGAGCCCGAGATCTCTCGAGCAACAAGAGATACGCATGTATTAACCTATTTCATACACGAGATAAAAATCCCGTGATTTTTACAAAATTGTCACTACAAATTTGGAAAATGCAGGCAAATATAAATGCAACAACCCACAAGTAAAATGAACACGTCCGAAAGCACTGCGCGTACTACGTGGAGTGCGCGCCCGTGCAATTGTACAACATTTATGCACGGTTAGTAATTTACTAACGGAGGCTCTGATTGGTTCTCACTATCTAGGAGTGTATGAACTATTTTTAGTATCGTTTTGTTCAATAGAAATTCTCCGAGGAAAGTTTTAAAATGACTGCCATTTATTATTTTTATTTTTCGTGCGCAGGTTAAAGCGATTTGTATATTTTTAAAGCTAACCAACAAATTGTTATAACTATTCTAGTGGTTCAATGTTGTTAGATTGGTACGGTTACTGCTAATCTTGGGAATATCTTCATATGAATTTTACACAAAGCAGCCTTTGGAATTATAACGCCTTTTGGAACCAAAGTGTTCATATATTGAACTCGTCGTTTCGAATATGATATTTATCGTTATTTGCTTTGTTTTCCCAACAGTTCAATTCAAAAACTGACTGTAAAATTGAAGAAAAACGAAACAATAGTGAAAATCATATTCTTGTGAATTCCACGTCAACACGGACCCATCTTTAGGGATTATTGATCTGTCAATTGGGGGAAAGTAATCTCGGGTATTATAGCCTACCTTGTTTACTTTACCTAATGATCCAAACTAGTTCTTGGATATTGTATTACCACGAAGTGTATTAAACATATCATGAATAGAGCGTTAGTAATCAATGATATAGATAATAGTTGGCTTCAATGTTTATCAACAAAGGCAAGTGACTGATATATCAATATGCTTGAGCGAACTGCATATTTCATTTCATATATATTTTATTTCATATTCGTTGCCAAGGGCCAAAATACAGAGAAATATTACAAAGAATTATTATTAAAAAAAAACATACATAATTTAAAACATTTAAAATTACACAAGTATTGCATATAGTAGAATGAATAATCATGACACATGGGAAATATAACAACGACATAAAAATATGGAATGTGTACAAAAAATAGGTCAATTACATTGGGTAAAAATCACCAAAGATATGGTTGAAAAACACTAACAGTCAAAAGTTTAACCTGCTAGCAGGAATACCATTATATAAAAAGGAGGATGTATCTGCCTTGGGGGTTAAAGGCACGGGCACTGAACAAAATATGACGCGCGCATACTGCCAGGCAAAAAAAAATGAACATTTTGAAGATGCGTGCGCATACTTCCAGGCAATGACTTCACAAGTCAACTCATTTATACTTTATTACTTTATGTTTTACAGTTCAAAGTCACCTGCTACCGAGTTCACTGAACCCCAAACACGCAAACACGCTGTTAGATCAAATTAAAATGTAAGATCATAGAATATTAATTAAACTTGAAAGTCCTACAAAGATTTTCTTTAGCTATAGTCACTTATCTACACCTGGAAATCTTGATTGACTGACGTTCTGATGAGATTCCTTTGATGGTCTCAGTTCTTGATCCAAGATCCCGTTATGTCCAAGACCCTGTCTACCCAATGGAACCCTTGGTCTACAGTAGTCTCAGTCTAAGTCCTGAAGAATATGCTTTCGGTATTCTAGCTGCCATGCTAAAGTATTATTCAGATTTCCTTTTACAAAGTAAGCGTACTGCTAGCCGTCCAGTGCGTATTATGTTGCACATGGTCCAATGCACACGCTTGACGTCGCGCATGTATACGCGATGGTTAATTTGTAAAAGGAAATCTGAATAATACTTTAGTGTTTTCCATATGGTCCTCTATGTGGACCGTGAGCTTCTCTCTCGGAGATCACTTGAGCAAGCTATCTACTCAATTTGACAGTCAGCTAACAAACTATGTTAGTCCAGCAAAATACCACAGTTCGTTGATGGAGATCAGTCTCTCACTTTTTCTGATCGACAAGACAATCTACAGTACTACTATTGGCTTTCACTACCGCCTTTGGCGTATTTTCTTCTCTCCAACACCATAAGAACCCGACCCAAAGTTTGAAGACTTCACACAATTATGGTCACGTTTAATACCACTACTGGCTAACATAAGTTATTTATTATCCTTTGTATATGTATTTTGTTATCATTTTAGAATAACCATCCACTAATTATTACATAATTTCTCAATATAGCTAATGACACCAACGCAAGTCATTTAGAATCATTGATCTGAATACATGTTTACTGTAATAGCACCACCATTAATGTCAAGAAACTTCTATATATAACTGAATATGAATTTTCACTTCATTTATTAGCGTTGTCCATTGAATGTCTAGAATGTTCCATAAACAAATAAACAGAGATATAAATATCAAAACATGTGAAACTTAATGTCTGATGACAAAATGCAGTACTTAATAATGAATATTAATGAATATTGTGGGGCACATGACAAAAAGAACCTGGCTCACGTAATGGGTTCCTCAAATTATAAAGTATGTCAAATCTATAATTCACAACTTGTGTACGATGTCAGAAACTATTCAGCTAGACGTTGCTCATTCGTCACCTTCGCATAGTGGCAGTGGCGTAGATTTCCTTTGGACATTGAGTTAATGGGGATGGAAAAAGTCTTGAAGTATGGTGAATCAATCAGCTTTTGAGAAGAGAATAACTTGATGGTACAAACAGTCGCAAAGAATATTGCAAAGTTGAAGCTAATGGTGAAATATAGGATAAGTTTAACAAAATTGCGCAAAGGGCGAAAAAAAAGTGGCACTGTGTTAGGCTAAAATAGGTGGTTAACTTGATCCGAAACTCACACACAGGCGTCAACATGGGGGATGACTGACCACTCCTGAACAATTCATTTCATATTCCTCCTGGATCTACGCCTATCTTCATCGGAATATCAATATGCTTCTTTTAACTGGAAGACAGAAAGCGGTTATCTAACTTTGCTTTTAGATATCAGAAAAATAATGATCAATACGGGCGTCGACACAGTGCTGTTCATTTGCTGGGACTGACAGCATGACTGATCGTTTGTTCAGGTAATTCCATGGGAAAAATCTAGAAGTAATTTTTTTACGAATATTATCATCTCAAGAATAATATAAAGTTCCATGCAGCTTCCGTTGTGCATCGTGTCACATGAAACGGGATACCATTAAGTTATTGAAGAATAACTCTTTCTTGCATTTTGCTGAGCAATCTATAACATGATATTCGTATTATTGTACATCACGTCTCTTGTCATGTCAAAATCAATCAATCTTTTGGAGACTAAGCTCAAATCTGTGTGTTTTTTAGGCGAACACAATGTAAAAGTATGCTTAGAATAATCTCATTTCGTAAAGTTATATACGTAGGTCCTGATGTTGAAAAATACTTACGAAATTGCATGACACTCTAGTGTTAATCTTACAAGGATTTAATAGTGCGACGCTAAACCACAATTTAATTTTAAAGGCTTCACTACTCACTCTATCTCAGCTATCTCAGCTATTAAAACATGGAAACAAGTTTGACAGATACTAATCCTCTTCGTTATCTCACTTCTAAACATTAATGTGTTGTGATGTAAAAAACACATTCAGCTGCTTTCCCAAGCGAATGAAATATAAGACCGTGAAGAAGTCATTCTTGACAAGCTGTGTTTTTATTCGCGCCATTTTAATCTCGAAAATGCTTTCCCTCGGCAAGCAATGTATGATAAAACAAACAAGCATATCCAGGCAAAGAATAGAATAAAACTGTTTCGCCCGCTGGGCCCAAGTAGCAACGTTGACACTTTCATGATTATCTTCAAATATGGAGGCTTGCTGAATTTCATATTTTGTTTTATTCTAGCACTCCGTAAAGTTAACTTTTAAACAACACTTCTGTCATGTGCAGAGGGGACATACACAGTAATTACTTTTTAAATTGATATAATGTGTGTGTCTGTTGGTTCAAATAAACGTTCTCCTACATTACATACGTTCAGAACAATCATCTTTAGGTAAATGGTAGGCATATACATGTATATCAAAGATATATTTTAAAACTAGTCAACGAGACTTGCTTTTTGAACCGAATATTTCAGAGAAACCATTCTACGTCGTCAGCTGTGTAATGCTGTCGGCACACTGGGTGATGATTCTATAGTGTTTCTAGATGTTGACTATTTCATGTGTGTCCTTTGTGGTGGTGTTTCTAGAAGAAAAGCATATATTCGAGACATTTCTCGGCCCCTGTCGCTATTAAGGCTGGGACTGGTCTCTTGTTTGATTTTAAGGGCTTCCTTCACTTTTCTTGGCAAAAAAACATATCTTCTCTTCAACACATCCAATGTCGAGTTTAAGTTTTGGTGTTTTTTTTAAATTATTTTTACCTCTTTAGTTTGTCCTAAAATGACCAGAAAACTTTCCTGTCAGTTGTTATTGATAATAGTATATAGTATTTGGCAAAGAATAACCAAATTTGAATTTTTACCGATATCGTATATTAAGGCTTTAATCGATGTTGAATGCTGGGAATTCTATCCTGTGAATTCAAAACGCGGTGCGATATGTCATATCTTATAACGTTGATATATGTCCCTAACCATTAACGGCAGTTAATGACTGTCAGATTAAGAGTGTTTTAGTACATGTTGACGTTACCTCTATGAGAAAGCCGCATTTTGTGTCTGATTTATATGGCAATTCCCATAATTGGAGTTTCTTATTAAAACTCATCAAGATGAACACTGTATTGCTCAAAAATATTAAGATCTACTCTCAAAACGTCAGTGGGAATTTGCCTTGAATGTTTAAGGAGTACTTGTAAGTTAAAATATTTCCTATATGTACGACTCGTATGTATGGTGTGGTTTTAAGTACTTTGAGCTAGTTTAATTATTTCAGGTTTGAGTAAAGATATACATCGCAAACAGTAAGTGGACATGATACTAATGGATAAATTGCTTTTGCTAAGGGACAATTACAGACAAAACGTAAAAACAAAACACTGTTTTCACGTTGGTATATCTCCCTAACCATTAGCATCCGTCAAAAATTATTAGATTGAAATTGTTTTTGTTCATGTTGACGTTACCTTTTATGGGCAACCGCTCTGACGGTCTAGTTTATTTGGTAATATAATTTTGTTCAATCAAAAGTCAGCTTGAACTTTAACGAGATTCTTTCAAGATTAATTTATTTTCTCCAATATAAATACGCTCTTCTTCAAAATGTCAGAGTGAATTTGATTTTCGATACTAGAATCACAGCTCCAAATTTACAAACGCGCCTGCCCTGAATATAATGTTACAGTAGTCAAAACAAGGAAACACAACTTCGCTGAATTTAATAGTCACCTGTATATGAGGGATAGGAAATGAGAAGCATTATTACTTTTTGTAAGAATATGTAGACGTGCGAACATCTTGACTCAAATGGACTCAATCGTCATACGTACAAAATCACGCCAGGGACAATTCTTATCTTCAGAGGGCTTGAAATCTCAGCCAATGCAGTAGAGGTCTGATGGAGTATACTGCTGAACGTGAGTAGTTGTTTTCGGCTAGAGGTCGCTTATGACGTTAACTGGGAAAAGTCGTGCTTTCGCAATATTTTTCAAGTTGTCCCCCGAGTGGCCATTGTATACCGACTGGGTAGAACTTTATATTCCAATGTAGATTCTAGCAATAACAAACTGTGTCAAACGCGGTGCGTAAAATAACAAACTATATTTCCTGTGAGACGCAATGCAGGTTTATTTGAAGATGCAGGGCGCCAAACTAAAGTTCTCTATAACCAAACGTCATCAACACATCAAAAAGTTTTTTGCTGTTAAGTTGACAGTGCTGAGAGTGTTTGTTAATCCTTTTGCGAAGACTATCCGCATTTTAAATAACGATGTAGTCTGAAGGTGTCCTGTCTATTTCTTTTAATTTTTGACAACAAGTACACAGAATTATTCAAGCATTCATTGATTTATCGCCAAGCTTTGCTCAAGAACAAATGATAATGAGATAAAGTAAAAAGTACTCAATTGGAGCATGCTTGAACCATAATTTGTACTTTTTCTGAAAAAAAAAGCCAATTGTCGTAGCATGGTGGCGATATGTTCACGCAATCTATCTGAATTCTTCTTTTAATTTCCTCCGGTTTCATTATTGAGGATTGTTTCTTCTCTAGATATATGAAGTGGTATACTCTTTACAAGTTTTTTTTCCTGTTCAGTCACATGTCCCTGCTCAGGAAGTTCTGACTACTGTTGCCATATTTGTTTACTCAGAAGGTGCTCGATTTTACATCATTCATAACTGCACTTTTTTTCTAGAATGCAGTGATACAATACAATTTCAGAGGATAATCATTTGAACTGCCTCACATTACATTATTTCAAAAAGTAATTAATTTAGGGATTCAATCATATTTCATCGTTGTTCATCATCATCATCGATTAACAACGATGCGTCCGTGACTGATTGTTTATAGAATGTTAGACAACTGATTGTAATGGTGTCATCTAGTTCGGTTACTAAAATCACATATTCCATACCAACAAGGGATTGCTGGGACTATTTAGAGCTAATAAAATTTGAACCACATTCTGTTATGCGATATGTGTAACAAATTACAAGATTATGTTTTCTACCAATTAAGTACCCTTGCAAAATTAAGTTGTAAGCTATAAGATTTGAAAAAATATACGGATATCCAGAAAAAAAACCCACCCTACTTGTTTAGCTAAAAACAGTAAGCAATCGTGGCTTATCCACGAGTTAAAAAGGCCTAATATTTCAAAATGGTACCGCCTCTACTTTACATTAGGTGCTTTAAGGGATCTAAAATGAGCGTTTATTGTGTTTCGACAGTATTTTTTGTGGGACATGAGAGCACCTCAGACCTATCGAATTGCATTCTGAATACGAAGCATGTCTTTCTGATATCAAATAATTTTCATTTTTGAAAATCACAATATAATATAAATTTTATGACAAATTATAAAAATGTGATATATTTATTTTTGATATACAACAGTCCTCGAAGTAAATTATATAAATCTAATGATATATTCTTAAAGTGTATGTAGCAGGGAGGAAAAGCCGACGGTCAATTGAAAATTTTGACCTTTCATATTGAAGATATGGATTTTTTTCCCAAAAAGACCTATTTTTTTTTTGGCGTTTTGGGAAAAAAATCCATATCTTCAATACGAAAGGTCAGAATTTTCAATTGATCGTCGGCTTTTTATCCCACCTACATACACTTTAAGTATAAATCATCAGATTTATAAAGTTTACTTCAAATACTGTTAAATATCAAAAATATCAATTTTTAATGATTTGCCATCAAATGTGTATTAAATTGCGAATTTCAAAAATCAAAATTATTTGATATCAGAATGACATTCTTCGTATTCAGAATGCAATTCGATATGTCTGATGCTCTAATGTCCCAAAATAAATACTGTCCAAACGTTCATACCCCAGCCCTTAATAGCATTTGTTAGATTGGGGAAAAACCGCCAGCAGTACCTTTTGAAACGTTATCCAATCACTCGGACAAAACATGGCAAGGTTTTTTTCTGTAAAGGTCCTGCAGGGTAGCAAAACAACACGTATTGAAAGATAGGTAAATTAAACGTCAAAAATACCGATTGAGCCACAATATAACATTAGCTATTGCGTGTTACTTTACGATAAGAAATTTTTGTTCTGATAAAGAATTCTTGAACGTTTCTGGTATTATTTTTTGTCATCAACTATTTTATGATGCGTGTAATAAAAGACATATCCTTTGAGATCATTGGGAAGGAAAATTCATGTGGAACGTATCACTACTTTTGAATTTTGGTTTATTGGTTTCTGTCAATATAAATATTGCTACTCGTCAATTTATCATCACCGTTACGAGATCCAATATGTGTCTTCCTTCGCATCTTCTAAAGAGGTCGCACTTTTTCATCTTAGAACTGCTCTATGCTCAAAAGTTTGATAGCAGCTCAACACTCTACCGAAAGTTACTTCTATTGCCGACAGCTCCGTTCATAATCCGTCAAGTTTTTCAAAGCTGGCGTTACTTTGACGACAACATTGGCGGCCTCGAGGAGGGGTCTTCCCTCCAGTCTCAAGCGTATGTGGCACGTATTACGCACACTATCCTGAAAATAATTTGACTAGTTTCCTTAAAGTATATAGCCTTCGCATACCAAACTTCGTTAAGTTGTTTCCATTATTTAACCATCTGTGAATATTATGCGAATATTCTTACTGTTATGTTTGTGGATTTTAATAATGACGCTATGAAAAACCTAATATTAACTACTAATACACGATTTATTCTGAATTGAGGAAAGGTTCATTTAAATTCTACCAATGTAGTCTTGGGGGTTGTTAGGGGGTTGAACTCACCCGATGAGTTGGTTTGCTAACTCAACCCCCACATAAAACATTTTAACCCCTCGAAATCAACCCTTAACGAAGATCCCAACCCTCTTAATCACCCGATAGTGTAAAATACAAACACTTTGTGTGAATTTGAAAATTGTAAAGTTTAACACACAGTTTCAGTTTGATTTTGATTAAAATATTGTATAATTGAAAATGTGTCGCGCCTCGTGCGCAATTATCGATGTAACACAAGACCAAATGTCTTTTGTTTGTATTTGACCCCTCGCACATGATGCTTCAAATCGTGATTTTTGAGAGTTAACGAACATTAAAGTTGTGTCAATGCCTCATTTCAAATATATAGTTTTAGTTTTGGTTTTGGTTTTGGTCACGTGGTTTCTTATTGTCCTGCCTAACCACTTGAATCATAAGATATCGAACTCATTGTTTCTACCTTTTGTTTAAAACCGAACATTTGTGTCAGTCAGTTTCGGTTTTGGTTTCAGTTTCTTATAAGTGGTGTGGATCGTAAAATTATTTGATTTGAAGTTACCTACTCTAAGTATACAAAAGAAATGTTTAAATTTCGCAGTGCAATATTCACGAGGAGAGAAATCGAGCATGGTAATCTACATTGAAAGACGTGGTTTACAAAACCGAATAACTGAAAAAATATAGACCATCGAAATATTTGCATTCGACATTACAAAAGGGGTCACTATTGTAATTGTATAGGTGCTATAAACAAAATCGATTCATGTCCTTAATTCCATGTACCAGAATCGATGTAAGGCCATTATATGACCTCTAATAACCTAATGACTTTTACTGAAGCAATTTTTACTGCAAAAAGTAGAAGATAGAGGGAAAAGAGATTGTGTGGGGTGTGTGTGTGTGTGTGTGTGTGTGTGTGGTGGGGGGTGGTTGGAGGGCAAGGGGGATATGGGCCGGGAGAGAGAGAAACAGCTGAGAGAGAGCATTGGAAGTGAAAGAGAAGGGGAGGAGAGCTCGAGATGAAGATATCGAATGTAGGGGGGAGGAGGAGGGGAAAGGGGTAATTTAAGGAAGAGGTGGTTATATAGGGAGGGGAGCCCCCTCTTAAAGAGGTATGGGTTGTGCTTCCCGGGGATAATACACTAATTCATAATCAAATCATCTCCATGCATCGTTTATGTTTCATACAAACAAACAAATCCCCCACCCCGCCCCATCCTTCAATATACGCGCATGTATATGATTTCTAGGCCTAGAACTGAGTGTAATATGCCACCTACCTTCGACAGAGAGCATCAACTGTCGTCCGCGGGATAGATTTCCGATATCAATCATGATAATAATTATGTTAGCACAATAGGCTATTGTATACTTCTGGTTATATACCCTATACTGTGTCCTTCCAGCATAATAGTGTTATGATTGCAAACCAGATCAGCTCTACTTTTTAATCCCTTGATTTTTGGTTTCTAAACAAAAGAGCAACCAAAACTAAATATTTGAAATGAGGGAATGTCTGTAAAGGTGATACAATCATCCAAACCTCTCGTAGGCGTCGCCATAGGGATCAGTTCTAATCCATTACAACCCACAATACTGTTATATCCCGTGGTACTCTCACAGATTCTCTTTGTTTATAGCTATATGGCTTTGAGCTAACTTAACATGTGATCTAACACATTATCCTCTATGTCTCGAATGTTTTGATTCTCATGCGTAATAAAATTAAATAGTGAAGTGATTGCACACCGGATTTAAAACACCACCACCCCCCCCCCCCCCCCATAAAAACAAAAACACAACAACATTGAAGCAGTTTATAATATGTCAGCATAGTTGGGAAACTCACTCCGGGGTTGTATCCAAGACAATCAGTAACTACCACGTAATTCACGATCAGTTGATGTATATATTCTATCATATAATAGACTATTTTTTAAGGATTAGGTTGAAATTTTGGTGAATGTACATTTTGTAAGCTATTATGTTTATATTTTCTGATCCAAAAAATGCGCTTACATGTACATTGGTAGTAAGTGCTATCCTTTTGATCAGAAAATAAAAACCTTTTTAGTGACTTCTCATCCCTTTTCGTGTTTATTTTTCTTATATACATTGTTTACTGAGGAGGAGTAACAGTTAGACAAATCGACTTCAATTATATAGAAGACTGGCACATTTTTTACCCAAAAATGTCATTATTACAGAGGATATAACTTCCTCAAGGATCCTCCGCAGTAAACTTTAATCTTCTTCGTTACGTAGCTGTGGGATTTCCCATATGTGACATGATCTGGTCCATGGGGGCCAAAGGAGGCATTTTTGAAAATTGAGTTAACATAATTGTTAAAGAGGATATAACTTCCTCAAGGATCCTCCTCAGTAAATTTTAGACTTCTTCGTCACGTAGCTGTGGGTTTGCCAATTATACTGTGGACATACATGCATGCTGTGACACTAAGGACGAACCTTCTCTATACTTTTATGAACAAATCCATCTCTGCCGGCATTTCAAATGATGAAACTCACACACCTCAATAATTGTCTTCAAAACTGCCGCCAAGGAGAGAATAGTTTAAGATCACTCAAGCGTTGCAAATCCTTTATTCCATACAATGATTGGTTCGTATCATCATAAATAAACGATAGATACGACTATTTAGTAGAAGTAAGAATAGGACACAGCAATATACTGCATAACATTACTTTGTGCTGAACGGTTAGTAAATTTACAGATTTTCAAAATAGAATGCTTTGTCAAAATTTGGAATTCACCATTTTTACGCAATCCGCTCTAACTTCTAACTTCTGAAAATAAAATATATCAAGGGAAGCTTAAATTTAATAGTTATGTGTACATGCTTATAACATTTGATATAGTTCGACAATCATTGAGTCTTTACCATTATGCTATTATATCAATAATGTACATACATCTTTCAATTATTGTGATGTATCTATGGACACTTTTATGCATGATCCAATATTTAGGTGTTTGAGACATTTACCGTAGTATATCACGATGACTAAATGGGATAGACCATGTAGAAAGCTGACATTTTCCTATTTTCTCCCATTACAATCCAATTTTCAAAAACATTAGCAGATTAAAATTTATCTCAAAATATCCGCACCTGGGATAAATTACATACTTTAAAAAAGAGTTGTCACCCTTCTATATGATACATTTCTTAGAATATTTATATGTTGTGTAAAGTCGGTCTGGTATCAATAGCAGGCAGTGGCGTAGCAAGAAACAAAATTGGCGCCCCTCGGTTCAATTTTTTTTAAAGCAGTGGCGTAGATTTCTTTTCGACATTGGGGGAGGGGGGTCAAAATACTGGTACAAGTATCTTATTGTATCTTAAAAGGGCATTTCGTGATCCACAGCCTAATTCCCCCCACACACACACACTTTTCTCTCCCAAAAAAATATGTTTATACCATTGGGAACCTTTGGCTACATAATGTTTTTGTACCAGAAAATTAATTCATTTAGCAAAAATATCGTCAAGTTTGAATTTCGTTCTGGTATACCAGAACGAAATTACACCAGTGTCAATTACAATGTGTCATACACGTAATCATGCATAACACGCAATATCGGAATCATCTGACATTTTGGGAATAAGCTTTTATCGTGGATATCTACTGAAAAATGCTTGGATCACGAAATCCTCTTTTAACGAATGGTTAATGTTTACTCCCAATTACCTGGTGGTACTGGATTTTCTCTACCACACCGTATTTACCTTTACCTTATATAGAGACATTATATATTTGAGTGCCCTACTATCTAGCAAACTAGTTAAATACCAATATTGGTATTTTCAAATACGTTGCAACCGCTGTTAGCTCCCAATCTTTGCACCTTGACATTCGAACTATTTGTTTCATTTTTGTTTAAAATTTGTATTTGTTTTTGTTTTTTGGAAACACACTTTGTAATATGTTAAGGAACATTACAAACATTTCTGGGCAGAACCCATTTCTGTGTCCTACACAGAAATAGGTTAGATTGATCAACGTAGACATATAGATTTAAATTTCAATACATGTAGATACACGAGACACAATGTGCTTAGCATTTGTACCAGTTCAAGACTGCTATTAAAACGCCATCAGCACAGTAGCGCCTGCTACCTATTAAACAAAAAAGAAATGGGTCGACAAAGAAGTTATCCAATCAATTCGATATCAAAATGACCAGGGTCTGGCTGGAAAAGTCCTGAAGGCTAAACAGGCCAACGCGTATTGGAAAAAGGTACACCAAACCATCCTATACAGACAATAGTACACATTGACCAATAGGTACTACATACAAATAGTAACCATTGGCCAATTTGCAAAATTATATGTTCCATATACTGCCGTGTATGCAGTACCCATTTCCCAATGCTACTAACATTTTAAATAACGCCCTCTGTTGAACGTATTTTCATTGTAGTGAATGATTATTTGAGATAATGTGCGACACTTTGGAATATAAAGAGGAGGATATGGGTATGTTAAAAATCGAAATGAGGTATGGGGCTGGCTGGGGGTGGCTACGGGGCGTTATCTCAAGGACAATATTGTTCAAGGTTGCGCCGCAGGCTTACAAAGAAACAATAGCAATCAAGCTTAAACTTTAAATTAACACCCGATAGAGGGCAGGGCCTGAAGAATGAGGGAAATTATGGGGTAAATATAGCTTTATAAAAACAAACTCACTTACGGCGGTTCGTTGAAGATGGGAGCTGCCGGCCTCGGTCCTTCGGACCTGCGGCCTTGTGGGGAGCGGTCTCCGGCCTTGTTTCAAAAGTCACCCAATTGGGCTACTAAATTGCGGGTTTGGCAACCCTGCTTGTTTTGATCTTTTTTTAAGTTATCAAATTACTAGTTTTTATATGCTATGGTGTCAAATATTTATTCACAACGTTTTAAATACGTATTAAATACGATTAATAACAACAGAGGGCGCTATCACTTTTTCTCATAAACTGCCGCATAAATTATGTTAGTAACATTGGGAAATGGGTACTGCATACACGGCAGTATATGGAACATATACTTTTGCACATTGGCCAATGGTTACTATTTGTATGTAGTACCTATTGGTCAATGTGTACTGTTGTCTGTATCGGGTGACCAAACGTACGTCACATAGTGCGATATCAGCTAAAACATTTACAACAGGCAAAAAACTAGGTGGTTTGTTCCCCAAACGAACGCATGATGAGGAACAATAGGTTTTTAAATCTTTGACCCCTGTATAATCAATGATCCTGCCCCACAAAATTACTGCTCGGGCTGTCTGTTTCCGTGGATTATGATCAAAATACACCAGCAGACGGGCAGAAATAGGTCAACAAAAACTCCATTCAATCAATATGATAATAAAATGACGAGACTGGACTGACAAAAAATCCTCACGGCTAAACTAAACAGCATGCATTGGAAGAAAACTAGATCAAGTGTCAAAGGATATTACCAATCATTGGGTTATGATCAATAAGCAAGACGATTTTTACATCACATAGACGCATGGATACGCTTATTGGCTCAAAGTTGATCGCTCTTCAATATACTTGTAAATAAATTACATTCCCCTGAGAGTGTCATTAAAGTATCTTCCAAATACTATCGCCAGTTACATATATGACCTCTGTTCACATGCATTACGACAAAGGCCATTCAATATTATTGTTATGATACATCTTAATATATGTGACCGTACACAACAAATGAGCCGTACATTCCGGCCGGTCAATTTTGTTATTTTTGGGGTTTTTTTATTTCGTGTGTAGAAAATATATATGACAAGCTTTAAAATGGTATATCATTAGACTTCAAACGATATCCAGAAGCGGGATTATGGTTTGTTGAACTTTGCTCCTTCAACAAAATAGTATACATTTTTCGGTTCTACATGTGTCTCTTTTCCCACATTGCTGGTAATGAATATCAAACAGTCATAACTGGCTGTCATTTCAAATAATCCCCAAGTCAACGAGGTTCAAGAATGCCCCCTCATTGTTAATTGTTGGTTATACTACCTGGACAAAGTACAATGCTTTGTAACTCAACACTTCAACGGGATTTAGCCAAAGCAAACAAAGGCTAGAGATATTTAAGAATTTTACAGACATGGTAGAAGCCTGTTATCCTCTTCAACAATAGGATTATTGACTGGTTTAATTGGTGTTTGACTAGCGCTATCAAAATGAGATACATGTAGCACTAACTTGGTGTACCTGTGAATACGGCCTTCATGCACATTTTACACTGTAACTCAGAATACAATTTAGGACATTTACAGCTCATTCGTGGTGTACGGTCACATATATACAATTGGATAATCTTGTACATTACAAAAGTATTATTGACAAACATTATATTAGGCTCACCATATGGACTAGGTCAATTGGACTTGTATCCAATTCTGTATGTTATTAGTTTTCCCTGCAAGTCAACTTGAATAAAATGTTACATAAGTTGAATTGCACCGCAAGGAAAATGTCTTCGCAGCTAAACCGGAAAGATTAGCTCTAAGCTAACCATTGGACAAGAAGTGGGCCACAGACACGCCGAAAGCAATTATTGTCTTGGGTTGTTTTCTTCTTATAAAGGTGAAAGGCGGGTATTTATAGCTTTGTATAATACTTCCTATTAAGGTGTTGAATCATAAACGGAATAGCACCCCCTTGGATATATACGACTATGTTTAAATCAAGTATCAACTCGTCTTATTCTGTAACACTATCAAGCATACTTGTATAATATTGCAACAAATTGTTTCTTCTTGTGTATGACAGTTATTCCTCTGACATATCAGTTGCATATCGGTTGTGATTGGTTGTTTATTTCATCAAAAAAACCAAATTATTAATAATTTGTGATGTTTATCGTAGACTCTTACTCTACACATCACATATTTTTAGCCATTTTTGCTATAACAATTGATTAATTATGTTGTATATGTTCTCCTGTGATTATTTTTATTCAATAAACTGTACATTTGTGTGAACATTGAGGGCGCTATTTTATATAAATTTCAAATTAGGTTTCGACTTTCATTTCATTTATTCATTTTCATTTCATGATGAGGTTATAAGACAATTTTGTTGCTTTTTGTTATTTATTTTTCTTATGTTTATGCATTGTGTATCATATAACCATATAAGTAACGATTTAGTAAAATAGCTGATGAGCTTACTTGTTTCTGGTTAATAAGAATTCAATATCACAATACGCGATACAATCAATAGTTGTAAGTTTGTCTACTCTGTAAAACATACCCTCCTTCCCTGCATCAGGTTCTGATGGTGTAAAGATATTTGGATCATCTGTCAAGTTGGTGCATTTTTAAATATTTAGAGCTGCTCTGTCTTCCTGATCAGCAGGGGATATAAATCCGATCAAGGATACACAAGTAATTACAGGCTTGGCATTAAGTATGGCATATTTGAAGAGCTTGTTTCCAAACCGTGTTAAGGCCACAACCACACGTTTCTCATTTACTTGTGTGATACAATCACAATTACTTTGATATTAGCAACAATGAGTTGTACCGCCAACAAGCAATAATATTATTATTTACCACAACAATACTGGTTAACAATATGCATAATTGTTCTCATTTGAGGATCAAAGGTCTCACGCAGCATTGCTACTGCGCATCCATCCACTGTTAGCTTTGTAATGGTGCATCCAACTGGAATTATAATACCCATTGTAATATCGCACATGTAAATCAGAAACACGTGTCTGTGACTTATCACGGTTTGGAAATAAGTTATTCATATCTTGACGAAGTGCCACGACTAGTCTGGAAGGTCTTTAGGAGCTTAAAATATGGCTCTTAATGGTGATATGTACGCAGAAGGTTTGCATGCCACCACTGGGGTTCAATGTTATAAACTTACGGTACAAAACAACTGTGCGGATTACATGTTGTCCAATAAACTCACGTTCTTTATTTTGTGCAAAGTAAGTTTATAACACTGGCCCCAGTGGGCCATTCAAACTTTCGAGTACGTACAACTTTTAAGAGCTATTTTTTTCAAAAGATTCAGCATATTATCATCTCAAACTTCAATAAATTTGATAATATCAGAAAAATGTTAAGAAATTCAGAAATTGTACTCCCGCAGAACTCAAACTTAGTCACCTTAAATCCGCCATTTTAGGCTAATTCACTACATTATGAGCACCATAATGGAACCTCTATTAAGAATCCTTTGACACCATCTCCCTACACACTCAAATAAATATCTAACCAGTGCGGTTTATGCAGACCCCTTTCAGATTAGTCTTGGTACTTCGTGAATAATTATTCCATACTTAAAAGTCAAATCTGTATTTAGGTTGATCCCCGTGCCATAGTCAAGCGTTGAACAATATTATATATTTGCATCGAGAGCTTTATTTGCTGCATGTTGATTAGTTCAAGCAGTTTAATCTAACATATTTTCCCTTTAAACACAATGCTATCGAAATAAACATCTCAAAAAAGTAAATAACCCCCCTTAAATAATGGCCATTATTCAAAAAGGGGCTATTGTATTAGAAATCTGTAAAATGCGTTAGAAGCAGAATTTATTGCTGCGCATTTTGACACCTCATTTGATACGATAGCCCAGAAAACAATAAAACAACAGTCAATTTAATGTAGTGAGGTCCAGATTTGAAAGTTGCACTTACATGCAAATGTTTACAATACAAAAACAGTCAGATATCATTACACAGATTTCCTTCCATTACACTGAATACAAAATCAATACAATTTACTGCAACTTTCCAATCTTGGGTTACGTTGATTTAAATGTACGCTATGACGTCAATATTTAGTCAATTGCTGCAAATGAGGTGTCAAAATTTGCAGAAATAAATTCTGCTTCCAACGCATTTTACTGATTTGTAATACAATCACCCGTTTTTGAATAATGATCATTATTTAAGGGGGGTTAGTTACTTTTTTTGAGATGTTTATAAGTGAATCAATACCGAGTATTTATGTACTTGTTAAATTGCTAGCGATTTGTTAGAAGGTATCGAAGGGTTCGAAAATAAAATTTATGTATTCAAAGGCTCAAGAGATGTTGGATTGTATATTGACGAGATGAATTATTCTGGCATCGTGCTTTTATTATTTATAATTGAACCCCTTAAGAGAGATACATTACATGTAGGGAACTGTTGACCTTTGATGAAAGATTTGTAATTTTAACTTATGTGCCACTTTGAAATTGTAATAGGCGAAAATAAGTATTCAAGTTATATCGAGTTCGCAAGGTAACCGCATATATTACAAAGTTAGATTATACAAAACGAAAGGGAAATCCCCGTAAGTACACCTTATCAAATCTAAAGATAAGTGGACTTTATTCATCCATTCACTCATTTACCTTCATTTGTATTGCAACAGCAGACAAAATACATATAATTGGTGTAAAATTAAGATTAAACGAAACGAATATGGCGAGATTGACGGACCATTAGGGTTATATATAGCGTCCTTTTCATGAGACAAAGCAAGCCAAGAAGTCTTTCCAGCAAGACACCAAAGAGTTACTCCTGAGATGCGATAAGATGCAATTTATATATTTTTCGAACAGTTCTTTCAATGATATGGATTGTTTGATGGTTTCATTTTGGGAGCTCCTTAGTATTTGGCCTGTGTTATTTATTTTCGAGGATGTAAATGTTGTAATTCATGCTTAATCCTAGAACCACTGAGCCATATTTTGAAACACAGACTATGAAGGGAGTGTTATTATACATGTCATATACCGTTATATTTGGTACTAAATGTATAGCTACGGGTCTCTATCTAGTGATACCAAAATAAGTACAAACATCTCCAAAGTAATGTTGCTATGACGTCATAATGTGAGGGCGCCCGTGCAAATTTGGGAAAATCTGGCTATGTACAAAGTATAGGTAAAATTTGTTTTTGGTTCAAAACTCTACAAAAATTCAAATTTCGCCAAATGTTCTCCTAAATATAAAAGGAAATGATCTTTTTTCACCTAACTAAGAAGTAAACAGTCAGTAGCTCTTGGAATAATTTCTCACCACGCCACCCCCATATAGTCATCTTTGATTACCGGCCCTATCCCTGGGTAAGGTGCTGGGGTAACAATGTATCAATAAAATGAGCGCAAAGGATGGATCTACCAAATCTTGCAGAAGTGTAAATGAAGGGAAACTGTCTGAATATTAGAGGTAGAAAAATCAATGCAATGTCGTAAGAGAGCCTGGATTTGATAATCCTAACACATTCAAGACAGCATATAATCGTTAATGTAGGTGAATCCATCCAGCAGCTACACCTTGTTTTAAATATGTGGTTCGATCAAGCAAACTTAATTTGAAGTAAGACATATTCAATTTTCATTTTTTATAGGATTATAAGCAACATTTACAAAGTTACAGTTTGCAGAAAACTTCATTGAATTTGAACAACTACTTATATGAGAAGTTAACGAGTTTCCAAAACAATAGGCTACATCTCAAAATCAATATTTCCGGCTTCCGACTGATTTTGCTTAATCAAATCACATATGTTATGATTCAGGATTTGAAAGCAATTTCAAAGTGCAAGTCGTAAGGCGCAATGTGGTAAATCGCAGTCTCTCAACTGATCGAATCAACAATTCGTATTGATTTAATCAACATTTTATTGTGTTTTCCTTTCTTAATTTTTCTTTAATTTAGCATTGTCTAACAACTTCCCGGAACAACTTCGGTAGTTGAACTAATGATAAAGTGTGAAATCTTAGTTTTCACTCGACATAGTTTCTTGATTGCGTGGGCAATATAATACATCTTTAGTTTCTCTAAGGGTATATGTGACCGTACACCACGAATGAGCCGTAAATGTCCTCAATTGTATTTTGAGTTACAGTGTAAAATGGGCATGAAGGTCATATTCATAGGTATTTCAATTTGGTGCTACGTGTATCTCATTAAATGAGGTACACGTAGCACCAAATTGAGGTACCTATGAATACGACCTTCATGCCGATTTTACACTGTAACTCAGAATACAATTGAGGACATTTACGGCTCATTCGTGGTGTACGGTCACATATTACTACTTGAAGAAAATAAACTGTTGATTCGTATCTATCGTGTAATAACTCAAACTGTTGATTCGCATCACGCTATGTGTCAATAAACTTCTTGTTTACCGTCATTACGATCGCTATATAGCTCAGGTATCGGGACACTGTGGCTCTTGGGCACGATTACCTCGTTACTCCCCCATGTTAATACATATTAGCTGTATCTAAGATTATTTTCATATCTGAAGCTTTCTTTCATGTACTTGTCAACAAAGTTCAATGATTGATACTTCATTGGCCTCTGTAGTGAAGCATGATTGTTTAATGTTACGGGTGCAATGCAATCATTTTCGTGTTTTATATTCAAGTTAGATATGCCGTTAAGATTCGTCGAATGGCGCAGATGGACTCATCTGCCTTAGTGTAAATCTCGCGGTTGTTTGATGGCATGCAAAACTGCGGTCGTTTTTAAGCAAACGCAAACAATGATGGTATTATTTATCTAAAATATTGTTTGCATCTTTGCAAGGGGTATAGACTTTTATAATAGAATTAGGATATCAGAAAAAATAACCAATGGCATGGACATTTTCTAAACACTTTTTATAATGAAATGTAAGGGATACCTTGTTTTAGGGAATAAAAATTACCACAAAAAAGCAGAAAAGAAATAGAAATGAATATGTTAAAAATAGCTAAGAATATAGGTGTAAATTAGTGTGATAACTGTTGGTATTGTTTAGGTCTAGAATTGAAAATATGTAATGTCTTGTTTAAAAAATCAATAAATGACCACATGAAACAACCGTGCCCAGAAACAATTAGGCGTCCGTGTGTTAGCCTGAATCCATCTGGCCTCCAATTAGGCGTCCGTGTGTAGGATTTGTAGTGTATGCCCATTATTCACCATTATGAGAATCTTTATAGTATACTAACAGCTAACCTTCCCTAAAGTGCTACGGTCCCGACCGATCTACTATATTCATTTCCATCAAGAAAACGAAATGCGACCGACTCTACTTGGCAAATCCGTTCACTTTGTATAATTGGGTTTTTTTCGAATCCCAGTGTAAAATTAGCTATCATAAAAAACGAATTATATTGGATTTATGACCGCTATAAAAAGTCACTTAACAGGGGTTTACTGTTCTGATAAAATGCGCTTACTATTAAAGAAAGTGCATCTCTTTGGATTAGGAAACATGAAATGGGTTAACTTTCAAAATTAAATTCCCAAGTTTATAATACGCCAGATTTTTTATCTCGATTAAAACGTGCTTCGGTGTCGAGATGCTGCATTACATAATAGTCAACGATCATCATGAACACACGCTTACAGTCTCCAAACTATGCTGATATATCATAAACTCAAATAAAACTGCAGTATTTCATTCTGTTTCAAATCCACCCTGCTCAATTTCTAAGATCACGTGTTAGATATAGCTTAAAGCCAATACAACTATAAAACAAATAAAACCTGTGATAGTACCGCCGGACATGACAGCATTGAGGGTTATAAGGATTAAGAAGTGATCCATATAGTGGAGCCTAACATAGGTTTGGATCACATTTCCAGACATTGCCAAAACATTAATGTCTGTTGAAGTTCACAAATCACGATTGGAAACGCCAAACACATGTTGTTTAACTTACAGATCATATTATTAGACTTCAAAAAGTTTGTGGGTTGTGACATTATTTCTGCGACTATTTTCCTCAATTCGAAATATATCGTTAATGAAAAGTTGTTCTTGTATGCTTTTCAATTAATATCGTTAACTTTTCATAGGGTAGTTACTTGAACTACAAAAATACAATAATAGTAAGCAATTTCTCATAATATTCTATTATAAACAAATTGACCAAGTTTGTTGTGCAAAAAATGTTTACCAGCAAACAAACAAAATTCCCGATCTATTATAGCGTGGTGTGGGTTGCGTGTCACATATTCTTAAGTTGTGAGGAAAACTAGCTGCACTCCACGAATCCGAAAATAGTGTCATTAAAATAACACCATGTGAGAAAACGTTTGTGAAGATTATCATTCATCCAGGTAGTAAACAATATTAATATTGAACTATAATCTAGTCAACTGGACTTACTGTTTTTGAGTGGGAAATTTTCACGTCCAATCCTACATGTGAGAAAGTTGACAGAACTGCCAACAAACAGGAAATGTATTAACTAAGTTTTGAGCTACTGAGCATTTATTATTTATTATTATTATTATTATTATTATTATTTATTCACTATTATGCGAATCGTCACTTTTAAAATAAAGAATTATAACCTCTTGAGGTGGTGCAAAAATGACACATAACGTAACTCCAATTGTGTCAAAAATTAAATGTAGTAACATTTTGACAGAAAGCACTTAAAATCAAAGGTAACTGTAATTTTAAAATGAACACTGTGTGACGCTTTGTTCACCAAATTAGAGCAATAGTCTGCACATTGTTATGCAGCATTGTTATGGTAAAAAATAGTACAACTCATTCTTGCTAATGTCAAACTTGTCAAAGTGATTGTGATTGTATGATGAGAGCATGATATAGTGTCCGCTTCATTTACTTACGTCATCAGCCAAACGGGGGAAGAACACGTACGTTTCAAACGGGGGGAGAACACGTACGAGGCTGAACTTAACCCACACAATTTTATGAATGGCCAAGTGGTCCAAAAAACGTGTAAGACAAACGTGTAAGGTTACACGTGTAAGATTGCATCTTATACGCGTAAGAATGCATCTTATACGTGTAAGATTGCATCTTACACGTGTAAGTGGCATCTTAAGCGTGTAATTCTTAAGTTGACGAATCACAGAGTAAGAAATCACAAACAACCAATCAGCTTACGCGTTGCAAACTTCTACCAATAATATGTAAAGACGTTTTTAGATTTGTAACACCCACGACTTCTTATACGTGTAAGATTTTGAATTTAGTGATGGACGATACGCGATATTATTAGCGGCGTACCAAGGATAAGTATAGAGCTCGTCACCAACATCGTAAATAAGGCATTTTCTAAATGTGTATGAGTGCTAAAATGTCCTGTATTGTATGCCGAAACTCTGTCAGGAATTATTCCGATTGTTGGACCGTTCTCAGTTATCTGGAGTCAATTTGTACTCAATATCAATTAATTTCAAGAGGTTAAAGTAACTTAAAATGATCACGTTTGCGAAATCTACCGTGGTACATATCGATATCGTGGCTGAGATTATTCGACGCTCGTCGTATGTATTCGTCAAACTGGAATACCGTCCATCCCTAATAGGCAATTCTTACGCGTGTAAGAAATGCTATGGCGAGATTTCATTGGTCAAGGATGAATACGTGTAAGATGATTGGTTGTTTGTGGTTTAAATATAGATTCTTTAGTGATTCGTCAATTTAAACAACCCGCTAGATTCTACGACGTATAAGATTGCATCTTACACGTGTAAGAATGAAGCGGGATTCTTAAGTTGACGAATCACAGAGTAAGAAATCACAAACAACCAATCAGCTTACGCGTTGCAAACTTCTACCAATAATATGTAAAGACGTTTTTAGATTTGTAACACCCACGACTTCTTATACGTGTAAGATTTTGAATTTAGTGATGGACGATACGCGATATTATTAGCGGCGTACCAAGGATAAGTATAGAGCTCGTCACCAACATCGTAAATAAGGCATTTTCTAAATGTGTATGAGTGCTAAAATGTCCTGTATTGTATGCCGAAACTCTGTCAGGAATTATTCCGATTGTTGGACCGTTCTCAGTTATCTGGAGTCAATTTGTACTCAATATCAATTAATTTCAAGAGGTTAAAGTAACTTAAAATGATCACGTTTGCGAAATCTACCGTGGTACATATCGATATCGTGGCTGAGATTATTCGACGCTCGTCGTATGTATTCGTCAAACTGGAATACCGTCCATCCCTAATAGGCAATTCTTACGCGTGTAAGAAATGCTATGGCGAGATTTCATTGGTCAAGGATGAATACGTGTAAGATGATTGGTTGTTTGTGGTTTAAATATAGATTCTTTAGTGATTCGTCAATTTAAACAACCCGCTAGATTCTACGACGTATAAGATGCGATCTTACACGTGTAAGATGCCATCTTACACGTGTAAGGTTACACGTATAATCTTACACGTTTTTTGGTCCACTTGGCCATTCATACAATTTCGCCTTTTTACGCATAAAAAATGCAACGAGTGTCAACTTGTAATGTAATAATTATTCTCTTCGAATAGAGATAAACTTGTTTTTGCAATAGACCTGCCCTTTAAGAAACTTCTGCAAAATGAAATTATGAGTGTATACATGCATATCAGATTATAAATTCAGTGGCTGGTAAAAAACTGTCTTCATATACATATACATATACACTGGAGATGGATATTATCTAATCCACCTCAACCCGGATTTTAACTTATTGACGTTACCATGGGTTTGTTTGCGGCGAGATATCATCTATTTTTTATTAGACACATAATTGCGTATCGTAACTATTTTACATTTGATCTAATTTTCTTCCAATACGCGCTACTTTGCTTAGCCTGCAGGATTCTTCGAGCAGAACCTGGTCATATTGTTATCCGATTGATTGGAGAACGTATTTGTCGACCCATTTGTTCTCGCTTTACTAGGTAAGATGCTGCTGATGCTTTTAAAAGTTTTCTTGAGACGGCACACATACATATACTTAGCAGAAATGCAATTATCTTTCCTGAATTGCATTTTTTTTTCAATCTAATCAATCAAAATCTAAATTTCTCAACCTAGCCTACTTCGATAGAGAAATGGGTTCAATACAGTAATGGGATGATTTAAGAAATAAAGGGTAATGATGTGTCTGAGGCAGTAAAAATGTGAATAATGGATGAGGCCCGCCGAAGACATATCACTTTTCTGCCCAAATATTTTAAGTTGGTTTCCTCAAGGTGGAACGGGTACGCGTAGCCGAGGTGTAAGTGGCATTGAAATATTGAACGCTAATCCTAACCCTAATTCTATTCATAACCATAATCCTAACCCTAACCCAAATCCTAACCATGAACTAACACTAACCCTAATTTCGTGTAAAATGACATGCAAGAATAACTCCACTTGGGAACAATCAGCTGGCCTAATCGGTTGTCGATAATGGACTGGTTAATCGATTGATCAATAGTCGAAGAATCAATATACAATATTTCTAGTACTCAATAACCAATCAATGACAGTACCTTGATCAAGCCTATAAACCTCCGTGCATGATCGCCTGCCGAATCTGTCTACCTCATTCGTTCGGTAAGGCAAAAAAAAAAACAATATGTTTGCTTGCCCTCAACCGGCCGACCCTTATTTTGGAAATCAGAATTTGTTTTTTTTTCTATTAACTGTACAAAAGAATACAGACCCTCTTTTGGAAATTCCTGATTTTTTTTCTTTTCAAATTTTTGCATTCTGAAGATGTAAAAAAATGTATTTCAGAGCTTGTGTTCAACATGTTAATTGTTTTATAATGTTAGTTGATCCATTTTGATACCAAAATTGTCTGTTTTTTTCATATTTTGAGCCTTAATTAATACAAACAGTAGAGTTTGCTAGTAATTAAAAAAAAAACGAAAAAAAAAAAAGAAATCCCGACCGACCGACCCAATTGATACAATTTATTTGAGGGCAAGCAAACAATTTGTTTTTCTTGGCCTAATTGAATTCAAACCCAACACCAGCTCTATTGGATACATTTGTTAACATGCCTATGACTAAAATCCTATCGAGATCGAGAGGTAATGATAACACCATTCATACGACATTGATTAGATTATAATTAACTTCAATGTTTAAATAAGCATTAAAATAACGAATCATGACGGTGTAATTGACTCATTTTTTTAATAGCAATTACGATATGTACTTTACTATCTTTCAATGATCTATATAGTATATGTTCTGTATTTTCAATGTAAATGTCAATATTGTTTCAAATGTGATATCGTGAGGAATAAAGTTATTGATAATTACGTTGTGTGTGCTTCTGAGAAATTGGTGTTTTTTTGCCATTGAATAATTTGATCAAACACAAATGTATTTTGGCTCTGATTTCACCGTTTTATTGTTGAACAATTGCTGTCTTAAGTACACGAAAACGGTGTCATTTTACTGCAACATTTTCTGGTCTGTTGACTTTGTGCATTCAGCGTCAATGGAACGGCTCACTTTACATCACGAGATCTAAATTGTGGCATTTTGTTGACGATTTTTTAGAAACACAAGAAGGGGAAAAAGTGAGCAATAAAAACGAACTGCATAGAAAAGTTAGGCAGTTACGTAGTTTGTACTCATGTTACACTAAAATATGGTCTGTTCATTCCAATTATATTGCAAATAGCTATTTTATATGTATAACAAAGTTCAAGCATTATATTAAGAGATTGAATCTTATCACGAGCTCGAATTCAAAATCAGCATCTCGATTCAATAATCTGTAATACCACTTTAGTCATTGGTATGTTGGAGAGAACTCCAATACAAATCTTGAATAATTATTTTACTTTTGATAGGCAAATCCAGAGAATAAAACCCACGTTTCTTAGCTTTCGATAGCAGGGTATGCCATCTTGATCACAGGTGCTTTCCAGGCTCACTGCATCTCCCGCGGGAACTGGTAGTCTCGTTCTTACGATGTGATGTGTGCTTAATCAGTGAGTCATATACGTAGTCAAGAGAATACATTCCAATGTCTCTGTTCATGGTTTTGTCGCCCCCTCTGCGTCTCTAAATTGAGTTTTATTCTCTGGATTTGCCTATCAAAAATAAAATAATTGTTACGAACAATCCTACAGATGAAACTTTTCAGTGTAAATCTTGAATATTTTATGAAAATACTAGAAATAAAACTATCTGTGAGTTTGAGATAATGTTTACTTCGGCTGCTGGCACACCTTGATTAACTAAATTAAAACTTTGGGCGATGTTTATTTAAGCCTATTAAACGTTGCATATTTAGAGACAGCAAAGACTGCCATTTTAACCAATGAAAAAAAAAAACATTAATGAGATTTTACAAATCAGTGGAACAAGTGAGCAACAACAACAATAAAGTAATACAAATACTTAGCGCCCTGTCTTCAAAATGTATAAATATTTTGTGAATACTAGATGCATAAGTGTAGTTCAGTTTCCCTATGAAAAAGGTATAAAACTAAAACTTATTATTTCTATTTTTCCCTGCTGGTATCCTATTAATAGAGCTAACAGCACGGTGTGAAAAGTATGTCAATCAGTTGGGGCAAGGAGATTGGTGGCGCTATACGTGTTAATGATGTGGTAAGATTCAAACTGTTATGATGAAGTTTGTTCTAAATAGTAAAATAAGTTCATTTCCTAGGATCGGGGAATATGAACAAAATGTATGTCGCTCAAACTTCATTTCTAAATCCCAGTTCAAAATGACTATTATATGTCAGATTCTATATAGGGGGCCTATCGATTAAAAGTTGTGTCCTTGACGAGATCTGGTATTACTTGATTGTCAATAATTGTTACTATGCATGAGTAAATGATATAATGTGGTTTGTGGAAAAGGATAGACTAACTACTATGTCACACACTTTGTAAAGTCTAACATGATCTGCAAGTCAATCATTACTCGCATGATGCTTTAAATCGGGGTTTTTGAATGTCACCGTACATTAATGTTTTGGAAATGTCTGGAAAGGTGACACAAACCTGTCGTAGGCTCTACCTTAGGGATCAGTTCAAGTGCAGTATAAGCCACAATTCTGTCATGTCCTGCGGTATTCTCACAGTTTGTCTTTGTTTTGTTGGCTTTGGCGTTCATTTAGAGCTTCTGTGTTTGTATAATGCTCACGTTTCCTTTGCACCTTGAACCGTATCATTATGATGAACAAAACAAATAGTGCGAGGTGAACACCGGAATAAAAATAAAAATGATCGAGGCATTTTTATGATACATAAGAACGGAGTTTGACAACTTCAGGATAATAAGTCAATCATTGAGATTATGCGCTTCTCACGTAATGCACAAATCTCGAACCTGGAAGGAAACTGCAGTCCATATAGATTGTATCACATAATTTGGCTTTTTTTGGTTGAATCGGAGTGGAACATACATTTGCAATTTAACAGGTTTATGCTTTCTGATCCGAAGAAATGTACTTATTTTTACAATCTTTTTTTTTTAAAGTTTATTCCTCTTTATGATTGACACGATCTGGTGCATTGGGCCAAAGGGGCATTTTTGAAAATTGAGTTACTATAATTATTACCTTATATACAAACATTAGGCTATCATATACTGAAAACACCAAAAGTCTAGCATACTTGGTTCTAAAGTTTTGAAATTTGTAATGTGTATTCGTATGTATTTTATTGTTTTTTTAATCTACATTTTTGCCTTTGTCTCAATTTCAAATTTGGCCCCATGGACCAGATCATGTCACATTATCTTTATATAATATTAAGGATGGTTAAAAGTAAGTTTTATATCACGCTTGAATGTAAAACACAAAGATGACTTCGTACCTTTAACATTAGATAACCTCAGAGCAATACTGAGAGGGAAGCTAATAAAGTATCGATCATTCACCTTGATAGTTGACGAGTACCTAAAAGAATTATTATTATGAATTTAATAATAAGTATGTTTGAATTTGGCTAACAAGTCCATCAAGTCAGACACAATCCTAGATGGTTGCGCCGCAATCTGTCGAGAAAGTTGAAAAGTATGGACCAAGAAGAAATAAGACACTTCGTCAGAAACATGCGTCGTCAACGTCGCATTGCAGCAGTTTTGAACTGATGGAGGACACACTAAGTATTGGAGAATAAACTTAAGTAAACTGCATTAGACATGACTGAGAATAAAGAATGAATCCATGAAAACAAGAGTAGCATGAGTTGAACTAAACAGTCACAATAAAGTTATCAATGAGTGAGGGAAATTGTTTTGTTATGAATTTATATCGTGGTTGTTGGCTTTACACCTTTGTATGTGGGCTATTATACTGCAACTGTTGAAATCGGACCATGTATCATTGTAATGTTTGAAACTTTTCTTTACGAGATCACATAGCAACAAATGAGATATCAGTATAAAATGATGTAGTGTATCTTTGGCTTTCAACCAATCACAGACAAGGTTGGATTAAAGAAAGGGGTAAAGTTATATTCTCTTAAGGTTACACGAAGAAACGTATAAAAAACGTATAAAAGACGTATAAAGTTGTTCTCTAAAACAGAGTTTTCTCAGTAATCAAATATCGCAGCGAGTGAAATGTTGGTGCATTGGATGTAGCTTAACATTTTTGTGTGTGTTATATACAAATTTTTAGAATAAGTTTGAAAATCCTTCGTTTAAAGCATTTTTACGCACCATGTTCACAAGACAAAAAACACGTTCCATGACGTTTTTTTCAAATGTGCGCCCCGTATAAATCCACGCCGAGTGATTGTTTTCTTCTTTTTCGTATTGTACTACACATCGATCAAAGAAATAATGTTGCCATGGGGAAGAACCAAATACAGTACCGATTAAATTTTAAAAGCCCGTTTTTGGGGAAAATTTTGGAGAATTTGCTTGAGAAAAAGCTGGTTTGTGAAATTATCGATATCTTGATTACGGGACGTTAATTTAGACAATTGAATACCTACATTATTTCTCAACATTCTGCCAATTGCTATTCCATTTGATTTTCACTCCAAATTGAAGCTAGTTTTGCAAAAAACGAGGTTTTTCTCCATCGGGTTCGTCCAAAATTTCAGCGCCGACATGCGTGTTTATTCTAAGAGCCATTATGCGGACGCAATTGTAATCAAGTCATTGCGTCAAATTATAATTATATATCCCCTTCGAGGATAATCAATTGCGTAAGCTGATGTGTGGCCGAGCGGATAGAGAGTTGGACTTTGAATCTATTATGATTTATTTTTGTGGGTTCGAGTCCCCGTGCGGCTAAAATTTCGGTTTTTTCCTCTTTTCTCATTTTTACTTCTGTTCTTCCCTCTTTTCTTTCTCCTTTTCTTTTTTCATTTCTTTTTTTTCTTTCTTTCTTTCTTTCTTTTTTATTCACTATTTCTTTATTCTTTCTTGCTCCTTTCTTTTATATTTTTTGTATATTTGTTTGAATCGCTGACTACAGTGATAGATTGTTTTTCACTTTATATAATTCAGAAATTTGTAGGCCTGCTAATTCTGTCTTGTTGAATATTCCCAAATTCAATTTAAAAATAATTGCTTCATGATGTTGTTGTTGATGTTATTTTGTCTTGACCGTGGATCGATATTCTATTATAATTATTAAAGTAGGCTTACCCCGGTACGCTTGTTCATTTTCTGCATGGCTGTTTCTGTTATGAACTTACGCCCTCTGAAATCATGCGCATGAAAAACCTTTCGGCTAACCTTAAGCGGTCTGGTTATTAAATGTCTAAAATATCAGTGGAGGTACACGTGTTATAAAAAAAAGTATCCACTACACCCTTGTGAAATGCGAAACCAAACAATAAAGGTCTGAATAAAATATCTTCCAACAACACCAACATTTTTCAATTTATCATTAAACTGCCTGTACTTTTCTCTTTGCGTATGCCCGGTATTCTTCAGAAGAGGTGAATGAGTTAAAGCTGCTGATCGATGTGTAAAGTAACACACTCTAACCGGCAAAATATTTGGTAAGTCAGCTGGTTCTTTGCATCTTCTAGTAAATAAATGTTCCAAAACGCGATAAAGCTCATGCCTGCAATATCTAATGAACAGTGCATGTGTTATTGTAACATGAGCAGACAATACGTGACTGCGTCGCTTTCAAGTTCGTTTTTATGGATCACCTTTACCATTTTGTATGTGTTTCAAAAAAAAGATGAACACAATGCCTCAATGTAAATCTCTTGAGGTAAAATGAGCTGTTACATTTATGGGGAATGCACAAAGTCAACACACTAGAAATGTTGCAGTTAAAAGTTACCTTTTCGTGTAAATTAAGGCTTGGCAATGTTTTATAATGAGGCGGTGAAACCAGACCCAGAATCTCGCATGAATTTTTGTTTGATCAATTAGTTAATTGGCAAAATACCAATCACGCGTAAGCACACATGTCGTTTTTGTCTTAGATTTTCACATAATGACCACCTTCAATCAATATTGACATTTAAATTGGAAACTTTATCAGAACATAAGTAAGATCGTTGACAAAGGGAAATTACATAATATAATTGCAATAATAAAATTGCAACATGGTTGCGTCAAGTTATTTCGTCGTCATGGGCCATTATTTAAACGTTTATTTTAAAGATTTATTTATAGTCTGATCAATGTCGTCATATGAATTTAAACATCCACGTAAAAGTTAGAAAATGATTGTTCAACATAATTAAGGTGTTCGGTATGTATATTTTATATACAAAACTTTTTCGTTGCTCGCCGGAGCATCGCCCGTAAAATCCTCATAATGTTTCGTTATTTAAGTTCTCTTGAGAAATGCTGTCATACATTGTGCGTCTTTTTACTAGTCGTACTATGATGTCATCGAAAGTGTCCTAATACTACATCACTAGCAACAACAAGCTTCAGAGCAATATCATCCGCTGAAGACGCCGGTTGACCCGGTGAAAACTCTCCGGTTAGTGTACCAAATTTGAGTAGAGCGTAGAAGTATTATTTTTCTTTCTATTTACAGCCCACCGATTTACGTCAATGCAACGATTATAAATATCAGCGGAAAGTCATGAATACATGATAAAACAAATGAATCCGGTTCATTGATAATTTCTTTGGGAGATATTGCGTTGCGAGGTTCTTTAATGGTTGTCCAATTCTTCTTCAAAATTTCAGTTCACATTAGATGTACCTGTTTAGGCTGTTTAATCCAAGACTTCTATGTCTTTTGAAAGTGATATTGACCGAGGTAATTAGTTGTCGAAAGTTGGTATTTGGTAGCATGATTTGTCCGAATGCGGGTGTTATTTCTTCACTTTTTTTCACTTGAATTTGTAACCCTGTGGATCACTTCTAAATTGTAGCCAACTATCATAGCAACTTACTATGCGTTATCTCCGCTTCCGACACTGACACGCAAATCAACCCAATACATGGACCCTACCAGTCTGTAGGCAATTTGACTTCCAGCTCCCAGTACTTTGTGGGAATTCACTTTTACGGATTTGGAGTCACGCACTCTTTCTATACATGTATACCGCGTCCATGTTTTCACTACATTAACGTTTGTGTAAGCGACTAAAACAACGATATTGTATCCGACCAATCAACGCAGCTTGGCAGCGTGGGGATATTTGAAAAGGCCCCCCCCCCGGGGGTTCCCTAGCTAAATAATGTGCAAACATTTGCAAACCGCGCGCGATAATATACGCAATATGGACAATAGGCCTAAGTCCGAGTCGAGTGATTGCCTTTTATTATTGCGCGTACCATGGGTCTATCAGACGCGTGCCACTTGAGCTCAAATACCTCTCAGTTGTTGACAAGTGTCCCATCCGATCTTGCGTCACATCCCGCGGCATAGCTTTGTGCTACCATATTTGAATTGAAACTGGGGCGGGGCTTTCGTAATTGACATCGGAATCACCGTGCTTCGTTGAACGATTATCAGTTAGCAGCCTGGACAACCGATTCTTTTGTTTAGCAAGGCTCACTCAGTCATTTAATGTGGCAATACAAACGATCGAATTTGGTGTTGAAACGAGCTAAATTTTGAGTTACACCTTTTCAATGTAAAATTAATTTTCTCGGCCAAATGAAATGCAATCATTTTCATTTTTCAGTAAATGTCAGGTCAAATTGTAGTGCTTGATACTTTTTTTTTCAAATCCTAGTGTTAAACTTAGGCGTGAAATTCAGTCATTTCGTGTAAGATTTTCGATTTTGATAGGCTTAAACTCTGCCCGCGAGCCTTTTCTTGGATCAACCTTTTAGCTTTTCAAAGTAATATAGTACGCTAATGAAGGATTTTTCCCAACTTTCTAACGCACATCACCGTGAGCGATATATCATAGTTTTGTCAGAATTTACGTTTTGATTTCACCATTTTTTCACCGGCTGAAATTTTTCAAAATCAACGCGTGAAATATAAGGCTAATAATACTAGCATTGTGGATCGATATCCCTGGGTTTAATAGGAATACCGGCATGATACAGTGTTGCCAGAACTTCAATATAGCAACGAAATTCCCAGGCCTAATAGCGCTCCTATACTGATCATGTTTATAGCACGATGAGGATATTTCATCATCACGTGAGTGATTCGGACCAATGTGTTGAAATTTGCTTCTCCTCAAAACAACTTTGCCCGAAGGCTTACATGCAATTGGGCAATATTTTAAACAAAACTTTCTTTTACAAAACATTATATTACGCTGTATGTTTTATGATCAAGCAAACTGTTTGGAACACACTTCCAAAGAAATAACCTTCGTAACGCCCCGGCGTAACGCCCCAGACTTTCGTTATTTAAACGCCAGAAATAGATTGTCCTTATAAGAACCATCAGAGATTGTGGCTTATAAGAACCGTTCATTATCATTGTTAACTTAAACAGGTTTTTGTTTTTAAACATCTTTATAAATTGATTGTTTTTATGTTTGTTTGTAAATTTCGTGCTTTACGCGCTTTGAGTTCCTCATCAGAGATTGTGCCTTATAAGAACCATTCATTTTCATTGTTAACTTAAACAGGTTTTTGTTTTTAAACAAAAACCTGTTCAAGCAATTATTTAAAATTGCTTGCCTAAAAACAGAAAACTTGGATGTTAATACTTGACGTAGTGTTTCAATTGTCATGAAGGTGACTGGGTATGGTGCCTTTTGTTTGTGTTTGTTTGAAACTGCTTTTGGAAACCCACCGAAAGTCATAGGCCCTAATGAAGCAGCCAAAACAATACCAGGTTAAACATGGAAGTTTATAAAAACTTATTAAATAACCGTAAGGAAAAAAAAACATTTGTGGCAACAATAAGCCTTGCATTGAAAGTCATGGTTAAAGTGTGTTGATTACCACACCAAAGTTTCCCTACATACACCCCCACTACCCACCTTACACACCTCTGCACCCACCCCACCCTATAGGCCTACATGTACATGATATTACATAATAATATATAGCATAGCTATACATTTAGGTATAGCGCTTAATTATGACAAATATGGGCCTATATGTCAAATTAAAAACAAACCCGAACACTGATGAATCTCTACAGAAACCCGAACACAAGTCTGAAGGGTGTAATGAAAATGGCAACCCGCGATGGGGGGGGGGGTGGTAGGTCATACAAAATTCACATGGAGATAGGAGGGACAGAAGATTAAAATCCCCTATAATAACACGCTAATTTTTCTAGGTTTGGACCGTGGATTTTCATGAACCTCAAGCGTGCGTCTCTTAATACGGACTAACCTAGGTAAACAAACACACAGACAGACAAAATGGTTTTCATAATCATGGAATGCATATACATTGAAATTGCAGGCTATCACGGGAGCAAATTTTTAAAATTCACCTCATTTACCAATTGGGGATTTGGGCTACCAAATCGCTAGTCGGGCAATCTTCATGATCTTTGCTTTTCAATGGAAAATTGCCCTGGATGACAACAATGAAAATATCGACTATTTCTGCTGGTTGCGCACGAGATAAAAGCACCGAGTTTGACATTTTCAGAGCATGAAGGGAAAAAGGGTAAAATAAAAACGGAAATTCTGACAAAACTATAATATATAGACCCACACGATGTGCTTTACAGAGGTGGGAAATATCTTTCTTTAGCAAACTATATTAGTTTGAGACGCTAAAGAATCAATTCCGTAAAAAGCTCGCAGGCGAATTCAAGGCCTATAAAAATCAAAAATATCACACTAAAAGACACAATTTGATGCTTAATTTTAACACCAGGATTTAAAAAAAATGTATATCCAAGCACCAAGTTTTTAACTGACATTACTGAAGAAAAAAAAAAATATTGCTTTATATTTGAACGAGAAATTAATTTCATAACAAAAAGGTGTATCTCTAAATTGTGCTGATTTTAACATGTATCGATCGACTTTTAGCGCGACTAAGCATTTCTAAAGAATCGGTTGTCCAGGTAGGTGACTGTTATTTGGAAGTGAGATCTCTAACAGATTGGACCAGTCGAGGAATCAGCGCTCAATGGACTTTCGCGTTCACTTATAATACGAGTATATTTCTATATTGCTGCATGGTTGACTGTGGTGGGTGTAATTAGTGGCGTCGATTTGTGGATGAAGAGGATGGGTTTTAGCATTGAAGAAAATAAGGGGGGGGGGGGGACTTTGGCATTTGTTTTCATAGGGCATTATGTAATTATTTATTGTTACATTATCCAGAGATGGAACCGAACCGAGACTGGGGCCAGTCTATACCCAACCATGATGACAATTACAGATTTCTTAAATTGCTATGAAATTAAACCTTAAAACGGCAAGATTGATGTTTAGGTATTTTACTTTTAAGATCTCATTACGTATTTTACTTAAATATATGTAATTGAATAGGCAAGCAATGCGTACATGACGACTACTACAAAAGAATTCCAAATGAACTTTTTTCATTACGATGGGACCATGTTATAGGTTTTTCATTGGAATGATGTTGAAGAAAACCCCTTTTACATTCTTTTTACATTCTTTAAAATGTTGAGGAAATAATAAATAGTAAAACTTCGTGTGTGTAGGTTTGTATAATGTATTTCAATAGTCTTCAGATTTTAACATTTAAGCGTCGCAATAATTCATTTGAGGCAAGAAACGATCTAGATGTTTTGATCATAACCAATTGATTATCGTAACCATGGTAACGTAACGAGTGATAGCGTGAACTTATTAGCTCACTCGCACTCTTTGACGTTTGGTCTACTTTTGTTTCCGATACTAGTTGCATTGTTAGCCTGCAGGACCTTTTCCAGCAGAACTTGGCCATTTTGTTATCCGATTGATTGGAGAACATTTTTATCGACCCAAATCTTTCTCGCCTTACCAAGGAAGATGTGCTGTTGGCGTTTTTTGAGTTTTCTTAAGATGTCGGTCGTAAAAATGCTTAGCACATAATGTACTTATTTCTCGTGTGTGTACATGAATGACAATTTTCAATCAAATCAATATAATCTAAATTTATCAACCTAACCTACTTTTGTGTACGGTAAGGAAATTGATTATGTCCTGAACGTATTCCAAAGTTTGTTTCAAAATTGCAGAAATGTTGAGGCGCCAAAATGGCAACTAACGACAATACTGAACAATATATCAAAGTTTATCAACCTAACCTACTTTTGTGTACGGAAGAGAAATACATTATGTTCATTAATGGTTTTACCGGCCTGAACGTGTTCCAAAGTTTTAAACTAGCAGGAATGTTGAAGCGCCACAGATGGTAACTAATGACATAAATAACTACCTTTCTAAAACATTATACAGATAATTTAGGAATAACGCAGCTGCAACACGGTTATTTGTTCGGCTACATATCTTGCATAATGTACGTTTTGTAGTCAGATTACAAAAATAAACGGATGGCTACTAGCGTGTTGCTGTGTGGGTTTTTTTTTCTCAGTACCCGGTTTTGGTCGGGAGCTGTATGTAAAATACACAGATTAATAGTTATATTTCTAGCAATGCATTATTTAAGACAAATATATCAATCATCATTGTCGCAATAACTTATATCAGTATGCTAATTTAATCAGCTGAAGTCTAGTAAAAAAATTCTCAACGAAGTTGAAGCAAGTACTCAAGCTGCAGGTACCAGAGTATGGAAAGAGAGGCTGTAAATCCACCAATAACACAAATACCCATAAGTAACAAATAAGAACTTCCCCTGTGCCGACTCAAATATCGAACCCAATATACCATATTGTGAGAACATGGCTTGATGGTAAAAATACACGCTGTTTGTGTGTGATGTACTTTAATTCCTGGGTGGCAACCTTCTGGTATATTGACTTGTAGAAAACAAAATCAAAATCTAATTGGCAACATAAATTAAATACATACTTCCTTTCGATCTCCCCGTCGGGCATTTACAGTTTAGTAAATGATCCATGAGGGTATTCCAGACATTGGAGGCGAGGTTTTCAAATCGTATGAATAAGAATATATTGCAACTAAATTCAATCATGTGACATTATAAAGTCTCCAAGTAAGAAATGGAAATTAAAGACGCAACATACTATTCGCCGCAGACGTAGTTACCCAGCAAACACAAAAACGTTTTACAAACGTTTTAAATAAGTTATATTTTGGCTTTTGGTTTAGGTAAAAACGTTTCAATAACATTAAAATGTCGGGTTATATAAAGGTCATGATGACGTTTTAAAACATTTTGTATGAAAACACACTACAACAATATTTTTAAATGTTTTCAAGAAATGTTATTGTAAACTATTTTTGCAAACATTTTCCCCAAATATTGTGTCAATACTTAAATAACATTATGTTAAAATGTTTGAACCCAGCAAACACAGAAATGTTCTGAAAATGTTTTTTCAAAACCTTTTAATAACATTTAAATGTCGGGTTATATAAAGGTCATGAAAACGTTTTTAAAACGTTATTGAAAATATTTTGGGCAAACATTTTTCGTAAAATATTTTTTCAACCCCAAAATAACATTCTGTTTATAATGTTTTGTATCAAGTTTTCAAGAATGTTTTTGGAATGTTATTAAAACGTTTTTAAACCCTTTATATATTTAAACGTTTTCTGTAAAACATTTTTGTTTGCTGAGCAGTAGATTATCAAAAATGTTTTTAAGGTTATGAAAACGTTTTATACTCTTAATATACCCTTTATATAACCCGACATTTAAACGTTTTCTGACAACCTTTTATAACCTATTGCGAATGATGTCGAAAACGTTTTGTGTTTGATGGGTATATAACAGAATTGATAACCATTGCAATGGGTTTATACTGTAACTAAATGTATTCCCTGAAGAAGTAGTGATAGCTAAAAAGGCTTAATTACCATAGTGATAGGTGAAACCACTTTTTGAATGTATTGCGCTGCACAAGACGCACGCTGTAAGCTGCACCGTCCTAGCGATTATTAAAGTATATTCCTGGATCGGAATTATGGAAATTTTAAATTATGATGTTCAATGATCGTTTCACTAACGATTAGTATGATAAGTGTCTTCGAAAAGATCGGTATTGTATTAAATACTGTTAGAGAAAATTGAAATAATATCATTAAAAATGTTTAGAAAATACTACAAATAAAAGCATATGTGGATGTGAGATAACAGTTACTTCAGCTTCTGACACACCGCTATTAAATAAATTACATAGAACTTTGTATATCATGTTTATTTAATCTTATTAAATTTTGCGACATTAAAGACTGCCATTTTGCTAAATGAAAAAAAGTATTAATTAATTAAAAAACCACTAATTATTTTAACTATCCCCTGCTGATATCATATTGATAGAGTTGACAGTAGTGTGTGAAAGGTGTATGTCAATTAAGTTGGGGGAAGCAGATAGATGGCGCTATACTTGTAAGGGATGTGGTAAGCTTGAAATTCTTATAAATATAATGAATCGAATCGAAAATAAGTGTTTTTCTTTGGATCGGAAAACATGAACGAACTGTATATACCTCAGACTTCAATTTGAAACCCTAGTTCAAAATAACTTTTAAATGTCACATTATATAATATCGGTTGAAACCTACCTCCTTGTCGAGATCTTGCATTACGCGATAGTCAATACTTGTCTCCAAACTATGCTCAGCATATCATAAACTCAAGTAACTGCTAGTGTTAGAGCACGTGTTACTTAGATCAAAGCAAAATGTATACCCAGAAACAAAGTGAAGCTGTGAGAGTACCGCAGGACATAACAACATCGAGGTCTATAATATTATAGAACTGATCCCTGTGGTGGAGCGTACGGCAGGTTTGGATCACCTTTTCAGACATTGCCAAAACGTCAATGTAGGTACGATGAATTTCAAAAATCACGATTTGAAGCGTCATGTAATTTTGGATTAACTTACAAATCAAAGTATATGTTGACATTATATTAATAATGCTACCATATTCCCCGGTTCAAAATTAATATAAAAGGTACAAATTTGGTTCTTGTAAGCATTACTTTAAATATTATTAACCTTTTGTAAACATCTCAAACAAGTAATTACCCCCTTTAAATAATGACCATTATTCAAAAACGGGCTATTGTGTTACAAATCTGTAAAATGCGAAAGCAAATGATCCTCAACCATTATTTACGTTTTTATTGCCTCGGACACATTATTTGGGTGTAAAGGATAATGCATTACCCTTTACTTCTTAAATAACCTGCATTTAACTGAAAGGTGGAGTTAATAACACCTGCAAGAATGTACTACCTAATGCTAACATTTGAATTACCCCAGCACAATATCACTTTCAGAAAACATGGACATCTTGGATCCTCTGTAACAGGAAATTGTGAAGAAGAATTGGCTAAGCATTAAAGGAGCTCGCAACGTAGCATATCCGAAGGAAATTAATAAATTCATTAATATCAGGTATTCAGCGATTTGGGCTGATATTTATTAATCGATGCATTGACGTAAATGGGTGGAATGTAATTTAGTTTTATAGCTTTGTATATACAATGAACCAAACCATACGGTCATTGAATACTTTTAAGTTAAACTAACATTTTACAACTTCATTTTGTTGAACAAATAACATCATTCACATGAAGACATTGATCAGACTTTAATTAAATGTCATGTTTATAATAGATCGTGACGACAAAATAACTTGACGCAACAATGCAATTTATAATAGCAATTATTTTATGAATATAACCATTTTCAACGAATTTACTTGTGTTCTAATAAAGTGTCAAGTTTTAATGTCAATATTGATAGGTGTTCACATCTTTATCAGAATATCTATGACTAAAACAACATGTGTGCTTACGCGCGATTGGTGTTTTGCAATGAACATATTGATCAAACAACAATTCAGGCGAGATTTCGATTCTGGTTTCACCACCTCGTTATAGAAGTAGAACATTTGCGAGTCTTAATTAGGAAACTTTTACTTATGTTGACTTGGTGTATTCACCATGAATGAACAGCTCATTTTACCTCAAGAGATTTAAATTGTCATATTATGTATCATCTTTTCGTAGAAACACACACAGAATGGTAGAGGTGAGCCATAGAAACAAACGTGAAAAGCGACGCAGTCACGTATTGTCTGCTCATGTTACAATAACACATGCACTGTTCAATAGATATTGCAAGTATGAGCTTTGTCGCGTTCTATACCAGATGAAAAAAGACTCAGCTGTCTTACGAACTACTTTGCAGGTATGAACGTGTTACTTTGCACATCGATTAGCAGCTATAACTCATTGACCTCAGTTGATCAAAGAGAAAAGAAGAATCAGTTTGAAGATATTTTTGGTGTTGTTGATGAAGACGAGTCGTGATTAACGCTTAAAGAAGCGAAGTATGCTTATCTAATGTTACAGGTACGAAGACATCTTTCTGTTTTACATTCAAGCGTGATAAATACCAACTTCTATCTTTTTTTAATATATATAAACAAACATAATCACAAAATAGTTCTGAAAAGTCACAGGTTTATATCTTAGAAATAAGTACATTTCTCCGAATCAGTAAATACAAACTTGTAAAATTGCAATGTGTCCTCCAACCCATCCAATTCAACTATAAGCCCCGTTTCCTTCCGTGATCGAGTTTTTGCATTACGTGAGATTCGTATAAACTCAATGAAATGAATGAATGCCTTGGATATATCCTATAATTTCCAAACTCTGCTGGAATATCATTCACCTCACTTTATTTGTTTTTATTCATCATAATTTTAAGGTTCTCAAACTTTCAAGGTGCAAAAGATACGTGAGTATTATACAAAACAGAAGCGCCAAAGTGTTAGATCATTTGTGAAAGGTAACAAAACAAAGCAAAACCGTGAGAATACCGCCGGATATGACAATATTTTGGCTCTATAAGGAATTTGAACTGATCCCTAAGGTGAAGCCTACGACAGGTTTGTATCAACTTTCCAGACATTGCCAAAACATTAATGTACGTTGACATTCAAATATCACGATTTAAAGCATCACGCAAGTAGTGATTAACTTGCAAATCATGTTAGACTTTACAAAGTGTGTGACATAATATTCTAGCTACAATTTTCCTGAAATCGCAATCCATCATCTATTAAAAGTTACTCACGCATATGTCCGTTTGAGACAAGAAACGATCTAGATATATTGATCAGAACGAATGCTTATCGTAACGTAACACATGATAGCTTGAGTTTATTTTTATAGCTCACACGCACTCGTTAATGTTTGATCTACTTTTGTGTCCAATACTCGTTGCTTTGTTAATAGCCTCCAGGACTTTTCCAGCAGAACTTGGTCATTTTGTTATCCGATTGATGGAATACGTTTTGTCGACCTATTTCTTTCTCGCCTTGGAAGATGTGCTGTTAGCGTTTTTAAAGTTTTCTTAAGATGTCGGTTGTAAATTTGCTTAGCACATAAGCACTTATTTCTCATGTGTGAACATGAATGACACAATTTTCAACCAAACCAGTCTGTCTGAGATATCAACCTAACCTACTTTTGTGTACGGTAAGGAAATCGATTATGTCCTGAACGTTTCCAAAGTTTGTTTCAAAATTGCAGAAATGTTGAGGCGCCAAAAATGGCAACTATCGACAATACTAAATAATTACTTTGTTAAGAGTAGACGAGGTATTGTTGGTCGAAGCAGCAAAAACAAAAATCGATTTTCATTATCGAAATCAATATGTTATTGAAAAATAACACTTTGATGTTTTGCAAAAGTTCATTCTACAAATCATATAGGCCTATAATTAAAGACAGAGATAAAAAGAATTTATCACGTCTGACGTCATATGTCAATCAAACTCGAGCACGGTTTGTTTACAAGTGTCGTGATGATGACTTGCTGAACGCGGCGGTATAACCGGTCGCCTTGTTAAGTTTGCGCTTTCAAACATGCAAACTCAAAAGTTAGGTCTTTATAGTAGGACACTTTCTTTGGCGAGGGCACCATGTCAACAATGCCTAGAAAAGCAGCTTTTTGCCTTGTAAAAGTACGTATTTTTTCGCCATTTGCTGCTGTTCCTTTTCTTTGATCAGCACCCGATAGATTGGTCTTCCTTTTAGGCGCTATTAACCTGTGTTAACCAATCAAGGATCGTAATTGACAGTGACATCAGACGCAATAAATTCATTTTATCTCTGTCTTTAATTATACTTTCAAAACTTGCTTGATTTATTGTTGCTAATGAGTTATGTACGTTTTACACAAGTGTTGTTGTCTCAACCCTCTTTACAACATAACTCAAGAACCACAGGTCCTACAAAAGTGTATCCGTGATATTTGAATTCTTCTACACACTCGCTATGAAATGATCAATGCAAATCTTGCCAAAGCTCGCTACCATTCATACAATTGTTTTCACCAATTTATTATGTTAATTTATTGCACCCTTGATTATCAAGGAACATGATTAAGACCGGGTCGTAAGTTTGTAGCAATTTCATATGATGCTGAGTTCATGTATGTTTCATTCAAACCTTTAAGATATACGTAGGTGATGAGTGCAGCCTGCTTATAGTTGCAAGGTAATACATTCACAAATATTGCAAACCTACCACTGCGGCGAATTGTGAGAGATGGTGTGCTTACAAGCATAGTATTAGTGGGTTTTTTTCACATTTCACTGTTTGATTTCCCCCATCTGAGTTTTTCTCTATGTCATTGATGTGACCACAAGGATATTTTGTCATCTTTGATAATACACATCATTATTGTGTGCCTGTAAACTAAATGCGTCAACCTCGATATGCAGATAGTTCCCCCTAACAATGTTTTTTAGAAAAGATTTCTCCAGTGTATATCGCTAGGTCGTATAATTAATATTCTCCTCGTGTGTCGATGAATCCAAATCTAGTAGACTGTTTGCAAAGCTGATATAGCTAGTTTGCTATCCTGTTGTTTATCGCCTACACGATGCGATTTTATGAGAAATTTGCTGAAGACGAACGACAAGCTTTCGTCCAATGACCCATGAAGACTGGTTATGGAATACCAATATGTTAAGAGATCGCTGTCCCACTATGTTATTAGAATAAGATCATTCAGAGATCGACATTGATTGCACTAATTAATTTTCACATTTAACCCTATAACTACAGAGCCATATTTTGAAACACAAACTACAAAAAAAGGGGGGGGGGGTGTTACGACCCCCTTAAGTTTCAATTATAAACGTCATATATCGTTATATCTGGTACTAATGTATAGCTATGGGTCTCCTCTACCCAGTGATATGAAAATAAGTACAAACATTTCCCACATAATGTCGCTAACACATCATAATGTGAGGGCGCCCATGCAAATTTGGGAAATTCTGGCTGTGTACAAACGTATAGCGATTTTGACTGAATTAGGGCCTCACCCCCCCCCCCCCATCTATAATCATTTTTGATGGCTGGTCCTACCCCGGGTAAGGTGCTGGGGTAAAAATTTTATCACCAAAATGAGCGCAAAGGATGTATCTACGATTCACATATGCCGTTTAGGCGTAAACGCGTGGTTTTTTTTTAATGACGGATAAAAAATCCTACGGGTGGTACAACCCCAATTTTCTATTTTCGACGATCCAACTGATAGTGTAGTTAAGTTTAAATTTGAACATTGACATTGATTCACGTGTGATTATCTACAATAGAAAAGCGGGGCCAAAATCATCGCGTGTGCTTATGCGCGATTGGTGTTTTGCCAGTGAACAAAACATAAATTCAAACAAGATTTTACCACCAGATTTGTAAACATTTGCGAATCTGTCTTCCTTACACGAAAACGGTGTCTTTTTACAACAGCATTTTCTTGTCTGTTGACTTTGTGTATCCATCATCAATGTAACAGCTCATTTTACCTTACACGATCCACATTGTGGCGTTATGTTTATGTTTTGTTATAAACACACACAAAAAGGGACAAGTGTGATAAAAACGAATTTGAAACGCCAGGCAGTCACGTATTGTTTGATCAGGTTACAATAACAAATGATATATCCACTAGATATTGTGTATAATAGCTGTGAGTTTTGGCGCGTATTGGGACATTCATTTTTATTTACCAGAAACAAATGTTCGGCTGTATATCCAAACAGTTCGTGTTACTAGTTTGCAAATCGACCAGCAACAGTATGTAGCTCAATGACACTCCTTATGAATACCGGTTAAAGAGGGAGCAGGCTAATGTACACAACAGGCGATTGTGGCAACTACTTCCTTCTGCACATATATGAACAGTTACTAAACAGCGCCATATACGTCAGCTGCCAATAGGAAGCAAAAGACGAGAAAGGTCAAAGCTGGTCATTCAATTTGAGAAAGTGCTGTGTCACAGCACGAAACGTCATTGAGGTATGTCAGCATCGCCTATTTTATTGGATTTGTTTTAGAACCTTGTAAATAATTTCAATCGGACAATCCTGATGAATCTATTTGCGGACATATCATTTGTTCATTGATTAACCATGTTAACAGTTTTGTGGAAAACCAAATATGGTATATGTGTATGATATGTTTATTTAAAGCAAAAGTAATTAATTATGGCTTTTTATGGCTTTCCATCCCCATCAAATTGCACCATGTTGTAGAGTAAACCACACAAGTAGCAATAAGTGTTGGTTGGGAGCTTACACAACTATACCAAATTATGAAATCCGTAGACGTCTCTATACACTCATTCTTAGGAATGGGCAGTTTATCCGATATATAAAAACGCGTCGAATTTCCACCCAGATGACTTTAGCTAATCGTAGGTCCATCTTTTGCGCCCGTTTTAGAGAATAAAAGATAGGATTTTGTCTTTTGCCTAATGTATGGGTTGGTCAATAGTTTGTTTATTGCATGCCGGCGCGATCATTGAGGATCAACAAGCGTACTGCCGTTGCGTCGGTTTTTTTATCATGATCCACTATTGCGTGAAATTATATATACACCCAAAAAACAATCAAATGACTTGAATTTTTACAAACCACGCCTACTAAATAAGAATTAGTGATAAAAGTTTTAACACGGTCGACGGTCAAAAAGTTAGGTTTTGGGATCCAACAATAGGTTTTTACAGTTAAATACATAATTTTAAATAATGTTGTGCTCTTATTCTTAGGTTAATGGACTCTAAACTTTAAAAAGAAAATCCTTACTGCTATTTGGTCTTATTGAAATTGATTGTAATTGAGGGGGCTACTTATTTTAAGTTTAATTTGCATATTTACAGGCGGTAAAAAACTCGTAAACTTCTAATTTACTGCAGGAAAAACTCGAACAAATGGCAAAATGATGAAATAAGTGAGGAACAATAATAAAATGTCTTAATCAAAATAATTAGCGTCCTGAATTTCTACAAGTTAATAAATAATAAGTAATTTGTAATTTAGAATGTAAGTGAAGAAAAGCTAGATTCATAAATAAAGCAAAAACATCAGGTAACATGAATTTGGTCAGTATTATCATACCCATGAATGAAGTTAAAGATTAAATAATGTTTTTCATTTCAAATTATAAAAAAAATATATTTTAAGCAGACAGCGGTGGTATATTTATTTTAGGTGTGATTTTACACAAGGGGAAAAATGTTTACTTTTGAAATATTAATAACCGGATGATATACACGTTAAATACATACGTGCGTGCTTATTGACTACAATTTCAAACAGATGTTTTAAATTGTCACATTTGAATTTAATATAGAGGAGCAGTGTGCGATTTTAGTCTCCTATGTTTAGGGCACGGTTCAACAGATATCAACACAGTAGTATCAATCCAGTTTGTAAAGTAAACCAAAACTACCCGAAACGGCTGAATATAACAAAAAGTAACTCTTTCCCAAAAGTGTGGGTGTGTCGGGTGGTGGTGGTGATGTGTATGTAGGGGGGGGTGGGGGTGGGGTGGGGTGGCGGTCTATTGAATTTGCGACTTATGCACAATTGCAGTATGGAGAAACGTGTTTTGCCATGACCTTGGTTAAAACGTGTGTTATTTAATAATGGCTCAACAAACGTATGTATCAATATATCAACCTATTGTTTGTAATGATAAGTCCTACAAGGAAGTACCCCGGATGTTTTAACAACATTGCTACAAAACATCTTGTGTTAGTACTTTTTCATGTAAAACCTCATTTTTCTCTTCTTTTTTTTTAGGGGGGTTATATTCTGCCATTTTTGTCATTTTCTAATTTAAGATTTTTTAAGGTATCCCTCGTGTACCAGTTCCTGGACATTTTAGTCACTCTCAGAATATCGTTGTATCTTCCCAAGAAAAAAAAGCAGCGTGTATTGCAGTGCATTGCTGCATAGGTACCTATTGTTGTAATGTGTGTCTGTCGACACACAACTATGCACATTGAACGATTCTTTTATTAAAATTCCGAATGTTTAAAAAAAGCTATACTGTGTATCACGAAATACGACCCCTTTAATTGATGGTAGGTCATTATCATTAAAAAAAGTAATGTGATCATTTCAAACAACTGTTGTCTTGATTAAGGAATCGGATAGCAACGTTTGCACAGTATTTTAGTGGGACCTGAAAGCACATCAGATATATCGAATTGCATTCTGAATTCGAGGATCAAATAATATAAAATTTTTGAAATTCGACATATTATACAATTATATAACTTGAAAGCAAATTATAAAAAAATTGATATTTGATTTTTTACGTATTTAACAGTCCTTTGATACTGAAGATATACCATTTTCCCAAAAAGGCCTACATTTTGGTGTTTTGGGGACAAAATCCATTTCTTCAATACGAAAGGTCAAAACTTTCATATGATTAACGGCTTATTATCCCAGCTACATACACTTTAAGTATACTTCATTAAATTTATACAGTTTTCTTCGAGGGCTGTTATAAATTTCAGAAATGTGTATTATATCGCGAATTTCAAACAAATCTAAATTATTTGATATCACAAGGACATTCTTCGTATTCAAAACGCATTTCGACATATCTGATGTGCTCTCATGTCCCTGAAACGGTGCTATCCGAGCCCTTAATTCTAATATGGTGTACACATGGATAAATGTAAGAAGAGCTCTACATGGCAATTATAACACTCCATACATCGCCATTTTTATCACCTAAAACATTAACTAATGACGTCTAACATAAGGTGGCACTTCACCCCCTGATAAATTTTTTGACTAATTTTGCAGTTTTCTCAAAAAATAACTACACACTGCACAAAATTTATGTATATTATAGGGGCAAATAATCCAATTACTTCACTGAAATGTCAGTGATTCAATGCAAGTGGTTCATTATATATGTTAAGAAATGAGGTAAATTCTAGCGGTACCTCTTTTTATCATAAATAACGTACCGCTTGTCTTGAGTCACTGAAATTCCAGTGTAGTAACTGGATTCCTTGCCTCCGTAATATACATAACTTTTGTTACCAGTTATTATTTTTGAGAAAAATGCAAAAATAGTCACACATTTATCAAGAGGTGTAGAACCACCTTAACGTTATATTCCAGTACCGTCATTACTGACAATGAAGTTAAACACCGTCATAACAACTGAATTTTCAACTGGAGCTACAACTGAAGTTATAGCACTTCATAGAATTAATAATAAAAGCAAAGATGGCGTTGAAGTCATCATGTCGAAATCTTCAAATGAGGAATATCTTACTTATCGGTATTTTACTGGTTTGCTGTTCACAAACCTCTGGTAAGTTGCATGTTAGGGTTTTACGAAGAGGTGGTCTGCGACTCTTTTACTGGGATAAAAAGAACGTTTTTTAAGGGTATTTTATCAATAACTGGCATTGAACCTTAAAACATATACCCAAACTATTATAATGTATGACCACCGTTTCTATTTCATTCTTTACTCTTACCATTAAACCTTTTAACCCATCATGACACCCCTTGACCAACCATACTAGCTCTTCTCTAACAACAAACCTCCATGACCCACCGCATGACCCCTCTTGATCCACCATGAAAACCTTAACCCACCTTAATCCCCGGACTGCCCTACATTATCCAACCAAGGTGGTCCAAAGAACAAAAATCAAAATGCTTACAACGTTCATTTTAAGGGAATGTTATCAATGAGTGCGTGGTGTGAATGATTCGACAATACAATTCCTTTAAACGTTTTAAAGAGAATGAAAACACCCCATATCAAAATATAGTAGATATCGGGATAGTCTCTGATACTAATACCGAAATAGTACCCGCTACGTAGTGGGATATTAGCATCGGTATACAGTAAGCCAAATAATTAAGGTACCAGTTATGTTCACCCCTGTATATCCTAAATAAAGAAAAATATGTAAAAATTAAATCAAACAGTCAATACCCGTGCTCTTAAGCTCTGGTTTAAGACCTTATTTGTTGAAATTGGTTGAGAATTAAAGAAACGGTGATCTAAAACCTAGTGAAGAAACAAAATCAAAAGTTGCACTTTTGTGTTATAATCAATGAAAGCACGACGCTAGTTTTAACATGCTAATCAATGGAGGCGCAGCGCTAGTTTTCTTCTTCACAAATGCTTTGTGTAGAAATCAATAGGGTATGCAATGCAGCAAACTGCAACTTTTAAATTGGTATCTTCCTTGGGTTTTGGGATCGTAGTGGATACCAGCTGCGCCGGCATCCACTACTCAAAATATTAGACCTGCCTGTCGTCTATCACACGGTAGAGGATAGGCAAAATAAAAATTCCTATCGTTTATTCTCTAATTATCATGCAGCATTGAAATTTGCAGACAAAACCAATTGAAAATGTACATTATGAATGCTCAATTGCATGCTCAAAACATAAAATATACACATTAACATTTATTGCATGCATTGAGCACCATTTTGTCTTGGTTGCAGAATTCAACATACTCCATGGTTCGATATACATTTGTACGACGTTCTTAAGCTTATACTAAAATTCAGAGTTCTGTTCAAACACTGTCAAAGCACCTCGTGGACGTGTCACGTCTGTTCGTCAGGATATTTCAATAGTGAATTTGGCTGAAACCAGCAACGGGTCCGGATTTTAGTAAACAGCATGCGCCGACGTTGTAATGCACTTGTTAACAGTGTAGGAGGACACATTACCTACTGAAAATCTAGACTTTACATTTTATTTCCATTACAAACACATGAACAGACCTGACATACACTATTGTTTGAAAATTGACTCACGTGGACCAAGGTGCAACCTTTCAAACTGCCTCTTTTTTACATAATGAATCATTGTGACCGAATACAATGATGTGTGACACTACAAATTGGTCCAGATTTGTAAAATAAATAAGGTTACTCATAACTTTTTACAATTTTACATTTCGTTAAATAGTTTTCGATTTCTTTCAAAAAGCATTAGGTGGAACTTTGGGAACCAAGTTGTGACGCAGGCCGCCTCCCCTGTTGAGTGAATGCTGTTCTTTCTTTCTTTCGTACCACCTGCGCTCCCTGTCCAAGATCACAACGTCCTTGTTGTCGAAGGTGTGATTCGTGCTGTCCAAATGCGTATATACTGCTGATTCCCCACAACTGGTGCTGGCACGTCTGTGTTGGTACATACGCTTAGCCAAGGTCTGTTTTGTTTCGCCAATGTACAAGTCCTGGCAATTGTTGACCTTGCATTCAATAGCATATACAATATTGTTCTGTATGTCTTTGGGTGGCTTGTCTTTTGGGTGAACCAGCTTTTGTCTCAAAGTGTTGGTATGTTTGAAAGAGACGGGGATCTGATGTTGGCTGAAGATCCTACGAAGTTTCTCCGAGAGATCTAACACATATGGGATGGTAATGTTCTTGCGCTGAACAGCCTTCACTCAACAGGGGAGGCGGCCTGCGTCACAACTTGGCGGGGGCCTACAATTCAGTTATCTTAAAAGAACATTCCAAATAAGTTTGGCTCTAAATCTACGACCTCTGGCAACACCATCTCGCCACTGGTCAGTGGCGAGGATAAGGTGTGAAATCGTTGCCTCTCAAAACCGTAAGTCCAGTTGAATAGTTTTAACAAGTCTAATTTTATATTTGATTATACCTGGATGATTGACAATCTTCACAAACGTAAGCAGGTAATACATGTACTCTTAAACTCTGATTTAAGACCTCATTAAGTGTAGAAATTGATTGAGAATTAAAGAAACAGTGCTCTAAAACCCAATAAAGAAACGAAATCAAAAGTTGCACTTTTGTGTTCTAATCAATAAAAGCACGACGCTAGTTTTAACGTATTAATCAATGGAAGCACGGCGCTAGTTTTCTTGTTCGTGAACGCATTGTGTGCAAATCAATAGGGCACGTAATGGAGCAAACTGCAACTTTTAAATTGGCATCTTCCTTGGGTTTTTAGATCGGTATATCTTTATTTCTAAAACAATTTCAACACATGAGGTCTTAAAATCGAGCTAAAAGATGCAGCTGTTGGCTGCTGGTTCCAATTATGACATACCTCTCTTTGTTTAGGATAAACAAGGAGTGAACATAACTGGTACCTTAATTTTTTGGCTTACTGTATAACAAGTGTTTTTCCAATGGGGCGCAGCAAGTTGATTTGTTACATGTTTGCGCAGGGAAATGGGGGTCACTGACGGGTGAAGATGTTCGTGTTTGCTCCAAAACTGCTATGTATCTAGTTTATCAAGTTGCCTTTGTTTTCCATTACCTTCATTTATCAGATTTAATACTGAAGAAAGGCATACTCATAAAGTTCAGTGTTAGATACATGGGGAGAGAGCAAACCGGAGAACCAGTAGAAAACCTGAGAGGCTGTGTAGCGGACTGGAAACCAAGTGTACATACAGTTGTCTGGGAACGGCCATGGCTAAAATCCGGGAACTCAGTGGTGCAACGAAGAACAGCAACGTTGCGCTAATACACCCCATCATCATTCATTGTAAACAAATAACAATCGAAGTCATCGCGTTTTTGTTTGCGTTTTATCTACAGCGGAGTATTGTCCATCATACACAGATGTTTTTGGAAATTATGTCAGCGGTTTCAACTGCCCAAATATTTTTGATGATCAGGATGAAATCTACTGCTGTGGTTTTTCGTGGGATAAATATTGCTGTGACAATTCTGGGAATGGGTGGGGTGTCGATGCAGACACAGGCTTCAACAATGAAGAATTTGACGACCTAACTGATATCTGGAATGACGCAGTCGATGGAGGAGGAACTGCAATAGCGCTTGCGTGAGTACAATATACAAAATTTGACCAGATCTAATTCACTCAGGCTAAAGTCTTTTTTTTTTTAAACTGATTTATTATCAGGTTTATAATTTTATGAATAAAAAAATTCCCTTTCTATCAGTCCAAACCCCACATTTATAACTGATTTGGTTGCAAAGTTTAAACATTTGTACATGTTCATAGTCTAACTATGTCTAACTACACTTTAAACCTATTTCTAGCTATATCGTATTTGCCGATATTAGCCAGGTCAGGTCACATACGAGTATAACGACTAAAATGAGAATTCGAGCAAAAACCCAAAACTGTAGCGATGAATCGAGACCTATTTCGGGTCTCGGGCTGCCTTTATATAAATGGATCAGAATCAGAAAAATAAATCAGTTAATTAAGCACTTGTACACATGTATTAACATTAGCTAGTGTCTATGCGGTGTTCACAGAATTGGGGTCAAAAGAATTCACTTCCGGTTGATACCAAAACATTCAAAAATATCTTCTTTAGAAATAACATAGCAGAGTGATGATACTTGCACACCTTGGTCAATGTATAATAGGACCTAATGTGTTTTGGGCCGATAGTCGAATATATGAAAACGACTGTATTTGTGGTCCCAGCACAACAGATATTGTCGAGTTAATTTTTTTAATGAATTCTATCTCTGATTCTAATGTTTTTTTAAACCTGATGTTAGACATGCTCTGGGCCTCTTTTGTTTTTCACACTTTTGTTAAAGGGGAATTTACTGATAAACAGCCTCACCCCCTCCCCTGTTTTCTTAAGTAAGAGATTTTTTATACCATTGCAAACCATCTGGCTACAGAATGTGTGTGCAAAAAGTTTCTTCCCGATTTATTTGGCAATAGTATCGTGAAATTTGTATTTATGTTCTATTAAGGCGAGTCGGAGCCTTCAGACCATATTTTTCCAGTCTTTTGTAAGTTTGCTTAAATATACAGTTTGTTACTGCAGGGTAATATATTGATCTTATTGGAAATTTTCATATGTATTGCAGTTATTGACTTATGACAAATAATAGGCCAAAACGAAAGTTTGCCATATTTTCTCACGTATTAAACGTATTTTGTGGGCTTTAACGACAATACTACAAATCTGTTTATGAAATTTCGGCCTAAAAATGTTACACTCTTTCAAAACTTACTCGTTCTCTTGATCGTCTTTTGATAGGCCATTTGTTAAGTATTCAAGAGTAGAGCATGATACAGTGTTATCTTGCTCCTTGTCAGGTGGTGGATAATCGTAGTCATCGTCATCGGTATTCTCGTCGTCATCGTCATTCCAATCATTATCATTATCATTTGTGTGGTACGTAGTAAGGCATCTTCTGGTGGCAGGACTACTGTGGTTTCAGCACATAGTAGGTATTTTTTTAATTATCCAGCTAGGCCTAGTCAACGTAAGCACGATTCCGCGTGCCCTACTCAATGCCCGCATCAGTTACTGTATACCGGCACCACAAGTATATCACCGCCGTAAAGTGATGATGATAAACTGTGCTACAACAAAGTCTTTACTTTACTTTTCAGCTTACTCGTGCTCATGCATCGGGTGGGGAATTCAATTGTTTGAATACTCGACGTGCTGGAATTTCATAGTTTGAATCGTGAAACTCACTTAGTTTTTGTAAAAGTGGGGAGTTGTGTAGAAATTGTAATAATTATATAACATGCGGCATACATATTGTAACACCCAGTTTTGACATGATTTGAAGTGCTATGACATGTGAAAACAATCTATGGTGTCACTTAGATACTTCATTCTATACTCAAGATATATTTTAGTATAGCTAGTAACTACTAACTAACAATAGTGATAACAGCAGATCCCCCTATATTTTACTACGGTCATGCTGCGATTATATTTCACTATTTGAATATCACATAATATCTTCCTGATTGCTCTTTTTTTTAATTTCAGATACTTCTGATCCTACAAGAAGAGCTGCTACAATATCCTCCACCAACGGCATGGACATGACATACCCTACAGGTTACAACTGAACAACATATAATAATTCAGCATTGTGCAGCACATCCCACAAGTGATTAACTTTTGAAACATGCCACCCCAAACTTTCAGAAAAAAACACGGTTTTGTTCATTCATTTTCTTTTGAATGTTTTAAGATTAAATTATTAATTTTGCACGGCCGGGTATGATATAAATGGATATCCCTACATGCCCACATTTCTTTGTATACCAGTGGACAGGAGGTAACATATTTGCGCACGCCAGAACCCACGATTCTTTGATGCCATGGTGAACTATAGTTATTTTAAACTTAATGTGGACAATGAGGGCGCAATTTATCTTTAATCTTGGTTTCATATTTACAAGGGTCAGACACTTGTTTGCTGGCGTCAAAACATCAGAAACATTGATACAAAATCGCAAGGACATTTTTAAAGAATTCTTTGTTATGAAAGTTGAGGATTTGATCAAGTTTTTTGTCCAAATGAAATTTAGAATATGAAGACCTGATAGTCCATATTTGGTATTTTGAGATATGATCGTTTAAACTTAAAAAAAAAAATTGGAAACCAAAAAAGGCATAACATTGATACTTCTCAGGTATGGGTATAGGCAAGAAGAATCATTTTGTAAATCAACCCAGTAAATATCTGTAATATTGATCGATATTGATCGATTTATCATTTTTAGACTTACGGTCTTCTTGCGCTCGGATTGAAACAAAACCGTATAACTCAAAACTGAATGCAGATGTTGGAAAATATTTAACCGTATTGGTAATATATGTGCAAAGACAAGCAATTTGACACCTTGTTTGTTGATTTTGAAGGCTGTTTTATAATGTGTCCTCAGTTGACCGGAAGTGACCCTCAAACTCAATAACCGAGCTCAAAATGTATAATAAATTATATATTTTCGTAATCGTTGTGATGACACGAGTAATTTGACATGTCTCTTGACGACATTGGATTTTTTTTCATTTTTGACCCCTCTTGACCCCTCACGTGACCCCTATGGGGGGGGGGGGGGGCAAATGTCAAAAAAATTGTCAACATTTTTGTTTTCATCCAATAACTTCAAAACCACATGTAACTCAATTTCATCAAAAGTGGACTTACAGTCTTCTTGCGCTCAGGACTTCATATGAAAATAGCGCCCTCCATTTTAACACAAATGTACATTTATAGATTAATAAAATTTAAAACAAACCGACAAAAAAAAGAAAGAAAAACAGAAAAAAGGTGAAATAATTTGATAAACAGAAGAAAGTCTATTTTAAAAGTAGTTGAAATGTTTTAAATGTTTTTTTCCAATTTTACATAAAAATGCCAAATCTTGAAATACCCCCATAACACGTTTTTCCTATTTCTGTTTGGTTTTTCTTACTTATTTAAATGTTTAACCTTTTGCATGCCTGAGTATAAAATATCTGAATGTATCATCATGACAAAATATACTGAAGAGAAATTGTTGCACTAGTCTACAGAAACTACAGTGGTTATTTAGTCCAAACAGAGCTCCATTCATTTAATCACATTAGACAACATAATTGTGGAGCCAGAAAATTTGAATAATAACATTCACAAAAAAAATTCTCTGTACCTAAATTGCTCCGTTATAACCTACCTTTAAACCACTAAAATATATCGTGTTACCTAACAAGGTATTTGATCCTACTTGAATACTGAGGTCTAGACGTATGAACTCCGCAGGATATCGTTAACACTCTATATTCCACTTATCAATGAAGCTGAGTCTCTGTTCACCCTTTAAAATTAGCAAAAAGTATATTAAAATTTACAAATTTTTCATGAAAGATCAAAAGTTACATGTAATGTATATCGGCTGAGAGGTTCATTGTCTAATACATCAAGCTATCAGCGTATTTCATTTTGTCAAGTACGCTCGTACCGTCCAGTAGATGATGTCATTTATTACCATCATCGGGCTCAAAGAACAGGTTTATGTATAGTCCAGGTAATGAGAGTCAACGTCTCTTAAATTGATAAAAAGTTTTCACATTTAATTCCTAGGTGGTATTTCATAACTGCAAAAAGAACTTGATGGTTTGGGCGATTTGTGCAACCAAAATGACATGCTACCAAATCCTGGAATGTCATTTTATGCACATCATTTTTTGAAAACAGAGCATTGCTTCATTCCATTGACTCTCAATGGACCTGGTTTTTATGTCACTCAGAATAATCAATCTCAGATCTTAGTTGGACTACTGATATACACTGGTATCTCGAACCTCTAGACGTATGTATGTGCTTTTGTTCTAAGCCGCTTTTATGTTTCGTACGATGACCTTTCTTGTGTATATCAAATGTACATTCGGCCTATCACGGAATATGCCAGCCCATTATGGCATACTACTATCTCCAGGGCATAGTCTGAGCAGATGGATCTCGGCCAGATTAGCTGTTGGTGCGATTCGGCCAGGGTTTGCAAGCGTCTGCTAAACATTCTCAAATTATGCTTAAAACCAAAGGTGATCGGCACGGTAGGAATCTAAGGAATACCCAATAGCTTGATCCTCTCGCTGTCGGCGAAGCAGGTACACACAATCTACTACAATCTACTGTTCCCCAATTTGTGGAACGTCTTAATTATATATGATTTCCTTTTTGCCTTTTAATGATTTGCTCTTGTATGCTTTTGTTGTTGCTTCGTTTCTTGTTTTTGTACCTATATTTAATTGTTACCCAGGCGTAAATAAATTTAAAAAATAATAATAAATAAATAATAAATAAATAAATAAATAAATAAATAAATAAACAAATAAATAATAAATAAATAAATAAAATCACGTGTGTGAATAATTATAGTTCTTTTATAATTGTTAACCTACCTTTATAGCTTTAAAATATATGGAGTTGCCTATAACATATTTGATTCTACTTAACTACTGACTCAAGTACAGACGCATGCCAGTTATATTCTCAATTCCACTCACCATCGAAGTACAGTCTCTTCAAATCTTAAACTTGGCAAAGAAGCATATTACAATGGACAAATTATTCATCAAAGATCAAAAGTTACATGTAATGTATCTTACTGGAGGGGCGCATTGTATATACATTTCAATCTGCCGACGTAATTTATTTCGTCAAGTACACTTGCACCATCCAGGGCATGATAAAATGATGTCATTATTTAATAGCCTCCTTGGGTTTAAAAGAAGAACACTATTAATTGTCAAGATAAGCAAACTTTGCTACTCTTAATATGTTTATTCTGGCTATATGTTTTTCAAATCAGAATTACCTATACAAATATCCTCACCTCACCTCACCAGGCTGTGTTCGACCATTGTTGGACGTAGCCCTCTTCTTGATTCTTCCACTGTTCTCTTGCATTTCTTGTCCATGTAGGTCCCATGCAGGCAGTAATGTCATCACGCCACCTCCTCTTCTGTCTTCCTCTTGATCTTTTCCCTGTTCTTGGTTGCCATTCTGTAAGCCGTTTAGTCCATCTGTTATCTTCCCTTCGTGCAAGGTGACCTGCCCATCTCCATTTCGCTTCTTTGAGTTTCACCATAATGTCTTTGACTTGAGTTTGACGTCTTATTTCAGTGTTCTTAATTGTATCCCTTAAGGTAATGTGTAGCATCTTCCTTTCCATTGCTCTTTGGGCTGTTTGTAATTTCCGTTCCAGGTACTTGGTTGTTGTCCATGTTTCTGCCCCATATGTCATTGTTGGCAATACACACTGGTTGAACATTCTACTTCTCAGATACATTGGTAACTTTTTATCACATAGAATGTCCTTGAATCTTCCAAAGCAACTCCAACCTGCCTTTATTCTGATCGGAGCTTCTTCCCTGGTGTTGTCCTCCATCTTCACTGTTTGGCCGAGATATTTATAACCATCCACTTTTTCGATACCATCGCCTTCAACTACAATGACATCCTCTGACTGGTGGTTTGTCATATATTTTGTTTTGCCCTTGTGTATGTTCAGTCCAATCTTTTTTACTTCCTTTATTCAGATCATTTAACTGGACCTCCATATCCTTTACTGATCTTGTCACCAAAGCTACATCATCTGCGAATCTCAGATCTGTTAGCTTCTCGCCATCTATGATCCCTCTCTCCTGTAGGTTCAGCTTTCTGAATATATCTTCCATTGCTGCAGTGAATATTTTAGGGCGATATTGTGTCTCCCTGTCTCACACCACGCTGAATTCGGATTGTGTTTGAAACATCGTTTTCAATGTGAATTTTGGCTGTGGCAGTTGTGTATATGTCCTCGAAAATTTGGACATAACCTTCATTGACTCCAACTTTACGTAGTGCTGTAAAGAGGTCTTTATGTTCCACTGAGTCAAAGGCCTTCTCATAGTCTATATATCCAATGCATAGCTTCAAATTATATTCATTTGCCTTCTCAATAAGTTGGTTGATGGCATGCAGATGGTCTACTTTTGAATATCCACTTCTGAAGCCTGCCTGTTCTCTTGGTTGGTTTTCATCAAGCACTCCTTTTATTCTGTTCTGTATTATCCTTGTGAAAATGTTGTAAACATGTGATAACAGTCTGATAGGTCTGTAGTTTTTAATGTCTGTTTTTTTTTCACCTTTCGAATCACTTTTGCCTCTTTCCAGCAAACTAGTATCCTTTTTTCATCCAATATTTGGTTATAGAGTCCAACTAAATGTTGAGTAATCCCCTCTCCTCCAATCTTGATTATATCACTAGTAGTGTCATCTGTTCCTGGTGCTTTGCTGTCTTTCATCTCCTTTACAGCCATTTCCACTTCTTTTTGTGTTATACTTGGGATGGCTGATATGTCTGGTGATATTGTATTTGGTCTTGCCTCATTTGATTTGGAACTATACAGGTCTTGATAAAAGTCTGCGCATACATCTCTTGCCTGTCATTTGTTAAGACACCACCTTTTTGTGTCATTTGGTGCATTCTTGATTTCTTCCGGTGCAGCTTTGCAATATGGTGAGGTCCTCGTCCTCTTTTTAGAATGATTTATATTTGTTCTTTTCTCTTCTTTCTGTTCCTCTGTCTACGTTTTTTTTTCCTCACAGTTTTGACGAGCTCTCTGTATTCGCTCTTTTCAGGTATTGATGTGTCGATAATTTCTCTCAATTCTTTCCTCCTTCTGTCAAGGGCCTCAATCTCTTTGTCTTCCTCGGTTGTTTGCTTCCTCCTCTTCTCTTGTGGAGCTACTTCTGCTGTCACTTCCATCACAGTGCTGGATATAGTTCTTCAATGTCTAGTCCCTCAAAGCGATGTTTCAATTCCAACTGGAATTCTGACCTCTTCTCTCTTAGTCGTAGGATGTTAATCTTGCTTTTCTTTTCATTTCTGAGAAATTTAAGCCTGGCTAGTCTTTTGCTGATATGAAGTTTAGCCCTCGCCATTCTGTGATCACTTCCTATATCTACCTTTGTGATGACCCCACAGTCCTGGATAATTCCCTTTTGGCTACTGAGAATAAAATCCATTTGGTTTCTGGTGTGTCCATCGGGGCTTTCCCATGTCCAATAGCGTTTTTTCTTTTTCTTGAAGAATGTGTTGCCTATAACCAGCTTATGCTGTGCTGCAAATTCCAGTAGCATTTCACCTCTTTTCTTTCCATAACCAAATTTTCCTATGATGGCGTCTTCATCTGGTTGGCATTCTCCTACTTTGGCATTAAAATCGCCCATAACAATGGTATACTTTCCTTTGTTGGCTTCTATTGCCTTACTCACGTCTTCATATAATATTTCTACTATCTCATCATCGTACTCGCTAGTGGGCGCATACACTTGGATGATGCTTACTTGGTCTTTTCCTGTCAAGTGAAGGTTCAGTGCAGCTACTCTGTTGGAGTAGCTTTTTATTTCTGTGACATAATCGGTAAGTTTTGGATGTACACGAAATCCAATTCCTTTTGCTTCTATGTCCTCTTCAGTTTTACCATGATTATACAACCACATTCCGTCCTGTAGTTCAACAATCCCCTGTCCTTCTCTCTTCTAGTTTCATCCAACAGTGTTTCAAACACTTCCTCTGTTCTCAGAGTCCTTGTATTATAAGTACAAATGTTCATCTTTTGTCCAGCCATTTTTCCAGTCTCAATCTTGAAGTTTCCGTTAGGCTTTGGCTTCAAGACGTCATGTTGAGCGTTATGACTAGGCAATTTACAGCTTCTGCATGGTTGATAGCTGTGCCCATTCTGGCCATGGGCTCTATGGCCTCTAGTTTTGCTCCTTTCCATAATCATGAAGGTTTTTTGCCATAAATCGACGCGCTGTCAGGGCGTGTTGTCGATTGAGGTTTCTGTCAGGGTTACCTCGCACTTATTCTCCTCCTATCTGTAGACAATCCTGGAGATGTAGGTTCGATGTTCTTGAGATGTCTTACAGCAAGCAACATCTGCAACCATCCAGACTGCTCCAACAGCCTTTCAGGTCACAGAATATTGCCCCCAGAGCCCCCGACTGTTAACTTTGCCGCAAGGCAGAGCCATAACAGGCGACACGCGATTGACTTGCAATCTTCGAGAACGTGGGGGTTGGTAATTACATAGTGGCGATTAGGAACAAGAGGGCTGATGGAATGCCTCCTGTGCCTACAACCGTATAGTATAGTAAGAATAGCAAAGCAAGCAAAGGGTAAGTAGCATGCAGGAGAAAGGTAAGGGCATGCAGGGAGAAAGAGGGGGTTAGGTAGGGTGAGCAAAGCAAGGTTGGAGTTGCGCATCATGCAGCCATTTTATCACCCAAATACAAATATACAAATATATCCAGTATTAATTCACCTTCAGATTACTTAGTTTGAATAACAATGAATAACAATGTAATTACTGACAGAATCAGCTACTTATACTATTCAAAATCTCATGAGTATAGCTCTTAAATGAATGCATTCCCAGTATGGGTACTGCCAAACGGCAGGTACGAATGTGAAAGTGTGAGTAAAAGGAGCAAATTAAAATTTTTCCTGGGAATGTCAAACATATTGCAATGTGTCATCGTTTGCCACATTGATAAAAGCTGATATAATTAAATTAATTTAACTCAAGTGACACGATCTGCTCCATGGGGGCCAAAGGAGGCAAAGGTCTAGCATACTTGGTTCTTAAGTTCTGAGGTTTTGTGATGTGTATTAATTGTTATTGTTTTAGTCCATATTTTTGCCTTTATCTCAATTTTAAATTGGCCGCATTTGGCCCCCATGGACCAGATCGTGTCATTTTTTTAATTGTTTGTTACCCTTACGAGCAAGCCGCATTTAGGGTCTAATTTGTATGGAATGTCATGCTTCGCACAACACTGTTGTGGTTTTCTCAGTTAGATTGTTCACGGGATTCTTTTCTGGAATCACTGCCCAAAAACATTCTCATTATTTTTCATATTTATATCTACATAAAGTCATAATACTGAAAACATTTGTAAACCTCGAATAAAGAAGCAATAGCAAAAACCAAAGCATGGATATCTACACTGTAAAATGTCCTGAAAAACACTTTTTTAACACTTCAAACCGTTTATTTACGTTACACGTAAACGTATAATTATGAGGCGTTGCTTACGATTCGCAATTTGCACAATTGGTTGTGGTCTCAAGCGGCATTGCCATTATCTGTATCTTTGTTATGAACCTCATAGCGAATCAGACAAACACAAGGTTCGTGGATAAAGTAATTCCCTGTGCAGTTTTCAAAGATTATCTATACTGACAGTTCAGTACAATCTTGGGTTCATCTACCCTGTTTAATGTCTTGAATGGCTATATCAACGTATCAGGTGAGGTGTGTAGTTTGAAGAGTTCAAGAAAAGTAATTTTTATTCTAGTGTATTCGTTGTGTGGATAGAAAATAATACAAATTAAAATCGAATGGTCGACTGTTCTTAACTTGAGTTTGTATGTTCCGCAGACGGAACATTTTTTCAAATTTATATGTACATATGGCGCAAAAAGCCAAAGCCTGGATATCTACACTGTAAAAATTTCCTGAAAAACACTTTTAACACTTCAACGCGTTTATTTCCTTTACACGTAAACGTATAGGAGGCGTTCCTTACAATTCACACTATGCAAAATTGGTTATGGTCTCAAACCTCAAGGTTCGTGAACAAAGTAATTCCCTATGCAATTTTCAAAGATTATCTACACTGGCAGTTCAGTCAGTCTTGGGTTCATCTACTTACCCTGTTCAGATGTCTTGAACGTATCAGGTGTGTGGTTTGAATATTTGATGAAAAGTAATTCTTATTCAAGTGCATTTGTTTTGCGGATAAAAAATAATACAAATTAAAATGTGAAGGTTTTTGCTTGTTTTGTTTTGTAAAAATCGGATTGTTGACTGTTCTAGAGTTTATATGTTTCCGCAGATGGAAAAAAATACAACATCCCAAATATATGAAGTAGCGATTATTGTACCCAGTTGACATATTATAAGAATAATCTTCATATTTAACTCATGATACGGTCAACATAATTATAATCAATGACAACTTGTGTTAAAGCAATAATGTGTGATTTGCATAAAGAATAGATTCTTATTTAAATGTTTCTTTTCGCTGATCACATTATCCCCTTTTATTTTCGAGCCATACAAATGAGGCATAACGAAGAAAACTGCGATTCATTCCAACGCCTACAATGCGTGTACTACGCTCGCCGATCGTGTACATGTAACTGCATGGAGCATTGCGCTCGACGTGTGTACATACAAGCTGACATCCACGGTACATGTTCGTTGAACTCTGAATGACAAAAAGTTAAATTTTACTGTTATTAAAGCACTTCAGGCTTAGTCTTTTACGTGGTATTTTAGTATACCACTGGGCATTATAATTATGCAAAAAGTAGAAATCCGAGTAAAATTGAGGGCGTCGCTGTGAAGCAAATCACACAGTATGGCTTTAATTTGTGCCCAAAAGTATTAAAGGAAAGACACTATATCTGATCTGAGGTGTCTCGTCTTGCCATCTGAGCAAACAGTCATTGAACTACTCGTACAGTGCTGACGGTAAACAGGAAGCTTAAATGACACATCCGGGTGAGGATTTTACGAAATAGATAGGATTCAACATTTTTTTTCTTCAAGTTGTCGCCTGAGAAAGATTGAAGGACTATTTAACGTAAAATCGTGTACAATAAAGTTAAAGCTTTTTAAATCATCATGACATTAATGCTATCAAATTTGATTTGTAAGGCAAGAGAGACCGGTAAACATTAAACTTTGTAGGTTTCTTGAGTTTATCCAATAACATAAGAAAGATGTTGCTTATACAACATATTCTAAAATAATGTAACTATACTTATTTTCATTACGTTGTTATCAGCGACAGAAGTAGTAAATATAATGAAGACTGTAGTTAAAGAAGTAGTCAAAATAACAGTTTTGAACAGAATATAAAGCTTTAGAGGTATTTAGTATATGTGCAGAGAGAGAAGAGAGAGAGAGATGGGGTTGGAATGAAACGAAGAAAGACGAAGCGGGAGAAGTAGAAAGGAGAAGAAAAGGATTGGCACAAGCACACAATTAAAGAAGCCCTTTTCCTTCGGAAAGTAAACAATATTTATCTTTATCTTATTGTTTTATTCTATGTCACCAATGCTTACGCTCCTTACAGTTCAAAGCTCTTCAACACCTGGATACATATAATTGTAGCTCTTGTGCTCCTCAAGTTATTTTTAATACATATATATGAAGAAATATTGAAGACAAATCATATCGAGAGATAGGTAGCATACATCATCGCAGTGATATACAAGTATGTGTATGTTAAATCAAAAACAGCTATCACTTTTTTCCTTTAGTTTAGTTCGGCTTTTACACTAAAACTCTAAATTAGTTACTACATGTACAGTAGTTAATCAAGGAAGGGGGGGGGGCGTTATTGTGCACATGTGTAGCTTTGGTCGTTTTGTAGTCATGTATATTCACGCACTTGGAAAATTCATTATCGAATACCAATCTAATGCGATTTAAAGAGTTAAAAATGACGTGCCTTTCCTACCTTTTGACACATAATCAAAATCAAAATTTACAACAATTATAATATCACATTGCTTAAACGTTGATGAAGACACAACGACGATGACGGTAGTAACCAGTGGTAATTCTAATAAAGGTTCACTATTTTCCTGCTGGAATTGCACTGTTCATATTAAACCATGACAAGCAATCAAATCACCCATGCTGTTCCCGAGTGTCTGTAAACGATTCCTGGTGCTTTTGTTGGTGCTGCTGTTTGACGTTGTTGATATACAGTAAGCAAAAGAATTAAGGTAGCAGTTGTGTTCACCCCTGTATATTCTACATAAAGACAGATGTGTCAAAATTAAAACAAGCAGCCGATGCCTGTACGTTTTAGCTCTGATTTAAGACCTTATTTGTTGAAATTGGTTGAGAATTAAAGAAACAGTAGTCCAAAACCTGATGAATATACTAAATAAAAAGTTGCACTTTTGTGTTCTAATCAATGAAAGCACGATGCTAGTTTTTCGTGCTAATCAATGAAAGCACAGCGCTAGTTATATTGTTCGCGTACGCTTTGTGTACAAATCAATAGGGCATGTAATGTGGCAAACTGCAACTTTTATATTTGCATCTTCCTTGGGTTTTTGGATCGTCGTGTCTTTATTTCTTGGACAATGTCAACAAATGAGGTCTTAAATTCGAGCTGAAAGATGCAGCTATTATTATGACATGTTTGCCTTTGTTTAGGATATACAGGGGTTGAAAGCAACTGGTACCTTAATTTTTTGGCTTACTGTATATGCCTATATATTTGTGTAAGAGCAAACATAAATATCAATGGCTTCAATTACCCCATCGAAATCTGATTGCCAAGCGTTGTCGAGGGTGGCATATCAAACCATATGTTGTAAAAGTCATTTTGTTGCATATTTCACCGTTTAGTGCATAATTTACTTTTTTCTACTTCCAATCGCTTAAAAGCCACAGGCAGTCTTTTTAGCATCTCCAGCAATTTCCGCCCACGAACAAAACAAAATGTATATAAACATTTCGCAAACATGCTTATCTTCTATAGCTCGTCTTTGAACGTCTTACTGTTGAACTCTGATAGCCCACAGCATGTTATCAGCTGAAAGCCAAGAAAATAACGATATTACTACATTCGTTAATTTTCCCTTCCAAACACCAAGAATAGGCTTTATAACTTGTTTAGACTGGTTAGAACCTGATACTATCCGTCGTGATTCAACTTCAACAATATAGAAAGGATAATAAGCCTATAAACTTTTAGGCAGAAAACAACGTAATATAATTGCTTTGTCTTTGGCTTGGCATGTCTATGCATGACCCACTTGTTGTCCAATGTTTAGCTTGCAGGTAATCTTTCCGGTCTGTAAATGCGATGGCATTTTCCTCACGGTGCAATTCAATTGATGTAACATTTTATTGAATTTGACTTGGAGGGAAAGCAAATAAAAGGGGGTGACCGCCAGAGTCTATGGTAAACATCTTCATTTCTTTGTATGTATGCTATATCTAAAAATATATATATATTACTATATTATATAATTTGTAAGGTTGCCCAATTGCATGTACATCAAAGATCTATTTTACATGTTTGCAAGTTAGTAAAAGTAAATTTATATAATCATCTGTCTGTTGGTTGACTAAAGGTCCATTCATACTACCACCGCATTCGCAATGCGTTGCGTTGCGATGCAGTGCGTTGCCGCACTGCATCGTACTGCAAACTACTGCATTGCGATATCGCAATAAAGTTAAATACATTTTAACTTGGAAATGCGACGAGTTACGTTGAGTTGCGGCAAAAAGTAATCGATATATCGGCATCGCAAAGCAATGCATCGCAAATGCGGTGGTAGTATGAACGGACCTTAATAGTCAATTATAAAGTAAACATTCAATAAACTGCTTTAATACTTTTCTGATATCATATCGCTGAGTTTATCAAAAACAAAAAAATATGCTTGTGCTTGAATCAATACTTACACTCAATCCACTTCATAAAACCATTGGAAATTGAGAACACTTTTTGGTACATGTATTATGATGTTCTTATAATCACATAATGATACTATTAAAACTGTAATCAGGTTTTTTTAGCATCTCTAACCAACGGTAGAATGTCGCTCCTTTCGCAATTGTGTTTTACGCCGTGTAGTAATTTCGTAAAATTCCATATCAAAGAACTTGAAGGATTGTTATAGCTGAAAATTAGGGAAAGAAAATACGACACATCTCCTTCCTTGCTATTCGATGTTTATAAGCAGTATGCTTAGTTTATATTTATAAAGACGTATTTATAAATACGCACGGGACCACATCCGCGCTGCCATAACAGCTTGTAGACAGTAAATATCGGAGTAACCTTCTACACATCGGGTGGTTTGTGTGAAATCACCAAGTTTGTGTGTCAGGAGCCATGTCTGAAAGCCTTCCTCTGCTTTATGGACTTCCACAGGGGTCTTGCATCCCGGGAATTTTTACAATGTACACTTATCCAATGGGAGCAATCATCCGCCGTTATAACATCAATTACCACCTTTACGCGGATGATGTGCAACTTTATATTGAATTTGACCCTAAAATTCCGGGTGATGCTGCTGTTGCAGCTTTTAAGCTCCAGGCTTGTATTGCAGAACTTAAGACATGGATGAGCACTAACAAGCTGCAGCTAAACGAAAGTAAAACAGAGTTCATGGTGTTAGCTTCAAAACACAACCTGAAAGACCTTTCTACTGTCACTTTGAATTTGGATAACACCACCATCATCCCTTCAACTGTCATTAAGAACCTCGGTGTCAAGTTTGAGTCTGACATGTCAATGACTGCTCAGGTTGCTTCCATATCTAGCTCCACTAACTATCATCTCCGCAATATCAACAGGATCCGTCGTTTCATTGACAAAGACACTTGCGAGCAAGCAGTCCGAGCGCTAATAACATCCAGATTGGACTACTGCAACTCTCTGCTTATTAACATCACTGCCAAAGACATACAGAAGCTTCAAAAGATCCAGAACCGCTCTGGACGTCTCATTTTCCGGGCAAGCAGACGTGAGAACACTTCTCCTCTGATTCAAGAGCTGCACTGGTTGCCAGTCAAACAGCGAATCATCTTTAAGACCCTTCTGCTTGCTTACAAGTGCCTGCACAATCAAGCCCCCATTTACCTCACTGAACTCCTTCACATTTACATTCCGTCTGTCAACCTACGTTCCGGGCACGACCAACCTCGCCTTGTTGTCAACAGAACTTTCACTACTCAAGGGGATCGCGCTTTCACACATACTGCCCCAATGTTATGGAACACTTTACCAAATGTCATCAGAAACTCTATCACAGTTGCTTCTTTCAAAAGCCAAACAAAAACTCATTTATTCCCGGACTAATTCTTCCCCCATGTTTCATGCTGCTTTGTTTATTTTGTTTAAATTAGTAATGTAAGATGTGTAGTTTAAGATATTTTTTTCTGTAAAGCGCCGAGGTCGTGTTTTGCTCATGTTACGGCCCTATATAAAAGCTGCTTGTTGTTGTTGTTGTTGGTTTCCTTCACATTTGAAAGCAAAGGCGGTAAACAACACGAGGCTACTGTACAGCAAAATTCAACTTTATGATTATATTGCAAATGTTTCAGTCGAAAAATATTTTTTTAATCGGCAAAATTTCAAAATGTTATTTTTTGATATCATCGTATCACAAATTCTGAATCCCCATGTGTAATAATTTTGCTGGTCTTGCCCATGGGTCACGTGCATATTTAGAAAAAGAAATCACTACCTACCTACCCTAAAATTATTTTTATGTTACGCCAATCAGACCATTTTCTTTTAGGCCTAACCACCATACCGCAACAAACAAAGTAATACAATGTATTCTTTTTGTTATTGTAGTCTTTCCTGTCTGTGAGACATATTATTTTCAAGGACATTCGACCAATGCGAGATAACAGCATTTTAAATCTGAATCCCCTGACAGATTGTAAAAAAGGAATTCTTTCAAATGTAATATGTATTAATTTCTACTCTCAAATCTGATGCAGTTATAATGCAATTAGAATAAGAATTACCTTTTGTTGAACTCGTCGAACAACACACCCGATACGCTGATACAATTCAAGACATGAGGGTAAATGAACCCCATATTGTATGGAAATTGCAAGTACTGATAATCTTTAAAAAAAATTGCACAGGGGATATTATTTACTTCATAAACCTTGTGTTTATCTGATTCTCTATGAGATTCATAACAAAGATAAGGATTAAGGAAATGAAGCTTGAGAACATTTTCCCATAACAAATTGCGCACATTAGTGGGCGCAATGAGTAACACTATACCACCACACATTGGCTGATGTTGCCACTTTTACCACCGTTGCAAGCATTGTGGGATATTATTTAAAGCTTCCTGAGTGTCAAGTCCGGGCCTGATTTCTGTGTGATATTTGAGACACAACACTGCACTACCAAATTTCATTACTCTACATGTATTGTATTATATTATTTTTACAATACTTGTTTGCAAGAAATCGTACTTTTATATCAATTGAATCATAACATAGGGAATAATTATACCAGCCACTCTTTAATAAATCAAGAAATGCCAAAATTTATGAGATGATTCTTATCGGCGAATCGAACTTATTTCCCATTATGTACTTTCGTGCCTGGAAGATATGAATGTTTTCGATATCTGTTCGCCTGAAACCAATTTATAAATATTAAATAAAAACGTGTCCACATGTCTTATTGTACACGGTAATCTTAATCAAGATGCAGTCATCGAATGCTTTGATACGATGTGATCACAAATGTTGATAACAGAAATAAACATAATAAAGAAAATAATGTAATTACAAAGTTTAATATTCCTGGGGGAAAGATTCGCATTATTGAGGTCAGTGCTCTGTGAAACTCTAAAAAGAATAACTTACTTATACTTCTTAGCACTTTATAATAACAACTCTAGCTTTAAACAACTCTAAGTTGCTTATATTTTATATAATGGATATTAAAAATTGTAATGCTGTAATATTATCAAAATTAAAGCATTTTGGAACCGAACATATACACGGCCAATCTTATGGGACTCACCGGTTAAACCATTGCGGCTACCTCTCGATGGATGGAATACTTGTAAATGAAATACGTAGTTTTAAAGCAAGTGCTAAGAAAACAGTGACTTATTGAAGGTTTAAGTCCGGTATATTATGCGAAAAAAACGACATTCAAATGAAGTGTGCCCTAAAATTATCATTCAATGTTGCTGTCGATGTCAACGTCTTGGCAGATTCGACTATCAAAAAGCCTTAGAGTAAACCAGACAATTGAATTGCATCACAATAATAAATGTGAACTGCCAATAGCCAACACTTCTGTAAGACTTACAAATATAGTTGCCATGGGCAATTCTTCATGTAAAAAATTTAAATTATGCATTTAGCACAGTGCGATGGTTATCAGAACGGTTTTCAAAGGAATAAGAATGTATTTAAAGTCCTTTCACATGAAGGTAACTCCTTAAAAGTCCTTTCACATGAAGGTAACTCTTTAAAGTCATTTATTTAAACATATATATTAATTTAAAACGCAGATACAGACTTGACATTAAAGGCCCATTCAGTAATTTGCTCCTCCGGACGATCGTAAAAATTACTAAATAGATATTGGTACTTTTGGCATTGTCATAGATGTGCTTACATAGCCTGCTAGTGGTTCAACCCAAAGCCGCGTATTTCAGACAAAATAAAGCATCTACACCAATCTGTAATTTATATACTGACAGTAGAGCCTATATGTTAGCTACATGAATTTGAATGGGGCTCCAATTTCGTCAATACTGGTGTTTCCTTGTTTTTGCCTAATTTTTCATTTCAAAAATACTAAATGATAAATTGAATGACTTATTTTTCACTTTTAAGTAATCTATAAACAATTTCAATTTGTTTACACATGCGCTGAAGTCACTGAATGGGACAGTATGTATGGGATATTTCTTCACGAAGTGACAAGACTAGTCTGGGTTTCATGCTGGTAGGGGAGTCTGGAAGACAAACATGATTAAACCCAAGGAGAAAGAAAGACAGAAGGTAGGGCGTGTGGGATGGGAGGAGGGAGATGAGGGGGCTAGGGGAGATAACGAGTGAGCGGAGGCCTGGAGGAAGAGAGGCAGAGGAAGAAATGAAGAGAAAGAAAAAAGACAAAGAAATCAAAAAATAAATAGAAAGAAATTAAGAGAAAGAAATTAAGAGAAAGAAAAGTGTAAATGATGGAAATGACAGGGAGAGTGAGATGGGACGAGAAGGAGAATAAAAAGACGGAGAAGAACTGAGAAAGGAAAAAATGGATCTTGGAACAATGATTATATAAACTAATCACATTACAGCACAATGCAGCCATCTGATGATGTCTAAGCCTTTATGCATTTAATGTATTCAAAACGCCAAGTAAGGTACATTTCACACCTGCTTAAACACATGTCACATAATTTGAAACTGAACGCTGATTGTACAATCTTATGAATACATATGGCAGATATTGCACTTACCCATTTCTGGCACTGAGTAGTCGATTTCCTAAAAGCTTGAAATGTGATAATAATTATTATAGCATTGTTATGGTGTCTACGTGGATTTATGTGGGTGTGCGGGACTTTAGTTTGTGGGCGTGTGTTGGGGTGCATTACAAAGTTGTCCCCAAAGGTATACAATATAGCAAAGTTTTCCGGAGCGCTGACCTCAATAATGCGAACATACGAGGGGCGGTCAAAAAGTTCGTACAACTCGGTATGCTACTTTGTCGCACAGTATTGAATTTGTTCTCATTTGAAAGCTTGGTCCTTCAAAACATTACTGCAAAGATATCAAATTTTTGCATCACTATATATGGGTAGGACATTCTTCAGAGAAAGCCTACCTCCATGAATTCACAGGTACTACCAGAAGTAAATACCGGATCATCATGGAAATATCTCCCGACAGTGGTGAAAACTAAAATGAAATTTAACACTGTACAGTTGCTGCAAATGGTAATGAAGTCCTTGGTGTTCAACAGCAACGAAATGGTTCTTAGAGTTCAAGAATGGAATGAGCGTCCTTGAAGATCATCCAAGGTCAAACAGACTTGCTGACGTCACCACTAATGATATACGTGCTGGTAAAGTGGCATTGATAATAAATAAAGAACCAAACAAGAATGATGAGATGGCCACAGAATATGACATATCTGATGAAAGTGTTTTCAACATAAATCCATTAACATTTGTGTATTCTAGGGTGTCTTCTACATGAGGTGAAGAAGGTTGGTGGTAGGAATGGGACTGTTCTCGGATTGGATCCTGTACAGTTTGTCGAGCTGCCATTCACGACACAGGGGTCAGTTAACTAAATCGACCATATTGTGGTCAAGGCATAGCTTCCGGTTAGTGAAACCTATTTAAGAATTTTAAGTCCTACCTTCATACTATCAGGTTTGCTGGTGATCAATGCTGGTGAGCCTTCACTGAAGAGTGGCTCACGGAGAAATCGGTAGACTTCCAAGTTGTTGACATTGAAGGTTTCAAGACAAATTACGATGGGTGCATTAAAGTATACAGTGACCTTGTTCAAGAGAAAGGTAGAAATAATTTAGCCACTCCTCTTTCAAGTACCTTGTTCTACGAACTTATTGACCGCCCCTCGTATCTACCAAAAGAATCTCCTGCGTTTTGCTATACTTTGTAATTACATTAATTCCTTTATTTTGTAATTTCAACTTTCTCAATATAACAGCTTTTGACTGCCGCTAATGGTTTAGGCGATTATCAAAATGAGAAAAGATGACACATGGGTTCGCGTTCCGGGTTTGCGTTTGGCAATATTGACCTTTTTATTTACTCGCGTGATGTTCAATAGTTACTTACAGGAAAATTAACATACGTAAGCAAAATAATATTGAAATAAACGTGAATCGATGCTTGTGAAACCTTGTATTTGTCAGATATAACCAGAAGGAAAATGTTGTTAAGTTATTGTCAATTTGACTGTACATAATGTTCTTCTTTTGAGCTGAGCCCGAAGTAGGTAATAATGACATCATGCACTGGATGGTACGAGCCTACTTGACGAAATGAATAACGCCGACAGCTTGATCTGTATACAATGAGCCCCTTAGGTGAGATACACTACAAGTAACTCTTGATATTTGATAAATGATTGGTACATTTTAATACTAGTATCATATTTGCCAATTATAAATAGTAAAGAGAGACTCTACTCTGGTGATAAGTGGAATTGAGAATATTAATACTATCCTGTTGAATTTGTACGTTTCTACCTGAGGCAATATCCAAGTAGGATTCAATATGCTGTTAGGTAAGATGATATATATTTTAAAGGTTTAAATGTGGCTTTGAAGGAGCAATCAATAAAAGTCGCTTTATTCATAGTCGTTGCTGTACTATACCACAATATATTAAGTGCAAACTTATATCAATCCCTTCATCATCATGGATACCTCAAGATATTGTCAACGAGTTTTGTTTTTATTGTCATGCAAGGAGGTAAATAAAAAAACAAAACAGAAACAACAAAAGTTATAGAGATTTAGGGAGAGTAAGGACATGAGCAAGGCAGACACCGAGAAAACCAGTAGGGGTGTCTCCACTACTCATTACTTGTTCAAGCTTATTGATACTTTGCATGTGAACGCAGACATACCTGGACATACAAGCACCATAGCTATTCCAAATTTTAGTAAAGCATTTGACCCAGTTAATCAGCTTAAAGGCTCGTCCATCCATCATTACCTGGATTGAACAGCTTTTTATATAGATAAAAGGGAAAATTATTGTGGACAAACTAGTGATGGAAACGTTAAATAGTGGTGTGCCTCAAGATACTCGCATTGACCAATTCAGCTTCGTTGCCATTATGACGGTGTCATTGATACCCCAATGGTAGCATTGAAATAAGTTGATGACCTATCAATTAGAGGTCAAACCCCCGTGCTGCCACAACATTATGAACATTTTGTGCAATGGGCTGAAAGTGATCACACACAATTAATCCCAAATCAGTTCCAAATGGTAGGCTCTCACTGACTACAACCATGGCCAAAATGTGTTGGGACACTTATGGAAAACGTACACTATAGTATGACCTTATTTCCGTTATTATTAACGTGATAAAGTGGAGGTTTCTTTGGTGTCAAGCCTAAACACTTTCCTAACACCCCAACCCTCCCCTTCCCCACCAATCAATGTTGGGTGCCACAAGGCTCGTGTGACCAAAAAAGTCGAATTCAACATTGATCGGGGGAGTGGGGGGGCTTATTTACATTACCCTATCAAACCGTCCCAACATTTATGGCCAGCATTGTAGATATAAAGCGTAGTACTCACTGAATAGATACGAGAATGCATCTGGTTCTTTGATGTTTCCCTTAGGTGAGTTGTCCAAACAAATCCCTTTTGCGTAAGTCAAATATGTAATGCGTCAGAGATATGGAAAGGAATCCTAGTGATTTGAGAATAATTTTACGTTTTCGTTCTACGACTTGATTCAAATCCTTAACGCATTTGTGGACTTGACCGAGAAATCCGTTATCGAACTAATAATGACCACTTGAGGTAATAATACTTACCCCGTATGGCAGTTTAGTCTCAACTTAGCTCTAAGTGCCGATTTTGAAAGACAGGTAAGAAGAGCGTGCAAGATCATCATGGGGAAGCAATACACAGTTTATAACGTTGCTCTTTAGATTATGTGTCAGAAGAGAGTTTGCGTTTGGGGTACGTTTGGTGGTGTGTTTGAGGATTGTGTGCGTGGAATGTGCGTGGAGTGGTTGGGTGTGTGTTGGGGTTTGTAGGTTTGTACAGATCAAAGCTCTTTGTGATATTTTTCATAATTTTCTCGTATTGATTATTTGGTTATTATTATGTTGTTAAATCTGTACGTGTAATTGTTTTTCGTTTTTTTAAACTGTGATGACACTTTATTAACTAACGTTTTATGAAATGAAAATTTATACTTTAATAAACATGATTAAATGGAGAGAAGATCCTATTACACTAAGCCAAAAACGAAACTCATAACTTTTCACAAGGTCATATCTTAAAATCCTGTCCATCAAAATTAACCAACATCACACAAAAACACATGTCAGTAACCACGCAGTTGTCCAACTGACACAACAGCAAAATGCACTGATATGGAACAACTTCCTGGACCACATTCGCAGCCCAATAATGGGTACCCAGCACAAGAAATCTGTGAGAATCGTTGAACAGATGATAATTTACAAAACGGTGCTGTTTTCTGCTTTTCACACCTTTTTTTTTTTAAGAAACAGGTCTTGTACCACACTATTCTACTTACTCTTTGGGAATTTAAAATCTGTGTAAGGACCTTGCTCACATTCTCACAGATTTATAGTGCTGGCACTAGACGGAATTTTGGATGAGAAAACGGACATTTTGGTGAGAAACGGCCAAAATGGAAAGAATTTAAATTTTCTCATTCTTTTGGATGAGAAAATAATAATGTTTGTTTTGAGCTCAGCGGGGATTACCAATTCTCACCAGTTTTAATAAGACAATAATGATTGACACACACACACACCACGAAGTTTCTCATCCAAAAGAATGAAAAATTTAAATTCTTTCCATTTTGGCCGTTTCTCACCAAAATGTCCGTTTTCTCATTCAAAACTTCCTCTAGTGTGGGTACTAACTATTGTACTGTGAATGTGGTCCATGAATCTATTATACAGTGCATTTTGCTGTTGTGTCAGTTGGACAACTGCTTAGTTACTGACATGTGTTTGGAGTAGCTAGAGTATTGAAGTAATCTTATGTTTAATTTTGGTTCATTGTGAAAAGTTTCTGTTTTTGGCTTAGTGTATATAGGTGCCGACAAACAACAACATTGTGATGTTTGAACGTGTCCCGCCGTGATACGACGTACAGTTAAGACGATTTTGCTCCATATCCCTCCCAAAATTCAAGTAGTTGAAATGAAGTCAATTCAAGTCAATTGAAATCATTTGCACATTAACGTTTTCAGGTATGGCTAAAAACAACCAATATAAGTGGTCTCTCGATCGTAACTATATCTCCGGGATAATGTGCATTACCTACAGGGTGTAACAAAATGATTTGTACCGGGCTATGTGACATTTTCAAAAATATATCAAAAATATAAAATGACTAATTAATATAGTTTTTGTTCTATAAATAGAAAGGGGCATATGTTAACTTATTGATCTGATAATCTGAAGATGATAACTTGATGCATCTGGGAGCTATTGTCATTTAAACGAAGATCGACGTAATCATGGTTTTACTTAATGCATAGGTTCACTGCTTGAACTATTTATTGCATACATGCTCTTCAATATCTCACCTCAGTCCACATAACATAAAATTGCTTTACACATGCTTTTAGAACGATAGTTCCTGAAGTCCCTGTCTTACGACTCTGGCAGTGTGATGTGAAGCCATATCTTGAATGAACTTAACACCCGGGATGGATCCATTCTGTAACTATAAATGCACACTGAAGTGTGGAATACTGTGGAGCCATTCCAATAACTTTTACCAGGTCTAACCTAACCGACATTGTCTACGGTCTATAGCCATTTTGCCACACCATCTAGTAATCTCAATGAATCTTATACTACAATTTAAATTACCGCCCTGGAAGGTGTTGATACACAAACTTCCTTCACCCCACCTAAATTATTAAGTCAATAATATTACTCTCAACCAATAAATATTGATTAGAACTTATATATATTATTATGAATGAAGAAATAGGCAAGGAAAAAATTAAAGATTTCCATGATTTTCAACATAGTATTGTCACAAGGTATTTGTCGTAAAATAGAGCTTTGAAAATGGTGCGCTGCTGATCCAGCGTTACCATGAAAGTGTAAAAACACCCACTTTCCTTTAGAATTATGTAACTTCTGAGAAGAATGTGCTATCTTTATGATCTACAATTCTTATAGAAGATAAAATTACTATAATTACAAATATGTAAACAATTAACCCCAAACTGGCACATAAAATAGTAACAAAATTCGGCAAAAATGAGAAGTTGTCGGTACCAATCATTTTGATATACCCTGTAATGGAACAACTTGAAAAAAAATCACCCCTAGCAGAAAAAGAAGATGCGTTGTGTTGTTACTATTTTATCTTTGCCTCTTCTTCAAACATCGTTTAAGTTTTTTTGATATGGCATTTTACGATTCCAATTCTCAGCGGAAACTATAATTGCGTACGCAATGATATTATACCGCAGGGAAGTGTTGCTCAAAAGCCCGCTGTTATTATTATCATCACGTGATCAATAAAGAACAATATGCATATACAACAAAACTTTCCATCAACTTTACTGGGTATTTTAAAGTAGATTGAGTGGGAGGATTTCTAAATAAGCATATATCGTGTAGTTCTCTCGATTTGGTGAAAAATTAATCAGATATAATGTCAACAAAGTACTTTTCTTGGACAGTTTAATAACAAGTATAATTTTATAATATTACATATTAGTCAACCAATAGACAAATATTTACGTCAATTCATTTTATTTACTTCTTTTTTATTTTATTTATTTTTGCACAACCAATATTGGGTACTTTTTGAATCGCATGTTATAATTATGAACAGCTTTACTCTCTCAACGCGGGTGTCGACTGCAGACAACAAGTTTCAACAATTTTTTACACAATTCAAATTTCAGATTTGTAAATTTTCATGATCATATGTGACGTGTCATGTCAAAAGGAGACACTTTTGAGCAGGATCGTAATGGAGAAATAGCCAAAAATCTGCCCGGTGGTGATTTTTTCACAATTTGGGTTTGTTGCGAATTTGTGATGTTATTAATGTTACAAATATTGTCTGATAGTTTCAGACCGGAATATAACTGGCATCTTGTATTTTTTGAGACATTTTTGAAGGTAATTCCTACTCTCAACATTGTCAATAAAATTTTTAAAGGCCGATATCTCAATTTCCAATTTTATAATACTTACGAACTCAATATCTTCGCTTTGGAATGTCCGATTTTATTGGAGAAAACGGCGTTTATGGAGCAAAATATCTTTATATTTAAGATATTTAAAAACCTCAAAATTGATAACCTGCCCAAAAGTGTCTCCTTTTGACATGACACGTCACATATTTGGAATCGGCATGAAAAATGCATTAAAATGAATACAAACAAGCCTAGTATTGGTTCAGTGGTCTTAAGGTAGCTCTTGATATTTTGAGAAAATGCCTAAAAGATTACGGCTAGCGCAGAGCATTAAGACATATGTTAAAAACAAGGGAAATTAAAATGTTTACCATAGATTTTGGCTATTACCGTATCAACCGCGTTTATCCCCAAAGCAAATCAAAGAAAATATGTCAGGTCCTGGATGAATTAATCAAACAAAACAAATCTGTGATATCAACAGCGAGATTATAATCTAGTACTGGGACTATTTGAATTGAATCAAATCTTTTTCAAAATCCATGCCATTATTATAATACTGCTTTTTTTGTGTGTGTTTTGTGTGGTTTTATTTTAGGTCAATTGAGAAATGGAGTGACAAATAATTCTAAAGCTACAGCTAAATGACTAATGCAGATATGGTTCTGCTTTGTTTCTTGATGTTTTCCGTGCGTGGGGGGGGGGGGGGGTTGTATTATGTGTAGGGTGCATGTTTTGCAGTTCTGCTTGTACTCTGATATAGAATTTCATTGATTGGTTTCAGTGTCGCTATATTATGGCCCTTGGTCATGCGCAATTGCTTATGAGTAAATAATCGAAAGAGTGAAATAAAAACTATTATATTTTTAAACTAGATTTTGGATATGTTGCAATTTTAAGACTGAAAATTGCTACGACAGAACGTTAAAACCATTATAATTGAGTGTGTTGGTCTCACATGCCATTTATATTTTACTTGAATAGACAACTGGTATATGATCAACCTGATCTATTATCATTTTGCAAAGATAGCAATAACATCGTAAATCAGATGAGTGTCATTTCATTCAGTAATATTTAAGCAACAGAACACTTGGACTGCCAAACACTGATGTCCAGTGATACTAAAAACACCTTGGTTAGCACCATAAGAACAAAAAAGAAAGAAGGTAAAATCAAGACTCTCAGATTCTGATCCTTTCAAATTTTTGAGCAGCCTGTCTGTAATGATACTATCATAACATGGAAATCTGACACTTGTTTCATTAAATCACATGGCAGCTTACCAAGGTGTAAACATCCTGCCTATTATCTATCTTCAAGATCTGTTGAAGGGTATGGGGATTGAATGAAAGCTTTAAAATGCACATTCTAGAGCCTAGTGTCATACAGTATAGACAGCAAACAATCCACTTAGACGCAGATACATAAATCCATTCTTGACTTAAAGATCTGCATGTTTTGTTATTTGGTGTTGCCGTTGGCGTTGCGCTAAACGCAATGGCAAATTTACTGCAGCGTGAAAACACAATAACGCTAAAGAATCTGACTAAATGTAATTAATTGGAGGACCATCATTTTGACGACAACAAGTTACCAACAATGTTATAAGTGTGTTACCGTATGTTATCAAAGTGAATGGTAAGGGGGAGACTCGAAATGAAGTCCTTTATCGGCCATTGCATTGGCGGTTGGGCTTGGAGCTCGCTGTGTACGAGTATGCTGGTGCTAGAATAGTCATGCCATTATTTGAATCCAACAATCAAATGAAAATCTAATACTTTAAATTGTTTTTTCTTAAAATTAAATTTTTGTCAATAAAAAAAGCTGTACATAATAGAAAGATAGTTTTTTAAGGTTCACGAAGATTGTGTCGTCATACGAGGTATGTTGGTACTTATTTTGGTATAGACGGAGGAGATCCATACCAGTCTCATGGTAGTGCACACACATAAAACATATATTTTGAAAATCCGAGGGGTGGTAACCATATCCCCAATCCATCCCCTTTTGTTAAACGGTGTTGCAACGGCTTGGCAAGACGAGTGTTAAAGGTAATCTTTCACTTCACATTATTTAAATTATACTGTAATTTTGTGCTCAATGCTCCTTTAATCTCTCTTAGGCGACTACTTGAAGAAAACAAGCTGCTGATTCTCATTTATCGTATAAATCCTCACCGCCGTGTCATTTAAGCTTCCTGTTTATCGTAAGCAAGGTACGGATAGTTCAATGACTGCTACGACTGTTTGCTCAGGTGGTGAGGCAACTTGGCTCAGAGATGGTGTCTTTCCTTAAATACATTTAAGCGCGACTAAGCCTCGTCTACTGAAGCTCTTTTTGTAACACGTCTACCGAAGAGGAGGTCTTGCAACCCTTCTTGATTTTTCTATACTAAACATATAAAGAAACAAAGTACCAACAGTCTCCATGTTATGTCAGTATAAGATTATTATGTAAGTAAGTATTATGGAAAATCCCATTTAATTTCATTTTTGATTCAAAACTAATCTGATATTATGTCCGCATGATATAGTCGTGCTGACAAAATAGGGAAATAACAAAAGGGAAGCCCATGAATCTCAGTGTGAAAGCTATGGAGCGTAAAGTGTCTCAATGTCATAACAAGGCGCCCTAAAAGCCAACGCCCTTTATATCAGTTTAGTTGATAGTTGGTTTGTCATGGGACACAAAAACAGATCAAAACCAATCTTCGGTGAAAAATCTTAAAAATATGCAATTTTCATCAAATTGGCGGTGTTATATTTATAAGGCTGAAGACCCGCCCCCTCCAAATATGCAAAAATATTGTTGGTGCAGGCACAAACACGACCGGCAGTAACGGGATGTGCTCTTTATACAGATAAGCGCCCAGCATACGCATCATTCAAAACTGCAAATAAATTAAAGCCATAATGTGTGATTTGCTTCACAGCAACGCCCTCAATTTTTGTTCGAATTTCTACTTTTTTGCACCGTTGTAATGGCCATTGGTGTACATAAATGACATGTGAAGGACTAAGCCTGAAGTGCTTTGGTTACAGTAACATTTAACATTTATAATAAAACCGGAGATTTCCGGTTTTATTCTGAGCTCACTGATCGAGTGCTGGATAAACGTATCGCGTGCGTGTTTACCATTGAATCATTAAATAAGTGACTTACCGTATAAACTGTATGCAAATCGGGGGGCTATTCGTCTTACGTCTTGTTTGTACATCACACCAGCTGCGTGCAGCTTTGCCAGTATTCATGATAATAATACGATCGGCGAGATTATACACATATTGTAAGCTCTGTCCGTCTTGACGTATGATCTGTGTGCATATCACTCTTCGTAACTGTGTAAAACTACGCCAATATTCATGACGATAATACATTCAGCGAGCTGATACACGCATTGTAGGCGCTGGAATGAAATAGCAATTTTCTTTAACTTATTTATTTGGCTCGAAATTAAAAAGGGACAATGTGATTTAAATAGGAATCTATTCTTTATGCAAATCACACGTTATGCTTGCTAACAAGAGCTGACTCGAGCAGTGATGACTTCTAGCATATTCAGCGCGTATCACTGAGCTTTTGTTTTTTCAATCGAGACAAACAAATGATAAAGGCTTATATTAACCATGAAAACCAACACCATGTCCAATTTTGTACAAGTGTAGGCTTAGAGGACAAGGTGAAAAAAGCAAAAACACCAAGTTCAATTTTGTTGCAAATTTAGGCTTAAAGAACAGAAAATAATAACGACAGGAATTATGGGTTTATGAAAAGAAGCGGTGACGTTCAAATTACATGGAAAGGTACGAAACATTAACTTCTAAAATTGCATTCAGTAAAACCAATAAATTTTGGAATTACAGGCCAGCTTATCGTGCAAACTAAGTCTAATAAGGGATCTTTCCGTAGTCCAAGGCGTCATTTTAAAGGTGATGTACAACAACTTTACATGCATGCAGTGCGGCCACCCAAATTTTAAAATGAATGAGTTCTGAAGGAAACTATAGGTCTAGAACTCTTGAAAAGAACCTTTATCAATCAATAGGTCTAAAATTTTAGTTTGTGTAATTAACTATAAGTTTTCAACTGAACTTTATGTCTCGAGTCTCAAAATAAAGTTGACAACATAAAGTTGTCAATAGAGCTGACAGGCTGCTGACTCTGACCCCACTTGGGGGGGGGGTGGGGAAGGGGGGCGGTGGCCCAAATAGAGAAATTTTGCCAGGCTTATTGATAATAATCGTATGATATTGCATATATCGTATGGATTCCCCATCTCTCTGCCCCTCCTCTCCCTCTCTCCTCTCTTTTTCCTCTTTCTCCTCCTTTTCCTCTTTTTCCTTGCCCTAGGGGGGGGGGCCCAAATCGACAATTTTTGCCAGGGGGGGGGCAATTTCCCCCTGCCCCCCCCCCGGCAGCTACGCCACTGGAAGACAACGCGTTCTAACATGACAAAGGGACTGCATGGCAAAGGGCTATTTTATAGCTGCAATTATGTTAATATTCCAGAAATATCAAGTGAACATGGTTATGAAAGTATGATAATGGGAGCATCACTTCAGTGTTCTAAATTTCAGCAGAAGACAAGGCGTTCTAAATTATGACAAAGGGACGGCCTGGCAAATGGCTATTTTATAGCTGCAATTATTAAGTGAACATTGTTTAATATGTAAGTATGATAATCATGATAATGGGGGCATCACTTGATCTAAATTACTAAGGCAAATGGCTATATTATTGCTGCAATTATATTCCAGAAACATCAAGTAAACAAGTTATGAAAGTATTACTCCTCCGAGGGGGGGGGGGGTCGTTCCCATTGTGGCCAGTACACCATCCGCGATAATGAAAACGCGTAAAAAGGGTAGTTTTTCGTGGGTAGGCACGATACGTGCGTATCGTGTTTAGGGTGTCAAAAACATGAAAAAAAAAAAAAAAGGTAGCAAAATTGCAATTGCTAATACGCGGAAATGAAATTTAGGGTATGAAATTTGATGCGAGGAATTTCAAAGTTGTCATTCATTCCTAGCAGGTGCAGTGAGCCCGTTTCGTTGATTATCACTTTTTGCCAAAAGTGATAATCAACGAAACGAAGTTCTCACGGCTACTTCTGAATGAATTATGAATTGATTTTGATTGCAAATTATGCAGATAGTCACAGCGGATGTTTTGATACCCATTTCAAAGTTGTCATTCATTCCTAGCAGGTGCAGTGAGCCCGTTTCGTTGATTATCACTTTTTGCCAAAAGTGATAATCAACGAAACGAAGTTCTCACGGCTACTTCTGAATGAATTATGAATTGATTTTGATTGCAAATTATGCAGATAGTCACAGCGGATGTTTTGATACCCATTTCAAAGTTGTCATTCATTCCTAGCAGGTGCAGTGAGCCCGTTTCGTTGATTATCACTTTTTGCCAAAAGTGATAATCAACGAAACGAAGTTCTCACGGCTACTTCTGAATGAATTATGAATTGATTTTGATTGCAAATTATGCAAATAGTCACAGCGGATGTTTTGATACCCATTTCAAAGTTGTCATTCATTCCTAGCAGGTGCAGTGAGCCCGTTTCGTTGATTATCACTTTTTGCCAAAAGTGATAATCAACGAAACGAAGTTCTCACGGCTACTTCTGAATGAATTATGAATTGATTTTGATTGCAAATTATGCAGATAGTCACAGCGGATGTTTTGATACCCATTTCAAAGTTGTCATTCATTCCTAGCAGGTGCAGTGAGCCCGTTTCGTTGATTATCACTTTTTGCCAAAAGTGATAATCAACGAAACGAAGTTCTCACGGCTACTTCTGAATGAGTTATGAATTGATTTTGATTGCAAATTATGCAGATAGTCACAGCGGATGTTTTGATACCCATTTCAAAGTTGTCATTCATTCCTAGCAGGTGCAGTGAGCCCGTTTCGTTGATTATCACTTTTGCCAAAAGTGATAATCAACGAAACGAAGTTCTCACGGCTACTTCTGAATGAATTATGAATTGATATTGATTGCAAATTATGCAGATAGTCACAGCGGATGTTTTGATACCCATTTCAAAGTTGTCATTCATTCCTAGCAGGTGCAGTGAGCCCGTTTCGTTGATTATCACTTTTGCCAAAAGTGATAATCAACGAAACGAAGTTCTCACGGCTACTTCTGAATGAATTATGAATTGATTTTGATTGCAAATTATGCAAATAGTCACAGCGGATGTTTTGATACCCATTTCAAAGTTGTCATTCATTCCTAGCAGGTGCAGTGAGCCCGTTTCGTTGATTATCACTTTTTGCCAAAAGTGATAATCAACGAAACGAAGTTCTCACGGCTACTTCTGAATGAATTATGAATTGATTTTGATTGCAAATTATGCAGATAGTCACAGCGGATGTTTTGATACCCATTTCAAAGTTGTCATTCATTCCTAGCAGGTGCAGTGAGTTTGTTTCGTTGATTATCACTTTTGCCAAAAGTGATAATCAACGAAACGAAGTTCTCACGGCTACTTCTGAATGAATTATGAATTGATTTTGATTGCAAATTATGCAGATAGTCACAGCGGATGTTTTGATACCCATTTCAAAGTTGTCATTCATTCCTAGCAGGTGCAGTGAGCCCGTTTCGTTGATTATCACTTTTTGCCAAAAGTGATAATCAACGAAACGAAGTTCTCACGGCTACTTCTGAATGAATTATGAATTGATTTTGATTGCAAAATATGCAAATAGTCACAGCGGATGTTTTGATACCCATTTCAAAGTTGTCATTCATTCCTAGCAGGTGCAGTGAGCCCGTTTCGTTGATTATCACTTTTGCCAAAAGTGATAATCAACGAAACGAAGTTCTCACGGCTACTTCTGAATGAATTATGAATTGATTTTGATTGCAAATTATGCAAATAGTCACAGCGGATGTTTTGATACCCATTTCAAAGTTGTCATTCATTCCTAGCAGGTGCAGTGAGCCCGTTTCGTTGATTATCACTTTTTGCCAAAAGTGATAATCAACGAAACGAAGTTCTCATGGCTTTTTTTAAGCCAATTATGGAATCTATTTAGAGTGGAAATTATGCAGATTGCCACAGCGCATCTTTTGATACCAATTTCAAGGTTGTCACTTACTCCCATCAGGTGCAATGAGCCCGGAATGTTGATTTAGAAACACAGTTCTCACGGCTATTTATGAATGAATTATGAATTTATTTCGATTGCAAATTATGCAGATAGTCACAGCGGATGTTTTGATACTCATTTCAAAGTTGTCATTCATTCCTAGCAGGTGCAGTGAGCCCGTTTCGTTGATTATCACTTTTGCCAAAGTGATAATCAACGAAACGAAGTTCTCACGGCTACTTCTGAATGAATTATGAATTGATTTTGATCGCAAATTATGCAGATAGTCACAGCGGATGTTCTGATACCCATTTCAAAGTTGTCATTCATTCCTAGCAGGTGCAGTGAGCCTGTTCCGTTGATTATCACTTTTGCCAAAAAGTGATAAATTCTAGTTCAAAACAACTGCTTGTATCACAAGGGATTGATTTATACCCAAATCACGGATGGTTCTTCCATCTTAAGGTAGAAATGACCCCGTTTCGTCGAATATCAATTAGGGGGGGGGGTCCAATTGATATTCGACGAAACGAGTCAATTACACCTACTTGTGACTTCATTTCAAATTCAATGATACTTCAAAACAACAGCTTGTATCACCTATTCATTTCAAATTGAATAGGTTCAAAACAACTGCTTGATTTATACCAAAATCACGGATGGTTCTTTTATCTTAAGGTGTTAGGCACAATTACCTCGGGCCTTTCCTTTCAATAATGTCCACAATATCTCGCTGTGCGCATTTTAATGATAACTTAAATATTATGGTCGTTTGTTTTTAATACTGAAATAAAATTGAATTGAATTGAAGGTGGAAATGACCTCGTTTCGTCGAAATCAAGGGGGGTCCAAACTGATTTGTTTGAAGGATGATGGTACCTGCACATTCTTTGAGAGTTGTTCTTTTCAGGTTTTATCCTAACTGAAGCAGGTCCTTAAATATTGTACCAGAGAAAATCTTTTCTTATCTTCCCAGGGCATACTTTAAAGATGCTAATTAGACACTTCTGTTTGGTAATTAAATTCACTTCATTTCGGTATTAAAAACAAACAAAAAACCATTCAAACAAACAAACAAAAAACACGCAAAACATACAAGCGAGTTATACTTTAAATCAGAATGAGTTTCATGCAAACTTTTATTCATAAAGTAACTAATAAAACAAGGACGTCTATAACAAAGTCACGTTTTTGCAATACCATACAAATATATATACATTGAAAACAACTGTTTCACAGCTTCAAATCTCAACCACTTTTTAGGTGTAGCGTCTTTTCATTTCATCAATGTGGGGGTATGCCCCAATCGAATCACCAATTTTTACATTCGGTATTTTCCATAGAAAAAATGGGGTATTGACATACTGCGGTTTATGGTCACTGAATATATTAACAAATTCGGTAATTGGGTTGTTTGATTTCTCGAGTACCTATTGTGTTTTATTTTGAACTCATATCAGCAGTGTCAACAAAATATACCTAAATTTTCAAGAATGTTAGGTTTTATTGACAATATTAAATGATAAATCACATCTCGGCATCCACCCATCCAAATCCCTGAAAGGAATTGTCCAAATCCCTGCAAATATTAATAACATACTCCTACTCCAGATGACAAGATCTGAGCAAGGCAAGATCCAGCAACTTGCAAGGTTTTAGTTGCCTGATTAGAAAGTTATTACCTCAACATGATTTTTGCTTCACATATCAATGCAATGACAACGATACAATCTAAAATCAATCAAGCTAGTTTCCAGTCACCCAGTCCCTGCGAGGGTCTAGTTGTCCAGACACCAATCAAGCAAAGCTCCAATTGTCCAGATCCCACCATGCCAATTCTATTCATCCAGATCCCTGCTACCAAGATTTTAGTCACCCAGATCCATGCAAGATCCTCTTATCCAGATGTAAGCAGGAAGGGTTTCAGACATCCAGATTCCGCTATGCGTGGTTTTAGCCATCCAAATCCCTAAAAAGAGATCTAGTTGTCCAAATTCCAGCAAACGAGATTCCAGATGACCAGATCCCTGCAAGCCATGTTCCAGTCAATCAGACCCATGCATGGGAGGTTCCACGTGTCCAAATTCAATCGAACAAGGTTCTAGTTGTCCAGATTCAGCAAGTAAGGTTCCAGTCATCCAGTTCTCTGCAAGATATGGATTAGTCATCTAGATTACCCAAATAAGGACTCTAGTGGTCTAGATCCCCAGCAAGAAACCAAGTTCCACACATAAGATCCCTGAAAGAAAAGCTCTTATCATGTTCACCTCAGCAAATAGTAGTTTAAATATAAAAGCAATATAAATTTCAAGCAATGCAAGGAATAGCTAGGTTCCAGTCCGCCCAGTCCCTGTGAGGGTCTAGTTGTCCAGACACCAATCAAACAAAGCTCCAATTGTCCAGATCCCACCATGCCAATTCTAATCATCCGGATTCCTGCTGCCAAGATTTTAGTGACCCAGATCCATGCAAGATCCTCTTGTCCAGATGTAAGCAGGAAGGGTTCCAGACATCCAGATTCCGCTATGCGTGGTTTTAGCCATCCAAATCCCCAAAAAGAGATCTAGTTGTCCAAATTCCAGCAAACGAGATTCCAGATGACCAGATCCCTGCAAGCCATGTTCCAGTCAATCGGACCCCTGCATGGGAGGTTCCAGGTGTCCAAATTCAATCGAACAAGGTTCCAGTTGTCCAGATTTAGCAAGTAAGTTCCAGTCATCCAGTTCCCTGCAAGAAAGGGTCTAGTCATCCATATTCCTCAAGTAAGGACTCTAGTAGTCTAGATACCAGCATGAAACCGATTCCACACATAAAGATCCCTGAACGAAAAGCTCTAATCATGTACACCTCGGCAACTAGTAGTTTAAGTATCAAACCAAAAATGTGGACGGTTGTATTATCTGGATTAAAATAAGGATCTAATTTCCTTAATCCCAACAACTTAAGATCTAAGCTTTAAATATAACAGCACACTGAATTCCTTTTGTCCAGATCCCTAGTGTGATCAAACATGCAGGAAGAAAGAATCCTGTCAATTCAGTGCAATGGGTATCACAACCAGTATTTTCTATTTCATTCACATGTGGTGAAGTTATCCCTTATAAAAATGTTATAAAAAAAAAAAAAAAAATATATTGTGTTGCCCTCCCAAGTGTAAAGTGCAGAGGGTCGGACGGTCGGCAAAAGGTTTTTGGGGTTTTTTACAAATGCCAATTACATCTGTGTATGATATATATGTCAGTGTACACACACTGTGAAAGTACCAAGCTTATAGGCTTCTGATCTTTTCAGGCTTTTGCTTGAAATTCAGACACAAATTATTCATAAAAAAGCCGGTCCTTTTGGACCGGCACTTCTATCACTTCAAAATCATTCCACTGTACCAGCTTAACATTTTCATTAAATTGTCTTCCTTTCTTCATGGTCTTAGGTGTCAATCTGAATGCCATGTTGTAATCCTGAAAAAAGGAAAAAAAAGAAAGAAATCGTAGTATGAACTTTTAAAAATATATTTGCATATCACTCAGATTAACAAATTAAATCAGATTCAGATTAAATCAGATTCAGATTAAATTTATTTCAAATTCGTGACCCGTAGCCCAAATTACATGAAATATTACATTTGCATTATTAACATTAAAAGACATAAAAACATATAAAACATACATGAAAACACCATAAAATTACTCAAAAAATTAATTGCACTTTGAGGCAAAATCTCACACTCACACATCTCACACACCCTTACATCTCCACACACACCCCTTACATACACCCCACCCAAACAGCCCTCCATATACACACCCCCACACACCACAGATGCACTAAAGAATTTAATTTAATAAAACAGTAAGTAATAAATAACATAACAAAGTATTGCACATAAATTGGACAAGCCAAATTATAAGGAACAAATTGAATACATCAAGATAAAAATGCTGTCATAAAATCACAGTTAAACACAATGTTGCTGTCATAAAATCACAGTTAAACACAATGTACAAAAACCATGGCAACCAGATTTCACTTTATAAATTCTAAGATATAAAAAAGTTCTAGGTAGAGTATGTCATATTTCAACAGATAGTGGACGCCAAATATGCTTTAAAACCGCTCTTTTGTCGCTTAATTTGGGTCGATGCATTTTGTTTTTATTGGGTGCTTCCCCAACCTTCCAACTTCTTAGATTCACCTTAGGGGCTGTGCAATAATTATGAGCCGGGGGGTAAAATTTCCCCTCTCGGCCCACCAAAATCGCTTGCCCCCCCCCTCTCGGCCTGCCAAAAGTCTTTGCCCCCCCTTGCAAATGCCAAATTCTTGGGATCCCAATTTCCAAATCTTAAATGGTCTATATACATGTTGCGAGCGCAGCGAGCAGGAAAATTTGCATATTTAAGCGTTTCCTAAGCGTTTCCTAAGCCTTTTAGCGCGTTTTATTTAAAAGGCGCCCCATGAATGTGTGCCAAAATCGCTTCCCCCCCTTCTCGGCTTGCCAAAAATTGCTCGCCCTCCCCTTTTGGCTCGCCAAAAATTTCTTTTTACCCTCCCCCCAGGGCTCATAATTATTGCACAGCCCCTGTTATGTTGTCACAATCACACCACATGTTGTTGTGGTGTGCTGCCTTATAACATGTGATTGATCATTGTGAAGTAAAGTTAAGATCATCATCATTCATGATCATCCTCCACATTCCCTATATATTTAACTTGTAAACCTGAACTTGTAGTATTAATTCTTACCTGGATATATCCACAGCCATGCATGAGGCACTGACAATGTCACAAGCTACTCGGCTTTGAACGGCTGCACTCCCAAGCAACGGCGCAAAATAAATGATACAGCTCGTCGTACAACCAAGAGAGGGCGCACAGTACTAAATCATTTATTTATCTGGTAACAAACACACGGCGCATGTGCGAGCCGGGAAGTTCAAGCGTGTGAAAACGAAGCTGAGTGATGTAAACATGACCGAGAGCAGAAACGACTCGGTGCAGAAAATCACGTCTTTTTTATGAATCTAAACAAAATCACAGCAATCCTTTCACGGAATATAACGCCAAAGTCATATCTATCACATGTCAAAAAGAAGCTGAATTTATCAGATAAGCGAGAAAGGGTCGAAATTTCGGGTCAAAAATGTTTTCAAAAAAAAATCATATTTTTGTACCCAATAAATGGCTATAAAACATCCCATACACCAACAATCTGCATAATTCCCACTCTAAATTGATTTCATTATTTGCTTTAAAAAGCCATGAGAACTTCGTTTCGTTGATTATCACTTTCTGTAAAAAGTGATAATCAACGGAACCGGTTCACTGCACCTGCTAGGAGTGAGTGACAACTTTGACATGGGTATCAAAACATCCGCTGTGACTATCTGCATAATTTGCAATCAAAATCAATTCATAATTCATTCAGAAGTAGCCGTGAGAACTTCGTTTCGTTGATTATCACTTTTGGCAAAAAGTGATAATCAACGAAACAAACACTGCACCTGCTAGGAATGAATGACAACTTTGAAATGAGTATCAAAACATCCGCTGTGACTATCTGCATAATTTGCAATCAAAATCAATTCATAATTCATTCAGAAGTAGCCGTGAGAACTTCGTTTCGTTGATTATCACTTTTGGCAAAAGTGATAATCAACGAAACGGGCTCACTGCACCTGCTAGGAATGAATGACAACTTTGAAATGGGTATCAAAACATCCGCTTTGACTATCTGCTTAATTTGCAATCAAAATCAATTCATAATTCATTCAGAAGTAGCCGTGAGAACTTCGTTTCGTTGATTATCACTTTTGGCAAAAAGTGATAATCAACGAAACGGGCTCACTGCACCTGCTAGGAATGAATGACAACTTTGAAATGAGTATCAAAACATCCGCTGTGACTATCTGCATAATTTGCAATCAAAATAAATTCATAATTCATTCATAAATAGCCGTGAGAACTGTGTTTCTAAATCAACATTCCGGGCTCATTGCACCTGATGGGAGTGAGTGACAACCTTGAAATTGGTATCAAAAGATGCGCTTTGGCAATCTGCATAATTTCCACCCTAAATAGATTCCATAATTGAAAAAAAAAAAGCCATGAGAACTTCGTTTCGTTGATTATCACTTTTGGCAAAAAGTGATAATCAACGAAACGGGCTCACTGCACCTGCTAGGAATGAATGACAACTTTGAAATGGGTATCAAAACATCCGCTGTGACTATCTGCATAATTTGCAATCAAAATCAATTCATAATTCATTCAGAAGTAGCCGTGAGAACTTCGTTTCGTTGATTATCACTTTTGGCAAAAAGTGATAATCAACGAAACGGGCTCACTGCACCTGCTAGGAATTAGAATGACAACTTTGAAATGGTTATCAAATCATGCGCTCTGACTATCTGAATATTTTTCCATCAAAATCGATTCATAATTCATTCAGAAGTAGCCGTGAGAACTTCGTTTCGTTGATTATCACTTTTGGCAAAAAGTGATAATCAACGAAACGGGCTCACTGCACCTGCTAGGAATGAATGACAACTTTGAAATGAGTATCAAAACATCCGCTGTGACTATCTGCATAATTTGCAATCAAAATCAATTCATATTTCATTCAGAAGTAGCCGTGAGAACTTCGTTTCGTTGATTATCACTTTGGGCAAAAAGTGATAATCAACGAAACGGGCTCACTGCACCTGCTAGGAATGAATGACAACTTTGAAATGAGTATCAAAACATCCGCTGTGACTATCTGCATAATTTGCAATCAAAATCAATTCATAATTCATTCAGAAGTAGCCGTGAGAACTTCGTTTCGTTGATTATCACTTTTGGCAAAAAGTGATAATCAACGAAATGGGCTCACTGCACCTGCTAGGAATGAATGACAACTTTGAAATGAGTATCAAAACATCCGCTGTGACTATCTGCATAATTTGCAATCGAAATAAATTCATAATTCATTCATAAATAGCCGTGAGAACTGTGTTTCTAAATCAACATTCCGGGCTCATTGCACCTGATGGGAGTGAGTGACAACCTTGAAATTGGTATCAAAAGATGCGCTGTGGCAATCTGCATAATTTCCACTCTAAATAGATTCCATAATTGGCTTAAAAAAGCCATGAGAACTTCGTTTCGTTGATTATCACTTTTGGCAAAAAGTGATAATCAACGAAACGGGCTCACTGCACCTGCTAGGAATGAATGACAACTTTGAAATGGGTATCAAAACATCCGCTGTGACTATCTGCATAATTTGCAATCAAAATCAATTCATAATTCATTCAGAAGTAGCCGTGAGAACTTCGTTTCGTTGATTATCACTTTTGGCAAAAAGTGATAATCAACGAAACGGGCTCAATGCACCTGCTAGGAAGGAATGACAACTTTGAAATGGGTATCAAAACATCCGCTGTGACTATTTGCATAATTTGCAATCAAAATCAATTCATAATTCATTCATAAATAGCCGTGAGAACTGTGTTTCTAAATCAACATTCCGGGCTCATTGCACCTGATGGGAGTGAGTGACAACCTTGAAATTGGTATCAAAAGATGCGCTGTGGCAATCTGCATAATTTCCATTCTAAATAGATTCCATAATTGGCTTAAAAAAGCCATGAGAACTTCGTTTCGTTGATTATCACTTTTGGCAAAAAGTGATAATCAACGAAACGGGCTCACTGTACTGCTAGGAATGAATGACAACTTTGAAATGGGTATCAAAACATCCGCTCTGACTATCTGCATAATTTGCAATCAAAATCAATTCATAATTCATTCAGAAGTAGCCGTGAGAACTTCGTTTCGTTGATTATCACTTTTGGCAAAAAGTGATAATCAACAAAACGGGCTCACTGCACCTGCTAGGAATGAATGACAACTTTGAAATGAGTATCAAAACATCCGCTGTGACTATCTGCATAATTTGCAATCAAAATCAATTCATAATTCATTCAGAAATAGCCGTGAGAAATGTTTTTCTTAATCAACAATGCGGACTCATTGCACCCGTGAGGAACAACTGGTATCACAAGATGAGCTGTGACAATCTGCATAATGTCCAATAGCCGTGAGAACTTCATTTCGTTTCGTTTCGTTTCGTTTCGTTTCGTTTCGCTGAATATAATAAGCCATGTCGACGCAGTTAATTTTCTATATTATTGAGATAGTTACCTGAGTATTTCGATGTGTACAACACACATCCTCATCAGGAGGGCTCCGTCCAATGATGAACTGATGGAGTTGAATGTCCTGCTCTCGACCTTTGATGTCCTTTCTATTGATCGGATTAGGGCATTATAATGAAGGGAGCTCAATTCCTTGATCACGGTTGAGCGCTGGAGTGTGTTTTCTGATTTGAAGGGCCGATAATCCGATCAATAGAAAGGACATCAAAGGTCGAGAGCAGGACATTCACATGTTAAGGCGATTTAATACCCTGATTTTCATCAGTACCCATCTTCTTTTTTTTTTGTTGCAAATTTATAAAGTATATAAATATGTTCATCATCTCATGTCCTGAACTTATAAAATATCTCTACATAAAAAGTGGTTTTAAACCATTTTAGAAAATCATTTTAGCCCTACATATTTTTTTTTTTTTTTTTACTGTATCCTGGTAACTGAGATGTGTGTTTCATAACAACCCATAATTTATTCTATTGAACATGTCCAAGTAGAATACATGAATAGAATACATTAAATCCTTTGTTATACTATCTATAGAAATATACTCACTGATTATAACACTGAATAAATTAAATAGGCCTAAATAATCTCTTCCACATAGACAATTTTATACTACACCATGTATGTATCTTCTATAATATGTTGTTAGGAAAAGAGATTAAAAAAGGCTATAAGGTCATCAAAGGTCAGGTTATAGGTCAATTGGTTCAGGTCAAATTCAGGCATCAATTTTGAATACATGTGATAGTCTGTGATATCATACATGTCATAATGAGGCATCAATTTTGATATTTTGTCTGTTACTGGATATATAATGGAAATGTGTGAGGTGGATATACTAAAATACCTTGGGATGTAAATGGTGAGTACAATTTAGATTGCCTAGTTGAGTTGGATTGGGCAAATAAATATAAAATAGTTACCAAAATCACAAAAATGAAGCTTACGGAAAACTACCTAATATGGTGGTATAGGTGATAAGAAATACAATCTTTTTCAACATTGCTGTAGTGTGGTTGTGGTAACCTGTTACCTATGGCTTAATTAAGTTTCAGTGACATAGTGTTGCAAGTTCAAAATACAAAATATAGCTCGACATTGAAAATAGAAGCATTTTAACCGGTTCGTTTTTTGATAGTTGTGGAGCACCAAGTTCATGAAGTCATAAAAGAAATCAGGGACCACTTATTCCCATTTTACATATCAACATTATTTCTCTAATGTGTTAGCAACACATATCCAAAATTTTAACGAAATCCGTTGATAGTAAGCTTTCCAAAATGAAGTGAATTTAAATCATCAGTGATGTACCTCCTTTTGGCTCCTATCTTCAAAAGCATGTAAGCTTCATTGATACCGATGCCACCAATAAAACGAGAAGATTTGCCCCTTCATTTTGCATACCACTTTGTCCATTTTTTTTTGTAATTTCTTCACAAAATGTAAAAATGCAAAAAAAAATCAATGGGTGTAGTACCCCTTAAAGCAATAACTTATACAACATATCCACATAATGGCTTTTACTCGGCATTCATTTCACCAATTGTCGGCTTTTCAAACAAAACTTGTTCATAACTTTAGTACCAAAATGGTCCTCCAAATGGCTTCAATCGGGCCTTTATTTTGCTAACGGTGCACATCCCCCTCAGACACCCCTAGGATGCGCAAGCGATACGCGATGGCTGACACATCCGCCGCTCCTAATCGTTCCGCCGCCACTGGTTACTCGCGCATTTTGACAAAAAAGCTTGAAATCCTAGTTCCGCGTCCGAGGGCACACATGGTACTTTCCTGACAGGGCTCTTTTTCTTAAATCCGGTCCGGGGGGTGGGGGACTACCTCCTCGACCCGGCTTGACCCACTCTCCGATGCCCACTACACTTACCAACGTGCAGTGACTTTTTCCGCCTAAAATAGCCCCTGAGAGGGTTCCAAAGATGATGGTTCTTGTTCTTTACAATCTTAGCTTTGAAGTTTCTTCCCTGCGACAGTAAGGTTCTCTTTCTTGTGGATTTTATGAATGTTAATTAGAAAACTTTAACCTTTTGTGTTGAAGTTATTTATTTTTCCCCCCAAAAAGGGGAAAATGGGCATCTTCAATATAATACGAAATGTTAAATGTTCAAACGATAGACGGATGTTCCTCCCAGATACATACTATTTAAGCACATATCATAAGATTTGTAAACTTTACTTCGAGGACTGTTAAATTAAATATCATAAATGAAAAAAAAAAGATATCATATTTTAATAATATGACACACAATTTGTATCATATCGCGAATTTCAAAAAAGGCATTATTTGATATCAGAAGGACATCAGAAGTACTCAGAATGCAATTCGATATGTCTGATGTGCTATCATGTCCCACAAAACACCTTGCAAACGTCGCATTGTGGGATATCATTTAATCTGAATCTTCGATACAGTACAAAATAATGTAATTCTCTATTAATGAATTTCATTAAATATATCAGCACGTGTTTGTAAGAAGTTAAAACTTTCATATCAGTTAAATCGCAACATAGAACTTATATTAAAAGCCACTCTTTAATAATCAAGAAATGTTAAAGTTTTATAAGATGATTCTTATCAGCCAGTAGAGATTATTTCCCATTATATTATTTTTCGTGATTATGCGGATATGGAGATATGTATGATTTTATATCTGTTTGCTTGAAAAACAATTTATGAAATATTAAATAAGTACGTGTTCGTGTTATCTTATTGAACAAGGTAGAAGTAATCAAGATACAGTCTGATGCAGTAATCATGGTGATGCTGACATATGTGACCGTTCACGGCGAATGAGCCGTAAATTCCTCCCCCGGTCAATTTTGTTTTATTTCGTGTTTAAAAAATAAACATCATAAACTTAAAAATGGTATATCATTTGACTTCAAACGATATCCAGAAACGGGGTTATGGTTTGTTAAACTTTGCTCCTTCAACAAAATTATAGCTTTTTTCGTTTCTACGTGTGTCTCTTTTTCCACATTGCTGGCAATAAATATCAAACAGTCATAATTGGTGGTCATTTCAAATCATCCCCAAGTCAACGAGGTTTAAGAAAGTTCTCTCATTGTTAATTGTTGGTTATGCATACCTATACAAAATACAATGCCTGGTAACCCACCACTTGAACAGGATTTAGCAAAAGCAAACAAAGACCATAGCTATTAAAAGTTCTATAGCCATCTAAGGTAGAAGCTTATTATCCACTTCAACAATAGGATAAATGATTTCACTATCAAAATGAGATCGATGTCGGGCCAGCTTAAGTTACCGATGAATACGACCTTCGTACACATTTTACACCGTAACTCAGAATACAATTTAGGGAATTTACGACTCATTTGTGTTGCCGGGTCACATATCATCATGATCTTCTTCAACATATTTCCTGCCAACCACAATTTATATGTGGCTAGCTTAACGTGCCTCCTGGCAAGTTTGTGCAGTGAGATTAAAATTCCGTGCAGTGAGAATTAAACATCCGTGCTTAAAATATATCTATGCAGTTCGATAAACTCAATAGGTGTGCTTTAAATATAGCAGCTACTGTATGCACTTTCAGGTAACATGTCAATTTTTTCGCGCTGCGCGCCCTTAACATGTAATCACCATTTTAGACGTGTTTCTCGAAAACGACCTGAACAAGGTCTTACAGCTTTGGATTGCCAACGTGCGTGCTATATGTGTGGAAACGCTCAGCGATCCCAACAAAAAGACACGGGCGTAGATCCCGCGGGGAAGGGGGGGTGGGATCCACCAAAAATAGAGGCTATCCGTTTTCTTTAAGTTGCATAACCTATCAGCGACTGCTATACCTTGTTTAGGATTTTCACAAGAAGCTCCGGCATGTGCAACAAAGAATGTTTCAAAATAGCCCGCCAAAGTCATGCAAGTATCTCCGAGGTCGTGCATTAAATTGGTTTGAATGAGGAATACTACGGGAATCAGCGCCTTTTGTTAGAAGTCGCGAGTAACGTGGATAAACTCTATTGTTTCATATGGGGATGGTCATTGCAATCAACCTCCAGTTGACGCCTGTTTGTGGGTTTCTGACAAAATTTGGCCAGTTTTTCGTAAAAAGTGTCATGCTTTATGCTATTCTCCAGTATTTGTTACACTTTTGCATCAAAGGCCTATTTGAATATTTTAGCTTCAATGTCCAAGTAGCGTGTCTTTATTGTATTGTTTTCAGGTCAAACTTTAGCATTTGTGGAGACCAGGAGTAGAAGAGCTTGTTCCAGTTGATGTCTATTTGTATGGCTGTCTCCCAGCCTAGCCATCTACCTTATTGTGCCATGCTGTACAAGGATACCCACATCTATTCTCCATCTGATACGAATCTTCATCAGGAAAGAAACCAAGGCAATGTCGGCTATGTTGTCCTCTACAGAGCTCGGTGATGTTTCTTCATTACATGAATCTCCTTTCCACTGCTTTTTTTCTTGCCTCGATACCATGTGAGCATACCCAAATTGGGTATCATATATATATAGTATACTGCATATTTCATATGGTGCTTCACAACTTGCATACACTTAAATGAGTAGTAATACTATTGAGTTGTAGTCCGTTATTCTCCCTTTTCCTGTATAGGATTTGCCAATCTTAAAAGTCACAGCCACCTCTTGAGGTAGCGTGTTGTCAATACGTACCTGGAGATCCTTGACATATTCTTAACACGATGTGGTTTTCATAGATGCAGTTTTTTCTCTGTTGTTTTCTTTAAGAAGGTCTTCAATTTAGCTTTAATTCTTGACCTCATCTCTTTATCACTAAGATCCTAGAAAAGATCCTGAAAATACAATTAATTTACAGTTAATCCTACAGATATGTATCTTCTACTGGGATATATCATGGGCTACCTTCTCTCCCCCTCTACCCTGAAGTTTACAGAATTGAAAAAAAATCAAATGAAATATGCATGAATATTAAAATGCTGTCGATGTCAATGTTTGCAAATCAATAATGTAAAATATGTTTTTATATTTCTAAGTAAATCATTTTAAATAATTAAATTGCACCAAAACATGAAAATTAAAAGCGAAGGCCAATTATCAAAACTTATATAGTGCATAAAATATTTGCCATGGGCATACCTTTATTTAAAAGCTAGCGCCTCAAACTTCTATGAATATAATATTATATTCAGTTAAAGTGTTTAGCAAAGTAAGGTTGTTTTCATAACGTCTTCAAAGGGATAAGAATCCATTATAATGTCGTTTCACATTTTGGGTATCTTAATAAAATGTATTTTTAAGTATTTTTTTTTTATTTTAGGGTACCGCCGATTTGCACGTGGCTTCCTTATACTGCAGTGGTCAATTTTTGAATAGGTCTTACGGTTTCCAGCTCCTGGAAGCCATCAAACAAATGGGTCAAAGGACATTCAGATACATAATTAAATGTGGTAACACGATGCATATATTAAAATTACAATTCGCACCATGTTTATGATAAAGGTTTACATGTAGTTTAGTATGCGTTTAAAGGCGTTGTGCTCTGTAGCTGACTGTACAATACACAAGCTGGAATCATTCTTATCATTTTGCTACCTCAAGATATTGTCAGAGTGGGTAAATAGAAAAAAGTCACAGGCAGACACTAAAAGAGGAAACCAAATGGTGAAGTACTCGTACAAAATATTACCAGTTAGGGCTGACTTGATTTCCTTATTGACGAGCAGAATTATCAGTGTTATAGCTTGAAACTCACCCGAGATTCATCAATTATTTATTCTGGTGAACACGGTTGTTTGACGTATGTAGAATTGGCTTCATTATTAACTAAATGCAAACTATTGATGGCGCTATTTATCCTAAATCATATTTCTTTATTTGCAAGAGGTAGGTGATTAATACTGCCATTAAAACACCTGGAATAGGTGAAACAAGCAACAAGGAAATTTTATAAACATATTTTATCAAACAATAAAAGGAATTATTTGTATTTAAAGCTTGAAAGAGTAATTTCCAGTAACTAAATAGCGCCACCAATTTTGTCATTAATAGGTACATTTTATATCCAAAAAAGCTTTAAAAATGCTATAAAAGTGAATAATTTTGTAATATAGGGGAAATTGATGTTGAGAATATATCAAATTTGTTTGCACATGATGTTTTGTTTTAAAAACTAATAAATGATCCCATCAAACAACCGTGTGAAAGATATAATTCACACCATAATAGATGACCGATGGATCTCAAAAACAGAAATAGACGGATAACATAATATAACTTCACAATAATCTTTAATTCCGCATCATCAAATCAACAAAGTATCACAACATAATACAGATTACGGATTGAGTACGCTAGCGGTCCGTCTCCTTCTATAACTGGCTATCGACTACATAGGATTGTAGGCTAGCGTGATTGATGAGAGAAAGACCGCGGAGCGATATATTTAAATTATTGAAATATAGAAATAAAATAGCGCCATAACATCAGTCACCAACATTAGAAGGTTGTGGCTAACTAAAACCATTAATGATCTTCGGAAGGTAATGGTCGTCGCATGATACGATATGAAAGTTTTTCCTAAGACGATTTACCTATGGTCAACTGCTTAAAGTAGTTAAGTTGGAATTATTCGCACATTAACGTTTCCAGACATGGCTATACATAACTAATACAAGTGGTGTGCCATAACTATGGGGTATGGTACATTACTAACTGAAACGTCTTAAAGTTATCAGCCCCGAGGAAATACAGAGAGATGCGTCTTATTCTCACTAATGTATTATTTTTACTTTTTCTGCTTTAAGCATCGTTCAAGTTGTTTGATGTGGATTTTTTTTTCAGATTTTTTATAGAGAACATATGCTACTACTACCCATTGGAAAATATTATTGTGTATGGAGCGACGTTGTACCGCTAGGGTACGTTGCTAAAAGCCGGCTGTTATTACACTAGCATTATGCAATACATAAGGAACAATATGCTGGCAACAACAAAATTGTTCTCAATTTTCAAGGGTATTATAAAGTGCATTGAGTGGAAATGTCATTTAAGGACAAGACGCTACTGTGGTATGTTCTCGATTTATCAAAGAAGTACTTTGTAGATATCTGGTTAAAAGTTTACTTTAATAATAATTACTTTAGTCAAGCAAAAGACAAATAGATAACATTACTAAGTTGAATTTAAACTCTCTCATTAATTGTGATATATCTATAGACTTTATAACCTACCTTTACATGTAAACCTTTTAAATATAAATTACCGTGTAACACATTTGATCCTACTTAAATACTGCCTAAGGTCAAGATGTAAGAATTCAACAGGATATCATTAATATTCCTAATTCTACTTATCACCGAACTTAGTCTCTCTTCACCATTTAAAATTAATGAAAAGTTTGCAAATCCTTCATGAAAGATGAAGACTTAACCGTATTGTATCTCGCCTGGGGGGAATATTGTATTTCCAATTCAGTCTGAATGCGTACTTTAATTTAGTACTTTAAAGTGCATGATGTCAAAGTTACTCTTTTCGGGCTCAAAAGAAGAACATTATTATAGTCCAAATTAGCTAAAGTTCATGACTCTAAACATATTTACACTCATTATGTCAATCAAACCGCATGTTAACTAAAACAAATTTATAAGTATCAATTAAACTGTATATCAAAATTAGTTTTCTTTGGTGAAAATGTAAATGCTGTTTGAGTCAGCTGCTTTTAAAAATTCCAACATCCCCCGAGTAAAACTCTTGACAACATGTTTTACTAAAAGGCGTTCATTTCCAGCTATATAAATGTTTGGCAGACGACGAACAATAATGTAAAGTATGAGTAAATGGAGCAAAGTTATCCTGGGAATTTCAAACACAAGGCATATTTTATTACGTGGATATATCTCCCAAACCATTAGCGGCAGTCAAAAGCTGTTAGATTGAGAATATTTTAACTCACGTTGACGCAACCTTTGTTAGCAAGCAGCACTTGTGGTCTGATTCATTTTTTGTAATTCAGCGGTTCACACAACGGTATCAAGGCCTTACAACAGTTATAATTTTCCGGAGAGTAACTTATGCTTCTCAAGACTAATTAGACTCACACTTAATATGTCAACATGAATCTGATTGTTGTTACTGGAATCACTTCCCAAACATTTTGTATTGTATATACGGTTGTTTGAATTCATGTAAACTGTAGTCATTTTAAAGAAAATGCGAACAATGATGGCGCTGTTTATCTTTTTAAAGATCGTTTTTGCATCTTTATAAGCGGTAGACACTTGTACAAATGGCAAGGGCATTTTATCATGAAAATGTAAGGAATAACACATATTGTTTGGCTAATGTACGTTAAAAGCGCCCTTAAGTTGCACACAATCGTGCAGTTTATAGAATAAATATTACCACAAAAACAGAAGACGATGAATAATTTGATTTAGAAATGACAATCTATGTTAAAAATAGCTATAAAATATATGTGTATATTAGTGTGATTACTGTTGGTATTGTCCCGGTCTAGAATTTAATATTATATAATGTTTTGTTAGAAAAAAATAATAAATTATCACATTAAACAACCGTAATAATAACGCTGTTATCCTGGTACATTCTTACAGTAAGCAACAGAGACGTTGAAACTCAATCAGCCAATGACAAGCCGAAAATTACCCAAATGTGTCCTCATCACGAAATGTAATCACTAGTAGGAGAAAGAAACGAATTGCAGGCTACAGTCAAAAACAAAGATGGTGTACTAAGCGCTAAAAGTCGGAACACAGGATTCGCCAGAGCTTCAGGCATTATTCACTCCATCCCAGCTGATGCTGAACCTCCAAAAACCTATACAAGGAGAGGATGCTATCAAGATTTTTAAAGAGTACAATTAAAGTAATGTGGATTCAGGCCTGGGTAATTGCAAAACATCGATCCCACTGTATGTCAAAATGTTAGCCTTGACGATGTACTTGTTTTTATTTAGCATGTGGTGTACTTTTTCACCCCATTGTGAAAGTTGTGGTGCAATTTCATATGACGCAGAGTAATTTGAAATGCAGTATCAGACAATCAACACATTATGTCAGCGCAGTGTGATATCGCAATTTTGCACCACACTTTTAAAGTTTTATCGCAAAAGGCGAAGGAGGCGAACGCTGCTTTTATGATTACCTAAATATTGGTATTTAGAGAAAATGTACATTTTAGGCTACCAGTCGCTCTAGACTGAGAAATTTGCATTTGAATATACACCGAAACCTATAGGGTTATGCATTTGTGATGTTCACTCATAATTCTACTTGGATAATAAACTATTCAAGGAAAGATAATATCTCTGAGCCAAGGTGTCTCGCCACCTGAACTAACAGTCATAGCGATCATTGAACTATCCATACCGCACTGATGGTAAACAGTAAGCTTAAATGACACACCCGGCTGAGGATTTACAAGATCAACATTATTTTCTTCAATTAGTCGCCTGAAAGAGATTAAAGGAGTATTGAAAACAACATCAAGGAAATAATTTTACTTTAAGGGTATACGAGGTATTGTTGGTCGAAGCAGCTAAAAATCGATTTTCATTATCTGATTCAATATATTATTGAAAAATAACACTTTGGTGTTTTGCAAAAGTTCATTCTACAAATCACATACTTTGAACACTTGCTTAATTTATTGTAGTTAATGAGTTATATACGTTTTAGAAAAGTTTTTGTTTCAACCCTCTTTACAACATAACTCAAGAACCACAGGTCCTACAAAAGAATATAATTATGTGATATTTGAATTCTTCTACACGCTCGCTATGAATTTGGCAATGCAATTTAGGAGCAATTAGGCAAAACAATAGAACTGTAATGCCAATTAACGGCAAGCTCCTAAGATTAGCATTTCTATTTGGACACATTCTGCTTTACCAATAAAAAATCAATAATCAATAATCAATAATCGAACTAAATAAGTAAATAGATTGTAAAGGTTACATGGGGGTTTAATTACCTTGTACATTGCACCTGCTGATGTAATGTTTATGCTATTTCCTATCTGTTTAAACAAAAGGCGAATATCAGATTACCTCAATACAAATAATTAGGTCGGGTAAAATATTTACCTTGAACACAGCAAATGCAAATCAACAACTTGATGCGGGGGGGGCGTGATTGTCCTGGGTGAGGGCTTGATTAATGATAAACCTTTACTATCCTGGGGGTGCCGGAGTGGAAGGGAGTTAAGAAAATTTTCTGTAGTGCCGCATAACCTGTAAATAGGGATGCCTGAAGGGTTATTCTCGCCTTGTAATCAATAACTTTGTAGGTCCTGTGGTTCTTGAGTTGAGTTGTAAAGAGGGCTGAAACAACACTTTTATAAAACTTACATAACTCATTCACAACAATAAATCAAGCACGTTTCCAAAGTACTTCTTCAAAACATCAAAGTGTTATTTTCCACTAACATATTGATTTAGATAATGAAAATCGAATTAATTGCGAGTCTCAAGTTTTACAAAGTGTCCGTGTCAGTGGTATAACAATTCAAATTTTCAAATTGAGTTCGGTTCCTTTTTGTTTTGTTTAAAGCAATGAGAATAGTATAAAAAATTATGCATCAAATGGCTTCAATTGGACCTTCATTTTGTCAAATTGTTTGAGAAAAAGTAAAAGAAAATATGGTTCAAGCATGCATATAAACATATTTATTCGCCAATCTTTGGATAAGAAAAAATGATAATGAGAAAAAAAAAGGAATTATAAGAAACAATTACATAACTGATGCATTTGACTTTCTTTGTATTTAGCCTGTTACTTCTTCGGACAAACAGCTGAATTAGGCATAAATTCCGGTGGTAAAATGCCTACAGTTTTTCACCTGATTGGTCAATGTCAATGGCATTATTACAACGGAACACATGCTAATAGAGACATGATTTAGGCAAAAAGCTCAATTCGGCTGAAAACTGAATTGGGCATTTTTTGTAGCAGGGTGATGATATGTAGAGCGTAAGGCTATTTGCATGAAACGGGGTGTACATATGTAGTTCCCGGTATAAAATTATTTATTTGCAGTGTCTTTATTGAGCAATAACTTTCAAAAGTTGAAACATTATGTTGCAAAATGAGCGATTCCAACTAATTTATATTAACGAGTCTTTGTATTCAGATAATGAGTTTAAATAAATGTATTTCGCCTGTAACAGTTATATAGACATGAGACATTCCGAAATCAAATTAAGCCTAACTTATTTTTTTTTACAATAATATATATAACATAAAGTATCGTTACAATGATTTATCTATGTTCATCCTTATTTAAAAGAATTCACATTGCATCAGATAAAATAAATATAATCATCGTTTGCTTGACTATCAATTACGATTGAAGAAGATATGATAAGCAAACAAGGTTACAATTTTATTGTCTAGCTGTCACTATACCAGGATGTTCACGATTGAACATAACGACATTCATTCTTCTAGGTCCAAAGGTTGCTATAAAGATAACCGTCTTTATTATCACGATGTCATGGCGAACAGATGATGCGCTCCACTGTCTTTCTGGATTAAAATATCCGTGAATATTGAGTTTATGTTCATTGGGTAAGTTTCTCATTTATTTTGTTATGGTAAAATCATATATTTTGGTCGTTCACATGTTTTATAGATACATAAATTATTATGACTTATCTTATTATTATTCTTTTTATCTGTGTATTTTTCCTCTTCTTTTTCTTCTTCTTCTTCTTCTTCCTCTCCTTTATCATCATCTTCTTCGTCGTCGTCGCCTTCTCCGTTTTCTTCTTCATAATCTTTTATTTCTTCTTCCCTTTCTTCTTCTTTATCTTTTAGCTTCTTCTCCTTTTTCTTCCTCTTCTTTTATCGTCTTCTCATTGTTTTATTTCTTCTTTTACTACTTCATATTCCTCTTCTACTAAACATAGGCATAATAATTCGTTGTATATTGAGGAACAGGTTGCTTATTTAATAATAGCCATTGTAACATGCTTATATTTTTTAATTGCATGTACTTGATTATGAATTTCTTTGAAGCTTATAAAGTTGTTATTTGTTTTTTCAGATTCATCTAAACAAAATGGCGCAAATAAGCAGCCTGCAATATATCTCATTTGTGATATCTCTTCTCGTCGCCTTCATAACTCCATCATATTGCATACGGATCTATAACATTACCAGCAATGCAACACAAAGTTTCACAGAAGTGTTCCTAACATGGGAAATAGACTACGAAGGAGTATCATACGGAGATGTTGAAACCATTATTTGCACAGACACAAACCAATTTTTTGAGATATATAATTGTGAACGTCCAACAGCAAATGTTACACGTTTTAAACTACAGGATTTAAAATCAGGAAGAAACTATAGAAGCTGCATATTTCCTCTGACGGCATACGCGAAAGAAATTTTGGATGGTCAAGGATGTACGCCCAAATGTACGGACATTATTAACGATATATATAACGATGATACAACTTTTTTACCGGATCATTACGGCGCATGCGCACGATATATAACAAAGTATGATAAGTGGGACGTAAGAAGTCAAACGGCAGTGGTGGTGTCAGCATTTTTGATTATCTGTCTGTTAATCTCACAAGGTATCGCTTTTATTTGTCCCCGACAAAGACACAGTAAGGGTAATGTAAACGATGATGAAAAAGATGTATTTACTGCAATAGAAGATGACGATATGAATTATGGGAAACATAGAAATGACGTCATCGGTGACAATGATCAAACAGAGCCAATAGTCCGTGGCCTTCAATATGAGGAAGCGAGTACTTCGATGGGAAATGTGCAGTATCATAACGAAGGATACAATGATGACTTCTTCTACCTGAAATGAAATTAATTGTTTCTATTTCATCCGACCAGGCCTTCCGAATAAAATGACTTTGTAGTGAACAATAAATTAACTTGAATTTTACTCGAAAAAACATAAAACGTATTTAATCCTGTGATTGAATTCAAGTAAAATATTGAACCTAATTTCCAGACAAATAATGAAATGACAGTCTAATAGTTGTCGGTTAATTATTCTATACCGACAAACAGAAAAAAAAGTTCACAATAATGCATTTGGAGGTATTGTAACACAACCCGTACCATACATTTATTTTTAAGGAACATTTTCATGAGCTATTTTTAAAAGCATTTTTGTTACGTTTCTTTTTATAATTGTTTTTCATATTTTCTAAATCTGAATCCTCGAATCATGGAAAAAAATTAAAAAAGAAATGTTATAAGTGCAAAGATATTTTGAGACAAACCTCTTCTATGTTTGTCTTTTACTGGCTTCATTTATTTTAATTACCTTAACGCGGTCCAAAGGTTCATGTCTAGAAAACGTAATTCGTTTAATAAACTGAGCTCAAAAAGAAACTTATAATTTTTTACAACTTGTGAATCACAAGGTCATATCTTAAAATACTGTCAATAAAAATGAGCCAAAATTACTCACAGGATTACCTTAATACTCTACTCAAAAAAACGTCAGTAACCAAGCAGTTGCCCAACTGACACAACAGCAAAATGCAGTGTCATGGGACAGCTTCCTGGACTTCCTTCACTTTCACAGCCCAACATTTGGCACCCAGGACAAAAAATATGTGAGAATGCACACAAGATCCTTGCACAGATGATAAAACGTTGCTGCTTTCTGCTTTTCATACACTTTTTTCATGAAACAGGGCTGGGCTGTGAATGTGGTCCAGGAAGCTGTCCCATGACATGTGTTACTGACATGTGTTAAGAGTAGAGTATTGAAGTAAATCTGTGTGTAATTTTGGTTCAATTTGATGGACAGGATTTCAAGATATGACCTCGTGAAAAACTATAAGTTTCTTTTTGAGCTCAATTTATGTTTACATGGGTATTCTACATAATTACAACTACACTGTCAAACTGTCTCGGTTTCATCACCGGGTAAAAAATTTGAGCTAAAACCACCATTTCCTTCACACCAAATATTAATACCAACACACCACTAAGCCCTAACTACCAGCAACAAAGTTATAGTGCTCCTGGAGCACTGTGTGTCGACGAAAACTCAATCAATCTACAGACCAACTTATTTATTTTTTATAATAGCTCTCCTAATCCGAGACTGTTCCGCTTTGATAGTAAACTCCCTTCCAAATAATTATCAAGCTATGTAACGTGACTGTTGCGTCAATTATGATAGCCCCACCCCATTGTCAATTCAAATATGGTAGGCACATAACATGCATGAGCCAGTTCTATTGTCATTTTGTGCGCGCGTTGGTTATGATCAGACTATCAATGAAAACCCATTTCAAATATCGCCTTGCTTGCTGAGATCTATGTTGATTGGTCAGATTAAGTAGCCGCTTACACAAACGGCAAGACAGTGAGACCACGGACGTGATATATAGAAAACTCGTCTGACCCAGGATCGGTAGAAGTGAATTCCCACAAAATGCTGGGAAGTGGAAGGCAACTTGCCTACAGATTGGAAGGGTCCATGTATCGGGTTTATTTAATGTTATATAATCTACATTACCAGTCGTTCTCCATGGACCCGAGGGAGGGTCTAAATTACAACGATTATACGTTAGAGGTCCCGAGGTTCGAAGTTACTTTTAAACTTTTGCAACATTCACCTTTGGAAAATTCAGACAGCAATTACATTTTTCCACATTTCGAAATAAATGTGACGGCAATAATTAATATTTTGAGAATATCCTTAACACCTATTGGTACCCAAGTTTTCCGGCCGTGTCTGCACTCTGATCAAAAAAGATATATCGCAAATTCGGACTGCCTGTAAAGACCAAAGTATGCATTATTACTGCAAATATTATATCGCAATAGACGATAGAATGACTTTTTAGTGAATTTTGACACACACAGTAGGGAAGTAGTTAAACTTTTCTTTGTAACTAAATGTAACTTCATTAAACCAGATTAACTGCGCTCGGGACATCTTGCACATGAACACCCCGATTGCCACTGCGCTAAGCTTTAACCGGCAGGATTTCAAAATCAGGAAGAAAATACAGAAGCTGCGTATTTCGTATGACGACATACGCGAAAAAAAAAATGGATGGCCAAGAATGTACACCCATTTGTGCAGACATTATTAACGATATATACAACGATGAAAAAACTTTTCATGGAAGTCATGCACAGAGTCGAACAGCCCAATAGCCACTGCGCCACCTTCTCATGGATTATAAACTTTATAAACTTAATCTATGTGCATATCATTGAAACAAATACACTAGCTTTTAGTGTATTTTAGTTGACTGATGCATATAATATAAGCAGAACTTAATGCAAACAAATTTAAACAATATTAGCCACAGCTGTTTGGCAGTTGCAAAACCAAGAATAATTTAACGACAACCGTGATATGTTTCACATTTACGGATGTCTTTTGTAACCAATAAACCAAATATGTTTGTTTGTTATTTGACAATGTAATATTTTAATGGCTATGTCATGATATGTAGCATATATCATCGTCTTTTAATGTTCACTATTTCCCTGCAAGTTTCAGTGTTGCTGATTTATCAGTTGGTTCCAACTATAAACCATTGAAGGAGATTTTTTTCTCTTGGTTTTGTTATATTCATTTAGAAATAGAAAAAAGATAACTATTCCATTGTGCTTTGAAGACATTACATTGCTTTAGAAAAACATATCTGTACACACTTTACAGTATCATAGTATTTTTAAATTTCGATACGGAAATTATTCGAATTATGTACATTAAATTCATTTAAGAGGTGTGCATAATGTTGCGCTTTGGATTATTATCAAAAAGCTGATGCATGTATGCATGTAAAATAACAAAACTATAAAACAAACCGTAAACACAGGTATTGAGAACTGCCACAGCTCCGTTTGGCCAGTTTCGTAACACTTCATAAATAATTAAAGAGAATGACAGCCAACTAAGATATGTGTGCCTCAACCATTGTTCGAACTATACTCCAATGGCTGTATCACGATATGTATATATCACTTGTCTTTGATGTCAGTGTTATTTCGTGTCCAACAGTGTTCGAGTAGGAGAGATATTTTGTCTCTTGGCTTCGTTATAACTCTTTATTTAGAAGAAACTGTTCTTTTTAAAAAGTGTATTAAACATTTCATCACTTTTCACGTTTATTCAAACAAAAACATATACAGGGTTTGTGGTAATAACAACATTAAGGGTAAACGAGGTATTGTTGGTCGAAACAACCTAAAAATTGATTTTCATTATCTAGATCAATATATTATTGAAAAATAACACGTTGATGTTTTGCAAAAGTTCATTCTACAAATTGTTGTTAATGAGTTATGTACGTTTTACAAAAGTGTTGTTGTTTCAGCCCGCTTTGCAACGTAACTCAAGAACCGCAGCACCTATAAAAGTATATCTGTGATATTTTAATTCTTCTACACACTCGCTATGAATTTAGCAATACAATATTTGCCAAAGCTCGCTACCATTCGTAAGATGCTTTGAACTACCAAATCACAACAGTTTAAAATAAGTAATAACCTTAATGGGCGAAATGTATACGCTATGGATGACGTCACCAACTAATTTGCATCTCTTGATAGTGTAGATACTGGACTCGTTAGTTTAGCCGCTAGGCTTAAAAAAAGCACTCAGCTCAGCGGGTGAGTGTCTGGTCGTGGTATTTCATACCGTGTGAGCTACGTAGTACAGCTACTAAGCTGAATCTGTGTGTATTTTGTGATAAAAGCATGAGGGTTTCCGTTTTATATTAGACCCCTAGTGTCCGTTATAGGTCACAAAAGGTCACGTAGGGGTAAGGAAGCAAGTTGAAATATTTATCACTGTACAACAAAAATGTGCCATTTATACCTAAAAAATAGGTTTTTGTAGAATAACTCTGTAACTATAGTTCTTAGATAGCACTATATATTTTTTAAATCCTTGTGATCAGACAAAATGTTGGCGTATCAGTCGACAAGATTGGAGCATTTCCACATTTTTACCCCTGTGTGCCCTTTCGTGACCTCTAGAGGTCACTAGAGGTCAAACCTGAAATGCCTCTACATCAACTTTGGCACATGTTCTTCATGTGTGGACACTCTCATGCTTTTAACACAAAGTGCGCAATTAGCTTAGCAGCTGTACTACGTAGGTCACACGGGAAGAAATACCATGACCAGACACTCACCCGATGAGCTGAGCGCATTCAGTCCACCTTTTTACTGCTTTTTTTACAAATTGATTTTGCTTTTATTGCTTTTATTCCTGGATTAACTCTGCCGCCATGTCCGTCGTCGTAATAGATACACCATTACCCTCATTTACTGCCGACGATTCCGACCGTATGGGCTGCATTTCTATTTGGCGGAACCGTGTCACATTCGCCTTACGACATGGCCGACACGTGATCAAGTCAATAAAACGCTTGTTTCTCACGAAAACATACTGCAAAATAAATTGATATGTTATTATCATTAACATTATTTAAAAAAGTAATGTATAATGGTAGAATTTAAAAAAAAGTAAGTTCTATTGCATTTTATAAGGGCTTTTTGAGGGTCATAAATATATCCAATGATATTGTTTTTTTTCTTTAACCATGATAATTCCAACACGTGTGTTACTGACAAAAATCTAGGGTTTTAAATTTGTCTCTTCTTGCATGGTTGCTTTTAGTTTTTTTATGCTAACAGGGATAGGCAGATTTTCCTGGTCAATCAATTTTATACGTAATCAATAAAACTAAAACTATAGGTTTCATGAACTAGGAATCCAAAGTCGTATTAACGATATCGATTTCCCACCTGTAAAGTCGTATACAGACTCCGAGTATTAGACGTACAATATTGTATGTACAATATGTACGTTATTTAATCTATTGCCATTCTATTTCCAGTAATGTTTAAGTTCTAACGAATGTTTGATGACGAAAAATCGATAATATGTCACATACAATATCTAACAGAAATATATTATCGATTTTACGTCATCAAACATTCGTTAGAACTTAAACATTACTGGAAATAGAATGGCAATAGATTAAATAACGTACATATTGTACATACAATATTGTACGTACAATAAAAAGTCTGTATACTGCTTAATACTCAATAATACAATAGTGATTGTCTCGGTCCCAGCCGGTTTGTGTTCCTTAGTGACGAAGGAGCACAAATCGGATGGGACCGAGACTATAATAGTGATTGTAACATGATTCGAACCTTCCATATTCTGCATCTAATTGGTGATATGAAGTGTACTATGAAATAAAAAAAAATACAGGTGTCGGTTTCCTGATAACCTACATTAGCGTTTAGTCTTCACTTCAAAATGGCTGCTAATCCAACCCACAAGAACCCTATATTATTTCTCTAAAACATTCAATTAAATGCCATGAAAGATTTAGTAGCATAGTCTACACTTTGCTCACCATAAAAAGGGTATATTGTATAGTAAGATGGGTAAGTATACATACCTCGATTAGCAACGCTAAGGCAGTGTTGAGTAGAACTAATCCAAATAAGACGAATTTAAAACGATTATCTGGCAGGAAAATCATCTGGTAAGGAAACAAACATACATTAATGCTGTACTTTGTAGTATTGCACCAGATGTGATATTGAATAATAAATGGTTTCACGAGTTGTTCGAGACATTTTAATAGACTTTGTACTTCCAGAAGCAGAAGTTGGTTTGTGGGTTTCTGAATACTACGTTGCACCCCAGTGTTCATTAACATTATCACTTTAGTCCCGTTTCGCTTCAGTTTTATTGTTACTGGCGTATAGTACGAACACATTACAATTGCTCATATTATTTAAAATTGAATATACTGTATTCAATGTACAATGGTTTGTTTTCCATTTCATCGTCTATTCATCTTAAAACGTGTGATTTTTTAGTTTAAACGAAGCAAAATGGATCATTTCTAAATCAATAAAATGCAAAATGTATTCTCACTATCTTTGAAAAATATGACATATGCTACAGGCTAATTAAAAATGTAATAATTATGTTACTAATGTTTTAGCTGAAAAAGAGGGTAACTCATTCAATAATACTATGGCAGAATTGCTTCAAATATGATACCTGCTACCAACTGTCGACATTTGGAAGAAAATTCATCAGGCGAACATAATATCTGGAAACCTGGACTGTGCAAGATCCTCTAATGACAGCAACGGATTCCAGAATTAGGTCATATGCATGTATATAATGGGATCTCCTACTTGAAATCCATAAAAAACATGACCTTAATCTGCCACATATGGGTGTATACACCAGGCACAAAAAGAAACTCGTCAGTTATATTCATCCTTGCTGTTCAATAACTTGATAATTTTGGATTATTCTGAAATATACATTTTGTTAATTGGACTTTTCTTTCTCATTTGACACCCTGTTCGTGAACATTGAGCAAGAATTGATCAAGATATGCGCCTCCAAACTTTCAAACCCCACAATGAAAAGTTGCAATTTTAACGATTCAATTGTGCCTGTTACACTGTGTGCTTTATTGATTGGCCCGTGGTGCTTGTGTGCAATACAACGATGCGTTCCCATTGAAAATTGTTGAAAATGCAACTTGTGATTTTGGGGTTTGAGGCTTTGGAGGCGCATATCTTGGTCAATTCTTGTTCGTTTTTCACGAACCGGGTGTCAAATGAGAAAGCAAAGTCCAATTAATAAAATGTATATTTCAGAATAATCCAAAATTATCAAGTTATTGAACAGCAAGGATGAATATAACTGACGAGTTTCTTGTTGTGACTGGTGTAGATATTTACAATTCACACTCCATGCATGGATTTCAACTGAAATAGAATTTTGAAATTAAATCTGTAAAAAAAGAAGTCCTTAAAATTATAGCGACCTGTATGTAGTGTAATAGTGCCGAGTGCAGTTACTTACGTCCATTGGCCCGAGCAGCTGGTCAGGAATGAAGAACAACATAAATAGTGTGTAGATTGTGATTATCAGCATAGCAACTACATAAAGAACTGTAAAGATATAAAGAAATATAGACAATGTTCATAAGTGCTAATGAAACAGCTGAAGGCGTGCAAAGAAGCTCTATATTAAGGAGAGATATACAACACACGGATAATGGTAACGTGTAAGTTGTGTCAACGGTAATTATACATTGGTCTTTGTTTATTCAAATCCCTGCCTCTTCAAATTTGACACTTCTTGAAAATGAACAGCATTAAATAGTGTTATGACATTTTACAATATTAATCTACAAATTCACCTGATATAATGTTGTAGTTTCATGAGGCAGTCTTATTTTAATCAATGCAAACCTATTAAATTTTTTTATTTTTTTAAGAGTTTTATTAGCCGCACACGGTGCTGAAGTAGAATGACAAAATCCACTCTTGTATTTATAGATTGTGTTTGCATCTGTTACGGATATACAGTGCGGAATCGTCTTCAATCATGCTTAACTCGTGCTTAGGCAGGTATTTAACGACAGGTGGAAATATTGCGATTGTAAAAGGTATTCAAGGTCATCGACAAATTTACTTTAAACGGTTCGATTGGGCGACTGCACATTTCGATTATGCAAACTTCACAGAAATAGAAAACGCATTATACAGTAATGGAAATATATCACAAAGCTTGCCGTCTTTAGCCAAGCAAACCATTCTTACAATGTTGATTTTCCAGGTATTCAACTACTGTTTTGTTGTCCATTGAAGTCTCATTAGGTATAATACAGTCTACTGAACATCGTAAATAACTAACCCCATCTTAATTGATTGCCCTTTTTATTTCCTCTTTTGATACCTACTATTTGTGTAAATAGGTTTCCGATACGGAGGCCCTGGTGTGTAGATAAGGGCAACAATAATGTACTGAAACGTAGAAAGTAGAAACACTGAGGTGGACTCATACAAAACCAGATTCTTTTCATCTGGATCTTCAACTGGATTAGGATCATACCTGCAAATTGAATGGAAGAAATACAGGGTGTATCAAAATAAAGTATACAGTTTGAAAAATGCGACTAGAATAAAACGTTTGAGATATTTTGTCAAAATGCTTTAGTTGATATAGCTGAATCAACACCTTGTCCTCCCAAAACTGTAAAACCACTGGCACGTGACCATTAATAAGGACTCCGTGGCTATTTTTGAAAGAAAGAACATGAAAATCACATTTTAGCCACTTTCTTTACAGTAATTGACAGTCTTAATCTTCCATATGACCCTCAGGACATGGTCATCATTCCTCTGTATGCAGATATCGGCTCTCTTCAACTTGGCATTCACATCACGTCTTATGAGAGATCCGTCCTGCCTGGGTATATCAACTTGCAGTTCATCCAGGTCTACAGGATGAGTTGTGAAAACCTCTGTTTACAGAATGATAGCCCCACAAGAAGAAATCCAGAGGTATATGATCAGGAAATCTTAGGGGCTATTCCACTTGGTGCTTCAAATTAATCACACGATTGCCAAACTAATTTGCAAGGCGTTCTGTCAATTACCGTAATGAAAGTGGTGAAACTGTGATTTTCGTGTTATTTAAATGGACCTTGCACAGCTATATTTTTAAACGGCTCTCAAATATAGCCACTGAGTATTATTTTGTCACACGCCAGTGATTTTACAGTTGTTCGAGGACAAGAGGTTGATTCAGCACTCAAATAAAGCGTTTTGACCAAAACCTACCTTTTTAATCTATAGTGACATTTTTCAAAATGTCTACTTTATTTTGAGTCACCATGTATTATTAACAATGGCCATTTCTTCAAGCAGGGCAAGATATCCCTGTAGCCACTTTTATGTCAAATGACTTCTTCTGGTTCAGGCTAGTTGTTTCATATTTTTCTGGAGCCAAATGGCTCCTGGCTTCTGCTTATTTTGATCATTGGTTTACATCTACTTAGGAACTTCCACCCTGTTCTTTGAAATGGCCATCATAGCAGTATCGTACGGACAATTTGCATGATCAAAAGAGAGTTACACTCTGCCTAAAAGTAGTAGTACCGGTTACAATAATATTACATCCCATAACCTTTACAAAGACATCACATAGTCAGTACAAAGTTTATTAAAAGATATTGCCGCCTTTATGATGTTGCTCGTCAAGTTAAACGTGTCATAAATGTCATGGAAACAGTCACACGAATGGGCCGTACTAATCGCCTGAGACACCATGTGTTTACATATAACTTTATACATTTAGATCATTTTGGAGCAACTGGGTCAATGTCGACCTGGATTGCAAACATTGTGGCCACATGAGACACGCTACATAATATGCAACACGTTTACCGAAGAAGAGTAATATATCACCTATCTATCTAGTTGTCCCAAAAGGGGCTGACATAATATTGACTTAACTAATGAAATATCGCAGGCTACCTAGACCAGAGGTATATTATTGGGCCATGTCTGTGACCTGTTCCAACAAAAGAGTGACAACTAAGCTTTACTAGTCCTGACTGAATGTGTGTTTTATAATGTTGCCATTTTGTGTTTTATAATGTTGCCATTTCTGCACACTGGCGAATAACAGATTAATATAAATCGTCCCTATATAGATAGTAGCGCACCACGCAATTCGTCCAGCGCGAGAAGTGTCACTGTCGAGGATAAATATTCTGTTCGCGGTGGAGGTGGATGCATAACATGTTAGAATTAACAGGACCAAAAATTATATTTTCAGGTGTTAACTGGTCTTAAATTGTTCTCCTCTATGCGCACAGATAACTTAACCTCGATAGTATAATACAGAGGGGTGAGTATGTGGATATCTGTTATCCGTCACTCTGCAGTTATCAATGGGTTATTGTGTAGGTTAATCAACGTAATAGTGTAAAGTAATTCTTGCGAAAAAAAAAACTACAACAACAAATTTATCTAATTACCCAACCCAGCATACGGATTATATTATTAGAAGTAAGTTGGGGTATTTGATAATTAGTTTGTGTATTTTAATTTTAAAATACCAAACCAACAGCCAAATCAGCATTACCGCTACGTACAGTATATATTATAGTGGTCTTATTCAACGCCGTTATTTAAAGCCTTTTTTAGTGTTTATGGGACTTGGACACGTTCTTCCCACATTAGATACCGTGCTAAAATATAATAGCAAAAGAAAGATCTCTTAGACGTCCAAGAAATCAAATGCCTCAATTTACCAGCTTGACCAGTATTAGAACTAATCTGTGCGTTGTTACACGTAGGTTGTTTTATCGTTACAATTCATACATACCAGGACTGTTGTTTCACAGCCAAGAAAGCACCCAATTGAAAAAGCGTTTGTAGACTGACTTGTGCCAGAATGGAAAATATAACAGTTGGATTCATTAACTTCTTGTCTGGTTTGTTTGGCGATATCTGATCGTAGGCTTCAGTACGCCCCACTGTAGGATGAAACAAATGGTATAATATTAAATGAGCTGTGCCTGTACATAACACAATGCACGCGAGTGATCAAGCGGTTACGCAGTAGCTTGGATTTTAGTGTGAGGGACAAGGCCAAATTGTCGTCCTCATTTGTCAAAGTCCCTGAGTTACGGTTAAATGGTTTATAGAATGATGGGGCCGTAGTGGTCAGCGACAACCTGTAAAGTGTGCTGAGGCTTGTGGATCAACGTCTAGACGTTGTGTATGTGCGTAGTGCACTATAAATAATGACAGTGCTGCTTTTTTTCTTTGTTAGGACTAGGGTTAATGTGCTCTTTTGATTATTTTGCGTCTTTTTTGAACTACCGTAAAATTTCGTCTACAAGCATACATATGCCTCCAAACGAGGTTTTTTTGACACAAGAGACAAGAGGCAGACACTCTCAACAAAAACGTTATTTGGAGTTTGAACAACTATATTACTGATAAAGGCGGCTGTACAAACATGTATATTTGTAAGACCAATCTATTGCAATGTTTTGAGAAGGGTATTGGCCTTTCATATCTTTCGTTAAAAAAAACCCTCGTTTAGAGGCATATATGCTTCTAGACGGAATTCTACGGTATTTCAGAACATTTACCAAATTCAGATTAAGATTGCGACTGACAGAGACTTTTTAGGATATCAATCAAAATGGAAGATGATTTAACACCTATACTTACTCAAGAGTACAACAGTAGTACAAACAACAATATCAATATACAAAAACATCAGATCACTCAAATTGGACTGCACCTGTAAAACGCACAAATACATGCAACTATTTGAAGCAGGCAAACTTAATATACGGCTTGTAACAGGTTGAAAGAATGAGGTACACAGAGAAAGAGAAATCATACACAAAGACTTACACAGAGTACGTTCAATAGTGCAGTTTTTTCTGTCTTCGGGTCTGCAATTAGAATATGACCATTCACACCAGACTCAAAGACACATTAAACCACCCAATTTACTCATATTTTTAATCTAATAGTGTGACGGGGTGTAGGTTAGGGATGGCTTGTATGTAATGTGAATGTGTGAATGGCGCGTTGGGGTAATGATGGATGATTAGTAGGGTGTAGGGCGTTTGGGGAGTTTGATCTTTTTTTGCTTTTTATGCTTGTGTTAAAAGAAGAAAAAAACATTAACATTGTTGGGTTTTTTTTCTTGGCAACAAATGGAGCAAGAAAAACAAAATAAAATCAATCGATTTTTCTGTTTATCTCTGTGTTTGTTTTGTATGCCGTAGTATTAGAATGAAGAACTGATCATAGTATGTCTGTCATATACACAGACCATAGGGGTGGTAAAACGGTTTAGAAGTCCGTGTTTTGTTATACTTACAGAGTATAGAATCATTACACTGACGAATTGTATCATGCTGTAAAGAGCCATGAATTTAAACATTCCAAACGATGTAGTCAACGCTGCTCGTCCTTCCCTTTTTGAGGGGGTGGTAAAAATATAAAACAAAAAATATTATTACTGCTTTATGGAATAACATCACCATTAGCACTTTGTAAGTGTAATTATTGACGGTTTCATGAAGCATTTTTTTCCAAATAGAAGTACCGTCTTCTTTTGTTCTTATTACCAATACATCACGTGTTTGTTTGTTTCTGAGACATTGTAGGAAACAACGGAAATTAGCATCTTTCCTTAAGTAAAATAATGTACATTTAAACTTGCTGCAAGTGATTTGCCGTTTTAATGAGTTAATGTCTAATTTTCAACCATTAGAAGCACCTTCAAGATATCATGCCTGGTGGCGAATATCAACACTTTTTTATCACACTTTGTATACAGCTGTCAATGTCCATAAGCACCAGACGATGCGCCGTGGGGGACTTGTTGCTAAGTATTGTCTTCTGCATGCGTATACTAAGCATTTTAAAAATGGTGAGAATATAAATTATATCCCCCTCTAAGAGATAATTGAAACCGGAACTTTTTGACAGTATATCGAGGCAAGTATGTACTTGCACAAATGAACGGTTCTAATTCTGTTTCGTTTAACATGCTGTGACGAATTTGTACACGAGCTATAATATATATCACAATCCTTTTCATTTTCTTTCTTTTCTACGCTTTATCATTCTTCTACTTGCTCTCTTCTTCTTCTTCTTCTTCTTCTTCTTCTTCTTCTTCTTCTTCTTCTTCTTCTTCTTCTTCTTCTTCTTCTTCTTCTTCTTCTTCTTCTTCTTCTTCTTCTTCTTCTTCTTCTTCTTCTTCTTCTTCTTCTTCTTCTTCTTCTTCTTCTTCTTCTTCTTCTTCTTCTTCTTCTTCTTCTTCTTCTTCTTCTTCTTCTTCTTCTTCTTCTTCTTCTTCTTCTTCTTCTTCTTCTTCTTCTTCTTCTTCTTCTTCTTCTTCTTCTTCTTCTTCTTCTTTCCCTTCTTTGTCTGTCTTCTTCTTCTTTCCCTTCTCTATTTCTCCTATTCTGCCTCTTTTTAATGTTTCTCCTCTTTCGTTCCTCCTCTACCTCTTTCCAAATAGTAACGAACCTTATTGCAATTGGTACGCATGTAATATTAGGAGTTTTTGACGTAAATGGTGCAGCAACAGACGCTTCTGCTTCACACAATGCAATACCAGCATGTGCAGTTTTTAGAGCCCCACAATCATTCGCGCCATCTCCACACATGCCGACTGAGTAATCAAGGTGCTGAAGCACATCGACTAATTGGGTTTTCTGATCAGGTGACATGCGACCAAATACTGTGCCTTTTACTGCAATCTTAAATGGAACACAAGAAAAAGAGATTTAGTGAAATTATATCTATAAAAGAAAAAAAATAAAAGTCGGTTATGTGTAATATTATCAAGCGAGTTGTATGTTAAACTGAACAGTGTCACTTTGTATTTATACAGTGCGTATTAAATAAAGTAAATAGTTTGAAAAAATGCCGCTGAATTAAAAAGTATGAAATAATTAATCAAAATGCTTTAGTTGATAGGTGAATCAATATCTCGTCCTCCCCAAACTGTAAAATTATTGTGTGATCATTAATAAGGACTCAGAGACTATTTTTGTGAGCCGTGTAAAGTTGCGCAAATTCAATTAAAACAACATGAAAATCACATGTTTCACCACTTCCAGTAAATGACAGGACGCCTGGTAGAATTGTTTGGCAATCGTGTGATTGCATTGAAGCACCAAGGGGAATGACCCCTAAGATCTCCTGATCTTACACCTCTTGATTTCTTTTTGTGGGGCAATCTGAAACCAAAGGTTTTCACTAGTCCTACGGCAGACCTTGATGAACTCCAGAGACACAAGTTGACGTGCCCAGGCTAGACAGACCTCTCATAAGATGTGGTGTGAATGCCATGTTGAGGAGAGCTGAAATCTGCACACACAGAGGAATAGTAGCCATGCCCTGGTGGCCACGTGGAAGACTAAGGCTGTATATTACTGTAAAAAAGTGGTCAAGCATGTGATTTTCATGCTGCTTTGATTTTGATTGACTTTGTACAACTACATTTTTACCCGGCTCGTACAAATAGCCACTGCGTACTTACTAATAGTTACCTCGAGTGAATTGTCAGTTGTTGGAGGACAACTATTTCATTCTGACCAGATACCTCATACTTAATAATCTAATTGCATTTTATTGTTTCTCTCTTGAGTGATTAGGAATGGGCTTATTTTAAATGTTTGAATTGGGTTCAATTCGGTCTTTATTGGTTACTGCAATAGAAAGTGTTTGCAATAGGCTACTTTATCCTTGAAGAAACAACAACTACATGAGTAATATGTAGGCTTTTTCGACTGAATCATAATAAGTTGTAGTATTTTTAAATGTGAGTAAGCTGCCAGTTAACAGGATACTTGTGCAGTCGGTCCCTCTGTGAATGGCCGCGGTTTCGTCAGGCGTGTCTCTAATAGTTGTATTTCCCTTAAATGAGAGACACATAGTACAAGGCTGCACCAATGATAACCGACATCGTACCCGTAGAAACATTGTGACTACATGACTGATAGCCAAGTGACTTGTACGAATGGTAGTGTAAGAATTTAGGAAGAGTGTGGGTGTATATAAATCTGTTATAATGTTTTACAGGGTATGTGGGATGGTGGGTGAGCTGAGAGGGTTATGCTGTGTGCCTGTAGTTAGACATGAGAATGTGGTTGATTTTAGTATTATTAAAAAGTCACCTTTTCTAGTTGTTCAGGAAATTCAGCTCGAATTTGTTCGAAGGTTTTGCCATCGATAGCCAGGTGATGTCGTTTAGTCATCGATACAGAGACATTATCCTGGGAAGGAAATAGGAAACCACCATTATTGAACTCAGTGCAGCGTTCAGTGTTAAAGGTACAAGAAACCCCGGTCCAATAGCCGGTGGATGCAAATGTTAAAAAATGTATTTTCTGCTCTCTTCAGTCTTCATTCCTGCATTTGAATTAGAGAATAAACGATAGGAATTTTTATTTTGCCTATCCTCTACCGTGTGATAGACGACAGGCAGGTCCAATATTTTGAGTAGTGGATGCCGGCGCAGCCGGTATCCACTACGTTTATTCGTCTATCATAGGTAGAGGATAGGCAAAATAAAAATTCCTATCGTTTATTCTCATTCTTAGTCAGTTAAATATTATTTTAATAGCTGTAAACAATTTTTTAAAGCAAAAACTAAGTTACCGTCATAAAAACTCCCCTCATTATAAAATGAACGAAACTTGTTTACAACTTCACGTATTCTGTTGCGCGTTCGCGTATTCCGCACTAGTCTAAACATCCAGCGCGATACATACGCGCACCTCTACACGCGTGTTACGCATTATCATTACGCATGATGACGTGGGGTCATCTACGGCCTGATAGACGGCACCCGAAATCATGCGATTGTCCAATCAGAAATGTGTCTACGAACTAGACCACTCCCACTGACTAAGAATTGTAGGGTAAATGCTGTAAATGACAAAGACCACAAAGTCCTGTCTAACATTGAATATTCACTCAGTGTAAATAATACATCAAAATACAAAACTCAAAACATGGAAAGACAATATTTTTATTCGTAAACCATACTCTAAACAATGTCTTACATTGAATGTTTCACTCAGCGCAAATAATACATTAAAACAAACCTCAAAGAGTATGTTTAGGTCATGGGCCTCAAGGTAAAAAAACACCATCAATAGAACCACCCACCTTTATAGAATGGTATTGACTCTTAGAATTTTTTTTCTTTGTTTGATGTGATGTTGCTTTATTTATTATATTGTCATTATCTTGGATACCTCTCATGCAGAAAAACGCAGCTGTGACATTTCAGAAAGACAATATTGTTCACAAAAGAGTTGTTATATGTTTGGATAGAAACAGACAATTAAAATGGAATAATACTGATATAATACACATTTGCTTACATGTTTCTTTCCATTCTGTATTTTTTCTTCGTTAACATCTTCATGTATAGGCGGTAGCAGTGTATATAGCACATTACCCGCATTGTAAGTAACTCGATACACATCATCTATAGGCGAAATCATCTCACACTTATGTGCTACGTTGATGGCAGTCAATATATTATCACCTGTGCATAAGGAAACAAAACCAATCATGAAGTCGCTAAAAAAGCGCTGTGATTTATAATGCGCTACGCACAGGCACAACGCCTAGATGTTGATCAACAAGCCTCAGCACACTTTACAGGTTGTCGCTGACCACTACGGCCCCACATCATTTTCAGGGACTTTGCTGCTTCAAGAGCGCACACCCTAGACATTCCACAAATAACCTTCGCAACCAGGATCAGCTCCTCGAGTTTCGTACGGGTTACAATGAGACAAATTTGCAGTAAGTTCCTTGTCCAGGGGAATTTCAAGCTAACTCAATTTTTACCACGAGTGCGTACTAGGCACCGCCAGGGTTCGAACCCGCAACCTCTCGCACCATAGTCGAACGCCTTATAAATTGAGCTAACTTGACTGCTAAATAGTGATTATCTGCATAAAATCAAATACCCTGCTCCAAAAATTCATCAATTGGCCTAAATATTAAAATCGTTTTAGGTTGAATACCTAGAGCTAGACAGTGCTTGCAAAATGAATATTTTCTTGCATGGCATCTGAAAAAGGTGCTTAAAATCATTGAAAAATACCAAGCTGTATAACCAAAATGTGTATATTTCAGAGTAAGATGCAGACATATTTTCTACCATTACTTTACAATTTTGATGAAAAAACCCTAGATTCACGTTGCGCATTTTTTTAATGTTATGAAAACGTTTTATATACCCATTATACCCTTTATATAACCCGACATTGAACGTTTTCTGACAACCTTTTTATAACCTTTTGTGAATGATATTGAAAACGTTTTGTGTTTGCTGGGACTGTTCCAGCTGGATTGTGCTCCTTATCACAAAGGAGCACAAGCCCACTGAATGTAAGCATCATTAATGTATTACTGACAATAAATTTCCCCCTAAAAACACTGAAATTACATCGTCAAATTTGAAGGCTTAGAGCCAGCAGCGGCTTTCATCACTTAAACGGTTTTGGTCCTCCATTTTAAAGCCATATTATAACATTTCTTTTAAAATAGATTAGTATTTATTTTCCCTAAAATGTTAACTTTTACTGTCAGATATTTCCCCTTTTAATTTTGAGCCGAACAAGTGAGGTAAAGCAAAGAAAATTGGAATTTACTACTAGCGCCAATGCATGTTACTCCGGCGGATGTAATACAGTACGATCCTCTGGCGTGTGTGTGTGTGTCCCGCACGCCGTGTACGTAGGGGTGTGCCTATGAACAACAAATACGTGTTCGACTAATATTTCTATCGTAATAATAAAACGACGGTTTCGGCGGTTTATTCATTTATGACAAAACTACAGCACCTAAAGTCTTGATTTTTGCAGAGAATCTTACATTACATTTGTTTGAGGGCGTTCTTCTCAGCAAATGTTATAATATGGCTTTAACATGAACTTGTAATTACACGCTGTTGATGTTCCAGAGTTATCTATGTGCTATTATATCAAAGAGAATTAGAGATTCATTGCTTTTTATAGGGATATAATTCTTGCAGATAAAGTCAAGACTTTAAGACTCAAAACATCGATTTTGAACATAGCCGTAGTCGATTTACGCCCTCGCAATGAACTAAATTTTGCTCTGTGTTATTTCGACTTGATACCTCTCTTTAAACCTTTTTCACCTTCCTTATGTTTAATCAACAAATTACAATACTTCATCTGACCCGCAGCTTAAAATAGCCTAATAGGTAGCATAAAGCTACTTGAATGTAATTTGAAGAGATAGCACTTATGGGGTTTTGAGGTGGCCTAAAGGTGCAGTTAAGTTAAATAGTTTCTCAGAAATCAGACAAGTCGAAGAGTCAGCTTAAATCAATCCCTACTACAGGGACCTTCACATTGTATTATTGTATTTGCCATGAGAATATCGGGTTGTTACGGGTCAATGGCCTTAAAATCGTTGGTTTGTAGGAGTATTACAATGATCATGGGTGACTCGGCCCTGATGTGGTAAAATCTTGAAAATGGGTGTTTCGAGAAAACGAGCTTTAAAGTTTGAACTCTTGACGTTTTTCTTTCGTCATAAAATAAATTAATGCACACATTTAATATCTTACCAAATATTTAAAAAAATACTACATGTATTAGCAAATATTTTGCTATTTTGGTTGAGTAATTTTGAAATAACAACCATTTTTGGGAATCTTGAGATTGTTTTGACGTGTTTTATGAGTTAGAGTTTGCCTGGCGCCCTCTAACTAAATTATCTAACTAAGTGTCAAAATAGGTTCTGCTATCTCCTCAACGAAATATGTCACCAACAGAGAGAACGCCTCACATTACCCAAGATATGGATTTATCTCAAAATGTCAAAATTTCAAGTTAGATCGTTTTACCAAATCAGGGCCGAAATGCACTGCATGTTACCACCATAATATCAATTATGTCCTGTTATCAAGCCTTATACATTAAGTAAAAGTGCCACAACTTCTTCGTTTTCGACTAAAATTCTTCTTTTAGTCAAAATTAGGATATTAGTGAACTAGGATATCATTAGTGTGCCAGATGAAATATGAGATTAATGGGAATATTAATTTTTGTTTAAGAAAAACAAAAACAGCAACAACAACAACAAAATAACTGACGTTATAACTCAAAACGCAAATCCGTGCATAGCCAATTCCGGATTTAAGCCGACGCAGTGGTCGTTGAACTGATACATCTTTTGATACTGTGTTTTACCTTTCTAATACCTAATCAACCCAATAACAATACTGTATCTGACCTGCAGCATAAAATATCCTTATAAGTAGAATTAAACAACTTCAAGTAATGTGAAGAGATATTACTTTAGGGCTTTCAGGTGGCCTAAAGGTGCAGTAAAGTTTTAATAGCTTCTTAGAAATCAGACAAGTCGAAGAGTCAGTTTTAATCAATGTCTACTTGAGGGACATTCGCATTGTATTATTGTATTTGCCATGAGAATATCGTGCTTTTTTATCAAATATACGGGTCAATGTCCATAGAATCGTTGATTTTGAAGAGTACTTGGGGTAAATCTACTACATGTTACCACCATAGTATCAACCCTAATGTTAAAATGCGTAAAGTAAAAGTAAATGCCATAGCTTCTTCTTTTTTGACTACAATAATTACTCTTTTCAGACTCTTTTAGTCAAAAATGGACTTTGTTTGCCTTATTTGGCAATTCATTAAAAATAATACCCATATCAAGAATACAAAGGCCAGTTTTTGAACGAGCTCATTTTGAAAACTCCCAATATCACATGATTTTGAAACTCGCCATGTCGCGTGATGTTGGTGTAACCAATCGACAGTCTTTAATGGGGCAAAATTAACACCACACGGCGTTCAAGTTGGCGTACCGTATTCATCTAGTAAATTTAATGTCTAATTTACACTGGAAACATTTATCTCCAAATCTGATATATTATAATAATTTAAGTTAAAAACGTGTTATATATATATATTTCGATAAAGCAGCACTCGCAACAGATTTTCACTTTCCAAACTTAGTTATGAAAAACATCATCTAACCTGTCCTTACTGGATCAAACAGAATCATCGGGAACTATAACCACGGCGCATTATTTGGGTCTTATTCGTAAACAACGTATTGAATATGACATTTTAGACAAAGTGATATTAGCCCTATGGGGGCAGGTCCATTCTCTTCGCCACGTCCAGCCCTAGATGCTAAAGGTCATATTTATTGGTGATTATCAATCTTGTCCTAACTCATCACCATCATCATCATCATCATCATCATCATCATCATCATCATCATCATCATCATCATCATCATCATCATCATCATCATTATCACCTTATATTACATCATAACTACCCTCGCCGTTATCAATAGTCATGTTGACCTTAAAGAATAGATTTGCATAAAGAATAGATTCCTATTTAAATGTTAATTTCCCTTTTAAATATCAAGCCAAACTAATGAGGTAAAACGAAGAAAAGTGCTTTTCATCCCAGCGTCTATATGTGTATTAACTCGCCGATCGTATAACATGTATTATTGAGCGGAGCTTCAGGCAGCTGGGACGCATAGATAAGACGTAAGACATATATATATAGCGATATGCATACAGTTTATACGTCACTGATTCAATGAAACATGTAAACATGAGCTCACATGCACGAGACATGTTAGCCGTTATTACATCGGGGGAGTCGAAATAATACCAGAGATCTCCGGATTTAATATAAAACTGAAATTGTACTGTAATTAAAGAACTTCGGGCTTAATTCCTGGAATTAATCTAAACATTAGTTTTCATAAAATTTTATGCTAATGTGTTTTGTATATTATGTCTACACATGCGTATAAAGCATAATGCAGTTTAAAAGAACATGTGACAGTATGTATGAGAGAATTTTTTTAAATCACAGCCACTTTAAAAGTGTAACTTAAATATAAATATCAAATACATTTTACAGACTACTCCCAAGGCTCTGGATTATCTGTACTGAGATATTCCAAAACTGAATTATACCGGGTATCAAATACATATATTTTTAAAATAAATTTTGAACTTTAAGCAAACATTTGTAGTCGCTGAAGAAATCCGCAAAATTAGAAAACTCTGAAGATATTCGTAAAACGCTTATACACTAAAGTGATGTAATTGAAAGATAAGTTTAGACAGGAAACAAAATAATCTAAAACATGAGTCGAACATTTATTCAAGCCCCATATCTATATTATTTTGAAAGGTGATCCTCGTAAGATTTGTGGTCTTTAAACGCGAAGATTAAAAACTACGCCTTCGTCTGAAATCTATCATTTAATCGCTGATTTTATCTCTTGCTCTTAATTTTTCTATTTTTAAAAGATTTAAAGTGACATTTACAGAATTTTGTGCGAGCGGTTGACTTTATTCATTAGAATAACTTGATAATGTGCTGCATTCCTAATCTAACATGACTTATCATTCAAAAATGTGTTTATTCTAACAAATTGGAAGTTTTCTTGTAAATAGAAACGGCATTCAAACCTTTACTTTTAATTTATCACATGGCGAGAAGCTATAGGCTTCAAAATGTCTGTAACTAAAAACATATTTTTATCTTCTTTCACTCAAGGAACTCCTTTTAACGTATTATGTTTTCATTTTCAAAACTGTATTGCATAAACTATTACCGTAATCCACCTCACAATATAAAACAAATTTTATTTTGAAATGCAAAGTTAGAGAGAACCTTGCAACAGAAACATATACATAAGTAGGATTTCAAAGTTTCTAATCCTACATGGCGGCTCAATGATAAAGGTGTGTCATTGTGTCAAAGTATGTCCCAAGTAACAACACAGTGCCTGCTTTGCCGGCACTTTATTTTACTTTGGAATGAGTTAAAAATAAAAAAGGGCCGTATCTTCTGTGGGATTTATTTAAGAAATAAAGGGTGTCCGTCACTCATGAATACCCATACAATTTGCCTCATTCTCCAGGCCCTGCCCTCTATCCGGGGCTAATTTACTAGTTTAAGCTTGTTTGCTATAGTTTTTAGAGCAACATTGTGTACACAATATTGTCTTTGAGCAATATTGTCTTTGAGCAATACTGTCTTTGAGCCATATTGTCTTTGAGCCATATTGTCTTTGAGCGATGCCAACCAGCCACATACCTCAACGTCGCCTTTGGTCAACAGAGGGCGCTATTTATTGCCGTATTTTCAGTCTCATATAGACTGATTACGAGTATACCATGCATATAATTCATTTTCTCTTTTGGGGATAAAGGGTAGCCAGAAAAGGGTTGCTTGGTATGTCCTTGGTTCTTCCAAAGTGAGTTTACTGTGCTGCTTTGCCCTCTACCTGGTTGCCTCATTTGCGAATACAGGTTACAGCACTGGTCCTCATTGCATCAATTGCATTTCGTACCCTCCTTATGCGCCGTATACTTGCGAATACAGCAGTAATACGGTTGCGAAGATGTTGGAGGCTAGCTGGTGATCCTCTCGCTCATAGTAAATGCGTTCAAAAGCTTTAATCTTTGATGTAGCCAAACCTCATCCGTGGACAGAGTGCAAAACGGGTACGTTTCTTAACGAGGGCATATCCTCAAAAATTGGGAGCCGATTCAAATAATTATTTAGGTTTATTAAAGCTAACAAGTTAAGGTTTTTTTACATAGTAAAATACATTTGATCAACTTTTCAAAAATAGGAGAAAAAGAGGGCGCAATGAGGGTTCTGTTTTTATTGGGACACCCTGTAGTAAGTTCGGGATTATATAATTTGATTCTTCCGGTCACTACAAGAGGCTTGTTTATTTGTCATTGATACTGTAATATGATCGCACCCACCTGTCACCATTTTTGTTGATATTTGTGCATCTCTGAGTTGGAGAATAACAGGTTTAGTTTCCACCTTCAACTTGTTTTGTAAGATAAGAATACCAAGAAACTCCAAATCGCTTTCAACTTCATCTCTGTATTAGACGAACAAAATAAGATAAAAATAAATCATTCTTTGGTTATATAAAAAGTGAAAACAGGAAAGGATTAACCATTGTAGAGGAATATATCTAGAGGCATAGGTGCAGCTGCAGATGTAATGATGACATGGGAATAAAATTAACAAAAGAAACTTAGGGATTTAAAGATTAGGTCCCCTTTATGCACATATCAAATGCAACCCCGGCCCCTGGGGACCCGGGGATGGTCCGGGACTTGACATCATGTGACCCGGGATTGACTCAAAATGTGTCCAGGGTGAGCTGGTGTTGGCGGGACTTGACGTCGGCCAAACCCCCGGGAAATTGGGGTGGGACTTTACCAGGGCGAGGGCCGGGATTATGTCGTAACTTACCCGGGGTTTTCCAACCAGTAAAATGGGCCGTGAACATGCCCGTGGGTTGCTAGTAAGGATGCCCGCATTTACGGGCCGGGGAATCCTATCACTTAGCCGTATTTGAGCCGTGGATGTATATTAATAATCCACATTAATGTTACTGTTCATATAAATCCATTCCAAAAACTAATCTTGGCTGTTGTTTCCAAATTTTGCAGTAGGCCATGTATCTGCTATTTAGCGGGGCTCTAAAGTTAGCACGTTTAACCAGACCACACTGGCTTCTTGACATGCATGTGCAAACGAGAGCCTGCTTTTTTATGTTATTTTTAAAAAGTTTTAACCACCCGCCGAGAGGAAAGTTTTAAATTATTAGGCCTACACTAAAAACAAAACTGACCGTGATAATAAAAGAATCCATGATACTTTTGTGACATCTGCGATCGACTGCTACATGGCCATAATACTTAATAGAGGACTATACTATAGGTAGTGTATACATGTCCTTTATAAATTCTCGAGCTGTATTTTTCTTCTTAAAAAAATTATTATAAGTGTATGATATAAAAATTGAATTCAATGTCTTGTGTTAATATACAGATTTTCAAAAAAATTTCCGAAAGTGTAAATTTCACTTCTGAATGTTAGACACACTCTTAACTTCAATAATTATAGTCCGAATCTGAAACATGGATCTAGTTTCCTTCTAACTAACCATACGTGTGTTCATAATCGGCATATGGATAAACTGTGCACGTTGAAGCCCGTGTATTGATACTTAAACAGTAAAGCAAGTAGGCCTTCACTTAATATATACTAGCTCTGCGCTAGTGACGAGAATCTGGGTAGCCTAATTTCATTTATCGTTTTTAGATGTTCCGCAACAAGGTGAGTAACTGACGTATTTGCAATGGAACACACATGTGGGCCTATATTTGAAGCGTGTGCATCCACCAGCATCATATCCAGAGCTCGGCAGTCCATTGAAGACATACCTGCCAAATTTTGAGCCCGCATGACCAGTGTGATGACAAGATTGCCGCGATATTAAAACCATATTAAGATCCAGGACTATATCCGATGCTCAGAGCCGGGAACTTGGGCCGAGGAATACCCGGGGTTTGCATCGGTTTGCATCGGATATTTGCCCCGGGGGGGCGGGGAGTGGTTGCGAGTTTTGCCCGGGTGGGTCCGGGATTGGCCAGGTGTTTACCCGGGACTTGAACTTTAAAACCCCAAATCCACGGCCCACGACCCGGCCATCCCCGGGTCCCCAGGGGCCGGGATTGCATTTGATATGTGCATTAATCAGTCTCATTCATTAAGTCCGGATGTTTGTCCTGTTTCCTACTATATTACGATGCCGAGTCTTTGGAAATCTTATGAAATGAGGTAATACCCGTGGTCATACCCTCCTTTTTCTTTATTATTGACCTGTGCACATTGTTATAAAAAACACCACCCACCCCATAAATGACTAGGATTGACTCTTCTTTTGGATTTGGATACAGCTTTAAAATGTTGGTCGTTGCCTTTGTAAACTAAAAAAGTTATCGAAGAGAGTCAAAGAATAAGGGGCATATGAGTCCTTGTTTGGCTCTTTCGAGGACAGATAATTTTGATTAATTAAAATTTAACATATTAAAGTTAAAACTTTTTAATCTTAGGAACCGAAAGTATAAGTTTCACATTACTTTTTTTTTTAGAAAGCCCATGTATCTTGAGGGTGGTAATTGTATTTAAAGTAAGGAAAACAATTTGGATCAAATACCTTGATATATCAAACACCTTCGGCAAGTCAATCGCATTATCAAGAGTTTTATATGCTAGAGCTAGCACACGGAAGCCTTCTTGGGTGTAGTAGTCTAGCACGTCGGCAAAATCATCCGGCACTGTGTTTGTAACAAAAAATATAGGAAAAATATTTGTTTGCTTAATTGCTCTATTCTCTGTAAGTTTCTAATAATGGCAGGGAGAACATCTAACTTACGATAGAAATATTCAATATAGTAAATTAGGATCGAATGTAGTGCGTTTGAATATTTTAGTCTAGTTTTGGATTTGTCACATGATCGCAATCGGTAGATTGATTTCTAATCTAAGGACTTTTAAGTAACATAGTGCATCGTAACATTCGAATTATGTATTTGCGATCTTTACAGTGACATACCATCATATCGTGTTTTATTACATACCATTTAAAAACTAAAACGATAACGCAACACGATCTGTCAGAATTAATCCTCCTTTCCGTAATTCTCTGCACAGTGGAACGATTATATATAATTGCGAAAATACGTAAGATAGATGGCGCTATGACAGGTAAAGTAACATCAGATTCAATTGTAGCAGGCTTGATATAACGCACTAATGTATATGGTCGAATCCAACCAAAAGTGTACACGGCATGTTCAGGGCCATAACTTAAAAGTATTAATCAATTGGCATTCGTTTTTGTATTGTGTTTATGCACCTTGATCATACGCTTCGCGCCATATATAATAAGACCCCCTTCTGTGAAAAACTTAGACACAGAAACATGCTATTTTTACCCATTTTTTCAAAATATTTCTTAAAGTATTTTTAAAAACATCTAAATCAGTTATGAAAAGAAGTCATTGGATTGAATCTAAATTGATTTCCTGAAAGGTGTGTATTCAAAGATTGCCTGTTCAATGTTTCACATATTTGTACATAATTATGAATTTTTGTGATAATTTTTGAGTGGTATTTTTTACATTACCTACGAATACAATTTTTCATAGCACTAGATATATCTTTAAAAAATGGAAATCACTAATAAATGCGCAATTGATACAAGCTTTGATATGTCCAATACTGAAATGCATTGCATTCGGACATCTTTATTATTGTGTTTAGCTGCCAGAAATTCTAAATGGCACAAAGGTAGGTTTGGTAAAAAATATGCATTACCTCCGAATACATGTTAAAAGCTGTGCCATTTCCACAAAGTGAGAGAATAGTAAACAATAGTTAAGCAATAGGTGCAGGGTAATACACTCTTTATTTCTACCAAGTTTCAATAACCTGCGTTTAAATATTTCTGAGATGTCAACAATAAAAGCAAGTATTCGTAGGTAAATGTCGGTAACCGAATGTTACCTACGAATACACTTTGACATCATGACAGTATTGTGAAACACTGCCATTCATGCCAATGCCCATATTGGTACATAACGAAGGCCTGTATGTTTGCTATCAAATCATATGTCAATGAAAGTTGTGAATTCTCATACATGCCCACCATGCAAAACTGAATACGGCTTAATTGGTGAAAAATATGTACTGAAATAGACGACGGTCTGGTCATTTGAAAGAAAAATCAGATTCAAAGAAGATTAGAAGGGGATAAATACTTGGATTTGTCAACTGTCATGTGTGCTTCATTTTATATGTTTACCGACCTTCTGGTTTCTGAGTAATTTGTGTCCAAATTGATTTATTCGAAGGTAACTTTTGACGTTTTCGCTAAGGTTACCTACGAATACCATGGAAAAAACGACTGTTCTCATTGACTCATGATCTAGACAACACATTGATGGACCCTGGTATAAAGCTAATTGTAGTTGCCCTCAAACGAAAGGCCACAAGACGTAACTGACTCCAAGATGGACTTTACAAGTCTGCAATAACGGTTTTAAGCGATTTGTGTGCAATTAAGCAAATTAAAGTCACTTTAGTGCCTTTCTTTCTTACTTCAATCCTCTTTCAACCGCTGTGAACCGGCATTATTAATACATGATAGGGTCTAAAGTATCAATAAACGCACATAAAGAAAATAATACATTCAAAGTGCTTTATAAAATGAAGTTTTGATTGCGATATCCACCAAAAGTCTAATTCTTACCTACAAATACTGAAATGTTACTTACGAATACAGCATAATACATGACATGTGTAATGAAGTGTCCCTACCAATGAAAATTAATTGTCAAAAACTTTAAGCGGTACTCCAGGACACTATTATTACCCATATACGGATTCATTCAACAATTATTTATTATGTAAAATTGCTGATTTACTACTTGTATATCAAAATGAAGTGGTCAAAATCTGGCTAAAAGCATCAAAAATTTTTGATCTAAGGTAAAAGCATTTATTCATTTGGACGTACCATCTGAAAGAGATCTAAAACTACCATTTTATTAATTCATTACCATAATAGCAAAATTTAAACCTATAAACTCAATACAGATGTTGTTAAATCGCTCATGTTACCTACGAATACCCGGGTTTCTTCACCTTTTCATTGTATAAAGCGTTAGGTGTATGCGTATAATTCCTAATATTCTTGAAAACATATATCATACTCGTTCTTATACAATGTGTAAATTGATTCATACTCATTTGATAAATAAAATACAGAAACTGACCTAAACTTCATTTTCAAAAATAAACTAGCATAAATTGACTAAGATCATATTGATCTCGTTATAAAAATAAAAATAAATATTTTCTGGTCGAGTTAGCATTTTCCTGACACCCTGTGGTCTACATTACACGAAAAAAGCGTTAATGGGAATATTCCATTTGTTTTAGGTTGATTAATATTGCGATAGTGAAAGCATCCTAGTGGTATTCGTAGGTAACATTGGGTTTTGATATCACATTTACTATCACACGTCCTGGATTTATTTTTCAAGATTAGTAATGGCACTTTTGGTTCCTATAAGGCCAATATGTCATCAATCAATGGGCAAAAGGAAAAATTGTGGAGACATTTTTATTTCGGAATTTTATTTTTGGCCCGTGGACACTTTTGGTTGGATTCGACCATATACTTATTATTATATAGTGCATATTTCGGTTACATGTCGATAGTACGATTGATCATCACAGTCCAGCTACCAAATAATTCAATGTAAACCTTAAAAGGGCATTTCGTGATCCACAGCATCATCCTCCACCTCTTGTCTCAAAAAAAAAAAGCCTCTGGCTACATAATGTTTGCGTACAGAACATTTCTTGCAGATTAATTCGTGAAATTTGAATTTCGTTCTGGTATACCAGAACGAAATTACAACACATTGTCTATGGAGCAGTGTAATACACATTATCATGCATAACTCGCAAACACAAAATCGGAATCAATTGAAATTTTGGGAATACGCTTTTTTCGTGGATATCTACTGAAAAATGTCATAAAATGAGGATGCTAGGATCACGAAATACTCCTTTACTCATTACCGTACCGTAATCCTAAACTTCACTCTAAACCTAACCTATAAATAAGTCCTAATCCAGACATAACCCTGATTATAATCCTAACTCTGCAAACCCTAGTCTAACCCAAACCATAACACTGACCACAAAGCTAACCCTAACCTAGTCCCTAACCCTTATCCGAACCTGAAATGCCCTCAATATTAACTTAACCCTTTTCTGACTAGTAACCATTGGAACTAATTTTATCATTTCAATTTAGTGCCATCCCATCGATATAATAATAGTGGTTGACATTATTTGTAATCATTTGTGATTTGTCAGTTTCTTATTGCTCTGTCGAGGAAATAAATGTGACGAAGATAAATTACGACTAATACGATTTATTCAAATTTCACAAACGGACATTTGTTTATTGCTTGTTTTATTGTTTGTTTATGATGGTTTCCTGATTGGTTGTTAATTTGGTTAACCTACCTGTTTCTGGTTTTGACAAGGACGCCACCATTTCCGGTGCACCTTTCACAAAAACTTCTATTGGTTCGTGATCTTTGTCTTCATTTTGATTGGTACGTGTCACTACACTCATGCGCTGAAGGTTACTTGAAAAGGGGAACTGTCGAATGATGCCGATTTCGTAATAGGTCTGAAACCAGAATGTAATTATTATCGGTTGATTTAGAACACTCATTATAGTTCTAAGTAAGATGTAAAAAGATATCTGAACGCCATGACTGCGGAAAATTACGACACCGGAAAATACACCCTTTCATATAACTCTAGACACAACAATACAGGCTTTTGCCACATTTTCACGATAGGCGATCAGGTACCTAACAAGCGCTACAAAGCGTGCCTCTTCACACCTAACAAAAGGCTTACTAGCGTTGAGATGGAAATACTTACTATTATTACCTCTTACTTAACAAAAAGAAACGAAACTTAATTTTAAAATTCTACCAAGTATCGACCGGGGTTCGAGCCAGCAACCTATGGATCCACAGTCGACACGCTTACCACTATGCTACGAGTCATCATGCCAGAAATCCGTCTATTTATCATACTTATTATTTACGGAATAAGCGCATACACACAATATACTAGTACTAGTATGTTAACAATGAATACGTATATAATCTACGATTAATAACTAACCCTAACCCTAACCCTAACCCTAAATAGGCTGATCATCGCTCGCTAGCTAGCTCTACTGCGCAGAAGCACGCTGCGTATATTTCATTGGGCAAAATAGGTACCTAATCGACGCTACGAAGCGAATCCCAAAACACCTGTTTGATCGCTACAAAGCGTGCTAAAGTGTAACAACGGGGTGAACAATAACAAGTTACTGTCAGTTTGGATTTGCATAATAAATAATCTAACAATGCCTCATGGTCCGTAACACAATACTTACATTGTCATCGTTCACATAGCTGTGTGGTGTTTTCACAATCGTAAGGACAGGTCTACTACTTGATTCGTCACTGGAATCCAGTTTTCGTGGTTCTTCAAAGATCTGAATTATATAATATACAAATAAATGTATATAAAAATATTTTGACGATATAAAGCAAGAATGCAAAGGTATTGAGCACAAATAGCAGAGTATGGCTACCAGAACGTAGTCTTTCAAGCTCGATGAGAGAGAAATACCGCGGAGTGATATATTTAAATAAATGATAAATTGGTAGCAAATAGCGCCATAACAGTAATGACAATCGGTCCACCAGCAGTTCTTCATAATTATTTTGGTGACATTCTTAACCATTAATCATAGTGTGCAACGTTCGCATAGTGCCGAATAGCAAACAAAGATAAACTGTCCGCGTCCATATCCTTTTATACTATTCTGACTACAGAGGGCGACGTTTCAGATCTTTTTACAATATAAAACCGATTTGCATTGGTCCTTATTCTTGCTGGGCGAATCACATAAGGTACTTCAGGGTTAGATAGGGATACTTTGTAGCTGTATACGAGTCAACATTATGCGAACAATCACGACGACTTAATATGATAACAATAATTAACAAAACATTTCCGTCTTACCCATCCCGTAGCTTGAAACATCTTAAGATCAATTGGATCTCCAGCTAGTTCTTCTTCTATCATCGTCAAGGAATGACACGATGCCATACCTGATATAAGTCGACTGATTTGAATACTATTGATCCTATTCTGCAGTGGCGAAAATCTTTAAAAAACGACAGATTTTTAATATGCCAATCTGAATAATATATATGAACAAACCTTTCGAACAAGCGTTGATATGTACCATTTATGAGTGGTTTCTTGTATAATAACAAATATCATTAGATTTTCTTGCAAAACAAGAAACTTCAGATCCTAATATCTAGCAACTGCCACGCCATGTTATACTTAGAAGTAAACGCTCACATACCTTTTATGTAACACTTCTTGGACTCCCATTAGGTCCAGACCGTCTTCAGTTAAAGTTCCGGTCTAAAAGTAACAAGGCAATTTTGTTGACTTGGTAAAGACAGTGGGATGTTTGTAACACGTACTTAACACGCTGCAAAACAATTTTATCCCGATGATCCCATTGGGTAATGGTTTTCAATTTTATAGTAATCTATATTGATCTTTGGCTGCCTAGGAATACATGCAACTGGTATCTATCATTACTACACTGTATGACCCTAGTCGTACTAGGTCTCTCTTTGTAGATCAATATTCCAAAAACACAATTTGTCAAATGTCACCTTAGAGTTTTCAGTGGAATTTAAAGGAGGATTTCGTGATCCTAGCATCCTCTTTTTATGACATTTTTCAGTAGATATCCACGAAAAAGCTTATTTCCAAAATTTCAGTTGATTCCGATTTTGCGTTTGCGAGTTATGCATGATTATAAATGTGTATTACACTGCTCCATAGACAATGTGTTGTAATTTCGTTCTGGTATACCAGAACGAAATTCAAATTTCACGAATTAATCTGCAAGAAATGTTTTGTACGCAAACATTATGTAGCCAGAGGAATCCAGTGGTGTAAAAATCTCAACTTTTTTTGGGAAAAGTGGGGGGATGAGGCTGTGGATCACGAAATGCCCCTTTAACTATACATGTCTGCATAGCACTTGACGACTAATTAAAACCATAATGTGTGATTTGCTCCACAGCGACACCCTCAACGTTTTGTAATAATTGTAACTAATTGTAATGCCAGTGGTATACTAAAATGCAATGTGAAAGACTCTCTCGTTTTATTCAGAGTTCACCGTTCGAGTGATGGCTAAACAACAACAACAACAACAACAAAACTGCATATTTATATAGCGCCTTACGAAACACCTCAAGGCGCTTTACAGAGAATATACTAAAATACTTAACTTACAACTTAAAGGCCCTTTCAGTGATTTCACAGGAACATTAAAAAAAATGGAAATTTGTCAGAGTTGCTTAGAACTAAAGAATAAGTCTACAGAATTTCATTAAACCACTTTTCCCTGAATACATCGACAAATTAGTCAAAAACAGAAGTTTTAGAAAGGTTTTCTACTTCAACTCAGATCGACTCGAGAAAATCGAGATTTTCGTACAGTGCGCCACCAATCGACTGGAAAAACTTCCTAGTCCAGTGTTTCTAACACGGGGAAGTAGAGTCTAAATTGATTTAAAACAGACGCTTAATTTTTGTAGTAGAAAACAAAATAAGCAATTAAAGGTCACCGAGGCAAACTAACGGTCAATTCAAATATGAAAAACAGTTAAAATTGTGTATTTTGTTTAAAATAGTAGCTACTGATGTAATAAGTAGTAGAAACAATACGCAACGCGTGTTGGTACGTGGAGAGTGAGCTTCTTTCGATCTCGAGTCGGACTTTTTGTACTGTCAGTATCAAAAGTCCAGAATCATGCAAATGCTTTATTTTGTCTAAAATACACGGCTTTCGACCGAACCACTAGCAGGCTATGTTAGCACATCTATGCCAATTACAAAGGTACCAAAATCTGAATTTTGATGATTTTTACGATCGTCCGGATGAGCAAATCACTGAATGGGCCTTTAATACAACTTAAATTATACAACTATATTACAAGACGTGATTAAAATACTAAACACATCGCGTGCATGTGTATCGGTGAGTCATTGAAGATGTGAGGTATAAACTGTGCGCATATCGCTATTCGTCAAACGTCTTTGTTTTACCTCTTTTGTTTGGCTTCAAATTTAAAAGGGGGTAATGTGATCAGTGAAGACTGACATTTAAATATGAATCTATTCTTTATGAAAATCACATATTATCGCAAGGTCTCATGATGGTCACCCCAGGGGCAATAATAGACATCTTATTATTATTAGAGCCAAAGCTGTACTCTCATAAATGGAAAGATTGGGGTGAGGGAAAAGTCCAAATTAAGATTGAGAAATCTTAAAGATTGAAAATTTTAACTAAATTCCATTGCATGTTCAATCTAATTTTAGACTTTTCCCTCAACACAATCTTTAAGATTGATTTTTCAATCTTTGGTTTTAAGAGAGTAAAGAAGAATTTTGTAGATTTTTTAAAGGGATCCTTGAAAATACGTTTATGTAGCCTACCTTATCAAAACATACAACATCCATCATTCCACAGAGGTTAATCCTGGTTGGACTAATACAGAACACCCCTTGCCGTTTCAGCCTCAATTGGGCATACACCATGCCAATTGTTAGCGATGCTGGTAGAGCTGGTGGTACAGCAATGGTGATGATATCAAGAGCACGGATGATAATGACATCTATTGGCGACTGAGAATGATCAAGAAAAACAAGGAAATGTACATTTTGAACGACTAACGCGTTTATCACACCCACCAAGCGTCAGTCAAATAATGGCTTCAAATTACAGCGTGAATCGATGGTTTGCTTTATTAAAAACTCGTGACTGGGGTGTGTCCTTCATATTAAGTATTAGCCCATCGCACAGTGTCATCATCCCTAGATCTTCGTGTCAGAAATTGCCATGATAGTAGGGCGAATCCACTAGTTCTTCAACAGCCACGCGTGGGGATTTTGTTCGAGAAAGGCCTATAGAATCATGCTAAGCACACCACCGGTTACGATAAAAAATATACGTTTCTTCCCCATTACGTTTTTTGTCAGATTTTGTTTTCAAGACGCAGGCACAGTGACGCTTATCATATCCTTTCAACACGTATATTCAACTGCAAGTCTTACAAAGGTTTTGTACAAATACCAAAAATAACGGGACATTTTCAAGGCTTTGAGAATATAATCATATCATAAGAATCTACACCTTCAGATCACCACATGCAGTCAATTTTCATTAAAAATATGAATCAAATCAATTCATCTCGAATGTGATCTTATTGTCCCGGAGTTTACTATTCTATATAGACTCGAACTTCAACAATACAGTGACAATAGGTTTAGCCTGAATATTTTGAAAGAAAACTCATAGCTGAATTGATTACATCGCGGAGCTATTAGCGATTGGTTTTAATAGCCAATGATTTGGTTTTTACCCAATCGCTCACCGAGCGCGGAGTATAAGTATAAGCTTATTTTGTAATAGAAGCTACTCTCAGTAGCCGACGGGCAGTTTTATAAAGACACGTGCTTTCATGCCTGTACAAAATAATTCTTTACCTGGCGTGGACGATGTGCATCGTTAACCTTCCTTTGAGCGCGGAGTATAAGTATAAGCTTAAGTATAGCTACTCTCAGCAACCGACGGCAGTTTTATAAAGACATGTGCCTGTACAAAATGTGCATCGTTAACCTTCATTTGCTCGTCCTACTGCTATGTGAACTGCTAGGACCCAGTGACCATGGAGCTGTTACTAGGTTTAAGCGGTATTTAAAAGCCCCATGTTAGGGTTACATATGCTTCGTCCACAATGCTCACAATGTTGCGTCCAAACTTACCCCAGCTTTTACCATGATTATAATTGTGTAGAGAAAGCCAATTCCAGCTGTAAGAAAAGTATATCAATATAAAATATTATATATTATTATTATTAGTGTTATTATTGTTAGTGTTAGTGTTGTTGTTGTTTATTATTATTATTATTATTATTATTATTATTATTATTATTAGTCTGAGGGCTTACATATCACATTTATTTCAAATATCGGAACTATCGGAACAAGTATAATTTATGTACCCATAATAGACAGCATTATGACAAATCGTATAGCGTCTCTGTGAAGTTTAATTTCCGTTGGTCTCGGATATAGAATAGATCGTACAAGACTTCCTTTCGTAGTTGAAAAACCTGTATAAATGAAAAATAAAATGACATAATATACGTCACTTGACATTAAGGGGTCGGTCACCCACATTAACACTTTCATTTTGGGGGCCTGTGACAACATCAGTCATATCAAGGCAAATTGCATTTTGAATACGAAATTTCAAAAAAGCTCTAAAAACACCTTAAATGTATTTGAAAAAACATTTTGAATAATGTCTGAATTTGTATCAAATAATTGAATTAAAATCAGTCACGACTGTTTTTGTCGCCTTTCTATGAAATCAACTAGTTCTGAATCACCTACCTGTCCTCACAACCACGGCTTTTACCATCCCAGTGCCTCTTGTCTGTATAATCCGTGTTCCACAGAACAAAGTGTTTCGTTTGTGGTCATCCGGAACATATATCCCAGGTGTTGCCTTATCAGAAGAATTTTTCGGAAGAGGGATTTTTGTAACTGGTACACTTTCACCTGTTCTTGAAAAAAAAATGATGGTAGTGGTGAGAATATTTTTGAATGATTTTTTTAAATATTACAAGCAGGTTTGATATAATTTGATATAACTTGACAGAATTTTAATTTTAAACAAAGGGGTTTTGTGAACTTGTGTAATCATGGGGGCAGATATTCACTAACATGTTCGTGAAGTGTTACCACTACACTGGTGGATTTTATAGATTGGCAACCCATCATATTTAACTGCTTCCTGCGATAGACAACGGGCAATGCAATGAGTTGATAAAAGTTATTATTTATCATGCAGGTACCTTGTCATTACAGGTACATTGATAACACATATAACGGTATACTGTAAAATCTCGTCTTCAAGCATATATATTGTTTTTGATGACAGCTATGCTTGTAGACGATGTTTTACGGTATGACATTTATGAGAGAAAATGTGGAAGGAGGGGTGCAATAACCCCTTCTTCTTAGTTTGTGTTACAAAAAGTAGCTCAGTAGGACGAGATTTAAAAGGCAACATTACCAGTTAACATGCTCTCATTCACGATACAGTTCCCTGACAACAGAACCGCATCACATGTCATGGAACATCCACGCGGAGGAATAATAATCACATCTCCTGGAACTACAAGGTCTTCTCCTAGTTCAATCTTCTCTGTATTGGAAGACGTGGACGTAAATTCAAGATTAATATAATATGTTAGATGATAGTATTTTATTTTAATTACTAGGTAAAGAGATCATTTAAAGTTAGTGACATAGTGGTATGTTACCTCCATTTCGTAGAACCTGCACAGTTGTATCCGAGTACACCATATCGCGAAGAGTGACACTTTGCTGTACGATAAATAAATTAATAGATTAATAAATTAATAAATTAATAAATTAATAAATTAATAAATTAATAAATTAATAAATTAATAAATTAATAAATTAATAAATTAATAATAAATTAATAAATTAAATAAATAAAAGAAAAATGTCAGAAGGTGTGTTGGGTGTTTTTCTTCCAAATAATTTGGAGCCAAGTCATGGTCAGGATTTGGTCGGCCATTACTGGGTCCCCGCAACACCCAACTGGTGTTGTGACTGCCCAATTGGGTGGATTAAAGCCGCTTAAAATTTGATGTTAGATTATTTTGTGTTGTAAACTGTCATCATTCTTTTGTTTACATGTAACACGGGTGATAGAATACAGTTCAAAATACCCTCCAAGGCCGCATCATTTCACATTTTAGGTAAGATGGAGCCGACGGGGATCCAGCTATGGCTGCTATTGAGGTGTAGGAATGCGTGAAATTGGATTCGTCTATATACATCCTTCAATAGATTGTCTCACCGTTCTAGTTGTATAAAGCGACACACCAATCGATATTCCGGACATTAGTATAATGCAAACGGCGTAATAGTAGTACTCGTCTGCAAACCAGACACTAACGCTGAACAATTGGAATATGTAAAACGGATTTAACACCTGATAAAAATGAAATAAAGTTGATTATTGTGTTAAAACAAAGCCACATTCAGCCATAGATGTCAAAGAAATGCTGGTTACTCGCACCTGTAAGATTAGTATCTTTGAAAAGAGCGGTATTGAATTCAATCTATGATTGCAGACATACACATGTGATGAGTGCAACCTGCTTGTAGTGCAGGGCGATCTATTCAAAAAATGTAGTCATGTATTCCTATGGTAGTTAACCCGATTATTACGTCATTTCGACAGCGAATAGCTGTCTCATTTGACATTAAACACATACACACTCAGGTATAACAAATACAATTTCTGAATTTTGCTTCAACTCCACTTTGTTTCATTTATCGTAAGCTTTTTAATTGGCAAGTATAATATAAATGTGTCATATATTTTCATCAAATGGTCATACCTCTTGTACAAGAAGCAATAAAATGGGTTTCACTCTGATGATTATTTGATTGAATCCAAATACAGCTTGTCTGTTGGGAAAGCAAACAAAAGAACAAAGAACCGACCAGTAAGATAAAATAAGAATTTATAGTATGTATGTATGTATTCAAAGGCTGTTCAAGGGTACACGTTTTGCTTTATTACTTCACCAATTATGTAGGCTGTTAGTATCTTAAAATGTCTCACAAATGCTTATAAGATTTATTCGACGTCATTATGTTTGTTTTTCTTTTGGGTAGATTCAAAATTCGGAAACTTTGCAGATTCTTGTCCTCAAACAAGTCTCAAACAAATGGTAGTCACAGCAAGTAGCCTTACGTACAAGCATTCTGTGGCATTATTTTGATCAATGTTGGGAGCTGGGTTTTTCTATACAGGCACTTGTATGTTGGCCCTGTCCTACATGCATTTCAATTGAGCTTTGCATTTTTCAACACTACGATTTTCTTAGTTTTTATTATATATCCGTCACTATTAAGCATTTCCTAACAAATTAAATGTTGTTATGAATTCGCTGGAATCACTGATAGTATCTTTAAATTCTGTATTATATTTGTGACCGTACACGACAAATCAGCCTTAAAGTCGGCCCCGGTCAATTTTGTTTAGAAAATATATATCATAAGCTTTAAAATGACATATCATTAACTTCAAACAATATCCAGAAGCGGGGTTATGGTGTGTTGAACTCTGCTCCTTCAACAAAATAGTACCTTTTTTGGTTCTATACATGTGTCTCTTTTTCCACATTGCTGGTAATAAATATCAAACAGTCATAATTGGCGGTCATTTCAAACCATCCCCAATATCCTCTCATTGTTAATTCTTGGTTATACATACCTAGACAAAATACAATGATTTGTAACCAACCATTTGAACAGGATTTAGCCAAAGCAAACAAAGACTAGAGTTATTTAAGGATTCTATATAAATAAGTAGAAGCTTATTATCCTCTTCAGCAATAGGATTATTGATTGGTTTAAACAGTGTTCAAATGAGATACTTGTCGCACCAAATTGAGGCACCTATGAATACAACCTTTACGCACATATTACACAGTAACTCAGAATACAATTTGCCGACTTTACGGCTCATTCATAGTGTACGGCCACATTTGTATATAGGCCTAAAGTCTGCGATTGCGATGTTCAACTCAATTGATTATCTACCACACTAACCTGTGTGCTGCTTGTTCGTCTGTCAAACCTTCATGGTGTTTGGTGTAAAATTCGGCACATGGCGTGTTACCATCCAATGCTCTGTAACGCAACATATACCATAATATTATTGACTTGGTTAGAGCTAGAGTTGTAGGACAATTTGAAGGTCCAGATTTAATGTACATATACAATTTATGCCAACTTGTTCTTAATCTGGACCATTTATCAGTGGTGTCATGATTTAAATAGCGGGAATGTATCTAATTTAATACTTACGCCCTGATTGGTTTTGTTCTTCATATCACGTTGTATCAATTGAGTTAAGAAAAAAATGAACAGCACAAACAAAACAAATTTCAATAAAATTATTGAATTGTTATATCTTACCTCAACTTGAAGAATCTCTTCTCTGATGGATCCCAGATGTAGTTTACTTTTTGATATCTAAAGTAGTTGATGGAGCTGTTTCTCACAACATCCTTTTTAATAATTCCCTTCATGCTTTCTCTGAGATGTTCTTGATTGAAGTCACTGGGTGTAGAAATATAAATAAACAGATTGCATAGCAACATAATCATATTCACTCTTTAATAGTAGGCCAGCTGCTTTTGGTACCAATTTGGACACCAGCGTGTTAACTTCTTGGTGAAGTAAAGTATACGGTTTATTTAGATTCGTTTACTGGCTCCGGATAGTTTTAGTGTTACACTCCTCACTAATGCTTGAGTTAAGAATTAATTTCAAAATTTCAAAAAGTATTTCAGATTGTCAATCTGGTAGCAAAAAAACACAATAATATACAGTTTGTTCGAGTTTGGTTGCGGAGTCATCATGGTTGTATATGCCACAAATAGTCTGCTTTATTAAAATCTTGTTCAGTCTACTAGGGGACCAGTTAGGATTCAAATTGTGTAAGAGGTCTATTTATTTTGCATTTGATCTTATTGATTATAGTTAATTTGATAGTACTTACTTGTACAATAACAGTCCGGCTATCTCCAAAGGCTGTATAAGGCTTACATGTTGCCGATTGTAGATGTCCTGTGAAAGTAAAAGATTACTTCTAGAGTATAACAATGTAAAAGATTGGTTTAAATCCCTTGATTGGATTTAATTGTCGACGTCACTGATACAACTTGATGTGATTGTCCTTTTTCGTATAGTCTTTTTCTTGTATATGGCTACCAAACATGTTGCAAGGGAGCACGGTGGCCTAGCGGAACGGGCACTGACTCATAATCGAAAGGTTGCGGGTTCGAGCCCGGCGACGCCATCGTGTTGTGCCCTTGAGTAAGGCACTTTATCTCGATTACTCCTCTCCACCCAGGTGTTTAAATGGGTACCGGCATTCTTAAATGCTGGGAAGGTAACAGACTCGCTGTAGAGGAGGTGTAGCGATCCCCCTATAGCAATATTACATGGAGGAGTCTGGCCCAATCGCCAATGAAAGAGAGATGGGCACTCCGATCACTGTTTATACAGGATCGACTCCTTTACCTTTTACTTTTACCAAACATGTAACATATAACAAATAAGTACTAATCGGTACGAAATGTTATTGTATGACTAAGTTGGAGACAGTTTTACTTCCATTATACTTAGCTCAAAAGAAATCGAATAGTTAGTACAAAACCATCTACTTGAAATAGCTGCCCTATTGACATTTGACAATTTCGGTATTCTATGTTGTACACAATACGACACATGGCAACTATTGTAGATAGGTTCTTGCAACATATATACCCTAGAAATATATTAACTTTATAGACCCCTTTACCTGAATCAACAAGGCATCCGCTTCTTCGATGGAACAAACTGTTCCTGTTGCTTTTAGTTTCCAGTCTTTGCGCCAGTAAAACACAAGTAGCAGAAACCCCAGCGTGAGGACGTAACACACGTAGCATATTGCAGTTTTCGTTGAATCCTTCTTGTACCCAGTGCATTCCTGTATGTGGTATGTTTATGGTGATAACAACAGCAGCAACAACAATGACGTCAACAACAACGATAATAATGAGAATCATGATACAGTATTAAAAATTCAAAACACTTTTTTAAAATTGTATCCGTGAGTGTTATATTAAAAGAGATATAATTTAGTATTTCAATAATCCAGTTATAAATAATACGATGCCAGGCATTATTCAAATTAAAAAAACTATGTAATTAAGGAGCTTAATTAGCTAAACTTGACCTGGAAATTGATTGGTTAGTTATAAAAGGTACATTTCTAAACAACAATTTATAATAAAATTACTATACTTACGAAAGGATCATCCTTGTCTTCAGCTATTGTGAATTTCTCACCAAGTTTCCTATCCATAATTACGTTCTTTTAGTAGACCTGGTTATGCCTATAGGCCCAATGCAAGATATAAAAAAAATGGAGAAAAGAACGAATTGTAAGGCCACCCGAGTTAGTGGTTTGATTTTAAATGATTGTGTTTTTGCATAAGTATTATATATAACACAGAACATCCGGGAAAATAGCGGATGCAACTTGCAAGTATAGAATCCACAACTTAAACATAACCCCTAACGCTTTTTGAAATATCGGAACAAAATATTTTACGAAACGTAAAAACGTAAAAATGTAAAAATATATGTATAGCCTTACTTGTTTTACTTATCTGGACCAATTGATAGCGTCCCACATCATTCATAATGATTAATTATACATAAAAAGAGGCCGTTCAGGGGTCTTTATAAGACAACGTTCCTTAACATAGACCTGACCTACTGTATTGTTTGAGAGTTTACTCCTGTGGGCTCAGATTTGTAAAAAAATAAGACTACACATAACGTTTTACATTTTGTATCTCTTTCAAAAAGTGTTAGGGGCTAGTTGTGGATCATATCAAAGTAGGCCTACGGAGTAGTATGTGAGTACTTTTTGGATCTCTTTCAAAAAGTGTTAGGGGCTAGTTGTGGATCATATCAAAGTAGGCCTACGGAGTAGTATGTGATTAATTCAAACACTCATTATTATAGCATTGCTGATAATACAGTGGTTGTATTATTATAATAGATTTTTTGGGAAAAGTTAAAGAACAATCATTGACCTAAGTAGGAGACTCAGTTAGCACGAGCATCATCATTTTTGTTAATAACTGCATGAAGAATGAATTGTAATCCAAGCAAGTTTACAGCGATAATATTGACAATAGATAATATAAAGTTATGTATTCTTTATTTCATTGCTTTTTCCAATGATAAACGTATCACTTAGTAAATAATAACGAAGCAATAGTCATTTCGTACCTGATGTCAAGTAATTCCCGATGTTATATTTCCTGAAACAACTTTTGACTTCAGAAATCGTCGTAAATTTAGTCAGCTTCCCTCCATTTTCTTATGATGTGTACTCCCACTGAATAAAGAGATATCAAAATCAAAGATAAATATAGTATTTGCTGAACTGATCAGTGCCTAAGTTCGTTAACTCATGACTGACCTTATCATTGACCTTTGGAACATAAACAGTCCAAACTCGTATATTATATCAATCAACCTGCAAGTACCAGTTTATCATTGCTTTTTAGATCATCCTCGTGGTACGCAATCATATTAACCCCGGGGGCACTTCAATATGAAATGGATATAGGTGTAGGGCTGCCACTTTCGCAGTAAGGGGCATTTGGTGAGAGCGAAATATCAAAAATATGGGGTCATTGGGTGAGAGCATGTTTTTGGCATTCGGTGAGAGCAAAGGGTACAAAATATGGGGTCATTGGGTGAGAGACGGACCATTTGGATCTAAATCAGGGGGGCGTTGGGTGAGAATATGACCTGTTTTTAAATGGGTCTTTGGGTGAGAGCTAAAAGAAGCCTCGAAAATTGAATTTTAGTTCTAAATGGATTTAAAAAAAGTAACAAAATCAGTGATAGATGACTCATTTCTGTTCAAATGGAATGGAAATAAAAGGGTTGGTGACAGATCGAAAAGGAAAATATGGGGTCTTTGGGTGTCTGAGAGAGCATGTGCTCATAAAAAAATATGGGGTCTTTGGGTGAGAGCGATGCTGATTTTTTGTTGTTTTTGGAATGACTGTTTTCAACATCCTGCAGTGTTAACATTAATCTATAATATCGCCCTCTATCGTGCTTTTATCAGTATTGTATGAGGTAATGTGTCTTTTAAGTAAAGAGGGCAGGGCTTGAAGAATGAGGGAAAATACGGGATAAATATGAAAATATTGAATAGATAAAGGGAGCTCTATACTAAATCCTTCGGCATTTGGTGTAACCTTAAATAGGTCCTGCATGTTTTCAGCCTTTTATTATAACTTAGGAGCGAGTACGATAATACAAATTTACAATAACTCAACTTGATGAGACGTTTACTACTGATCCTAAAATGTAAAATTTTTTCTCTGTAATTTCAGGTAAAAATTGGTCCCTACTGAAAAAAGTCGGTGGGCTTCCAGGAAGAAAGATGGCTAGTCATGACTGTTTGTTATAATATTATATTCGGTCGATTCACAATACGATGTGCCACTAGCAGTACTGGGGACTGAGACGAAAATGCGTTATGCATCATGTGAAGATAAAGACATGTAAACAGCGCGTAATACGAATGCAACATACGATATAGGAACATCATGTTATGTGTGTTTTAATGTCAATATAATGATGTTGCACTCAAAAGTACAGCAATTAACAATTATAGTAGATTATTTTGATCATACTAAATCTTTCATGGAGCTGTTTTCAACAATATTATAATTTTGTTTCGTAGGATTGACATCTCGGTATGGAATATTATAATTTATATGTCTCCCATCATCTGCTGACAACATTAAGATATTTACCATTTTGATAAAACAACGTAGGTCTTCATTGCTTGGCAAAGATAAGCTACACTATTATTGATATAGTGCGATCACATGTGCACTTTCACAGGACACCATTAATTTGTCTGTTAAGTTCATTGTCTGGCAATAGATACGCTACAATAGTATTGATATAGTGCGATCACATGTGCACTTTCACAGCACTCCATTAATGTCGAGATGAAAGCTGAATTTATTTTTAATGACATCATCTGTTTATTTTGTTTTGTTTTATGTGTCTAATTTCCACGATGGCTAACTTGTGTAAGTCAAGACTGTTATTTCTCCTCCTAGTAGAAGTATTTACTGTGACTGCGGACTATGATCTGACTATTCTTCACACGGGTGATGTGCGCTGTTATTTCGAGGAGGTCAATCTTGATTATGATCCATGTACTATAGAGGATGTTGAACGCAACGAATGTTTCGGAGGTAAGTTTGGTCATGGTAGAAATAGGATGAACTGCATGGGCTGGGGGCGGGGTACATTATCACACATTCATTTACAACTATCAAATCATCTGGTGCACAATCTTTCAAAAACGACCTTAATCAATTAAATATCTTCTTCTCCAAATAAATCATATCATAGGATGTACTTGACTAGACTATATGCTGTAGACAAGTTGGTCACTTTGATTTTGTTCGGGTTTGACAGCACTGGATAACCCATAAAGTCTCTTGTGAAGTTATTTCTGTAGTCCATTCAAGCAGTAGGACGGGTTGGGAACACCCTGTTCTTCTCAAACTGACTGTTACTTTGTACAAGTACTGCTCTTCTGTACAAGGGACTGACGGCTTAACTTCCCCTTTGAAGGACGAAATTCTAATTCTGTCATGGTTCATTTACCTCAAAATGCATCATTGGAAGAACGGAATCACGAATACCTACAGATATTGCCAATGGCTGTGAATCGAACCATGGACCTCACACACTAATCGTTTCTATTCGTGCTGGAAACAAATATTTCATTCGTGTTCTGTTCTTATATAGACATAATACTACTTTTTCAAAATCCCATTCAATATGAAAATTAACGAATACACGATTATTCTTTTTAAGGTTGGGCCCGTTTGGATACCATTGTTAACCACTACCGTGATATTAAAGACAATGTACTACTCCTGGATGTGGGGAATCAATTCCATGGCACTCTGTGGTTTAATGTTTATCAGCATCAAGCTACGTCATATTTCATGAACCGCACCTCCTATGATTTCATGGTAAGTTGTTATCTGTATTCGAAAAAATATTTTATGGAATAAACTGAAATATTTATTATTATGATCTTGCTTCCTGTTGGCATCCCATTGTTATCACAACGATTATGTTCAGCTGAATGTATACCCCATTGCTGCCAGACGTAAATTATAATAATTATGATGAGTATTCCAAGCAAAATATATAAATGTTTTTGCTTTGCACACTTTGGATGACCGCGTGTGATTTAAGCATGTCAGAAACAAAAACTAATCAAATTACCTTGCTGTATCAGGTGATACCAAAACGACAACGATGGTGGGGATGATGATGATGATGATGATGATGATGATGATGATGATGATGATGATGATGATGATGATGATGATGATGATGATGAGGATGATGATGATGATGATGATGATGATGAGGAGGATGATGATGATGATCGACTGACAGAATGATGATGATTATTATTAGCATTCTTCTTAATCATTTTATTATTCTAGGCGCTTGGTTCCCATGAATTTGATTTGAAACCGTCAGGCTTGGTTCCATTTCTTGATGATGCCGATTTCCCAGTATTAAGCTGTAATATTGATGACACTAATGAGCCAATTATGCAGAATAAGTATGATGAATACCAAGAAATAACACTCAATGGACATCGTATAGGAATAGTTGGATTTTCATATTGGAACTCGGCTGAAACATCAAATACAGGTAAAAAGAAACAAAGTTAAAACAATAACAGAACCCGAAATTAGAGTTTATATCATTGCGGGATGTTTTACAAACATCATCCTAGCAGTTGTACAAGTTGAGGGTTTTAACGGTTTTGCCGTCGGGCAAGTATAAACCCTATCACGCTATCGTCAGGATTAGGTCTGACTGCTCCAGGACAATTTAAGTTCTCAGGACAAATCTAATAGAAAGTTAAATGTGCGATTTTTTATGTACTACAGAGATGGTGGCTCTGAATTAAAGAGCCCTTTACAGTAGGTATACCTTTCATACAAACATGACAAAACTCGATTCCGTGGCTCTAAAAAAACCTTTTTATTTGTAAGAATAAATCATTGTTTTGAAGTCTAAAATACGAAAAATTATGGTTTGTACCTATTGGACGGGATGTAGATGTATGTTGTTGTTTATTGTATCCTTGAATTATTTTATTTACTTTTTATATTTGTTTATTTTTCGATTTGTGATTGTTTATCCGGGATAGAAATACACTCCAATAAATTATACTCCCCTAAACTTATAGAAACTTTGGAGAGCCATTGCAGACTCTAACTGCATTTTAGAGAGCCACGCATGTTACTATAGTGAACAAAGACATAAACGTTCCTTTGAAAAAACATCGAGGGTCTCCTAAGAGGACAAATGAATAATGTAGGCTTCATTTGGATTGTTCGTGAGTTTGAGAAACCATACAAGCTCCATATCGAAGGCTTAAAACAAAAACCGCCTATGTCCATTTGTGTTCTCAATTACATGTTGCTTATTTCGGCAACAAATGGAAGGTTAATTCTGCCCTCCATGTTGTAAGTGTAAGTGTCTTTTGGGTATATGCACGGTCACTTGCGTATACTGTTCATGCAGTGATGGTGCATATAACCCAAAGTCACTTGCATTTACTAGGGAGGGCAGAATTAACCGTACAGTTGTTGCCGTAATGAGTAACATGTAATTGAGAATACAAATAGACATAGGTGTTTCTAGTTTTAAGCCCTCGATATATAATTTGCTTCTTGTTTCAGGTGAACTTTTATTTCATGACGAGGTAGAATATGTCAAAACTGCAGTTGAAGCCTTGAAGGACACTGGAGTAGACAAGATAATTGTAATGGGTCGTTCTACATATCAGATACATAAGAGAATAGCTGAAGAAGTACCTGGAGTCGACATAGTAATCGGTGGGGATATCAATGAGTTTCTATATACAGGTATGATTTAGAAATTCTTCACATGAAAAAGGAAAGAGAATCCAATTCAAATTTGGAGGGACGTAAAACACAAGTATATAAATACCTACTTTAAGCACACATTTATGACGTCAACAGGCAAAAAGAAAAAGATATCTAGTACTTATCTAACAGATGTATCAGAATAGGAATAGAAAATGAGAACTATTAGATGCTTAAAAGCAGCTAATAATGCGATGTGATCACACATTTTAGTATATCAAAAAAAGTCGATTTTCGGAAGAGTATGTACTACGACGATGTGTATGCTTGGTTCACCATTTTCACTAAATGCGTTTTTAGGTTTTCAAAGAAAATATTTGCAAATAAAATATGGCTTAATATTCATGTTATTTGTGACACACTGTGTTAAACAGAATTAGAGTTCACCACTTGGCCTCTGAATATTGTATGCACACTTTGAAACGAAGAAGTATACAAAAAAATCGAAAAGATACTTTGTTTAAATTAAACGTATTGGTGAACCAACTTGCATTATGTCTATGTTTCTTTTTTCTAATTCCTACTAAGGAAAAACCCCGCCCTCAGTAGAAGACCCAACACAGGACTACCCCGTTGTAGTGGAACCTACGTACGACGATTCCAAAAATGTTTTATTAGTTCAAGCTTACTGGGCAGGTAAATACGTAGGACAATTGGATGTCACGTTTGATGACGCTGGAAACGTAAAAAACTGGGATGGCAACCCTATTTTACTCGACAACCAGATTAAAGAAGGTTAGTAAAACTGACGCTGCAATTATATTAAGTTTCAAAATGACCTTGGTAGGTTTGGGAAAATTAAAATGGGAATTGTAACGTAACATTTTGCAATTATTATACAATTAACAAAAATATCTTTATAACAGCACAACAAAAGTGTAGAGTATATAGAATAATACCATTATTTTAATTACATGTGATGTGATCAAGCAAAATCAGTCGGAAGTCAGAAATATTAATTTTGAGATTTAGAGAAAGACAGTTTTATTTCATATTGTTTTTTAAATTCTTTCACTGCTCATACGTATCTTTTGAAATGGTTGTCCAAGTTCAATGGGGTTTTCTGAAAAATGTAGCTTTGCAAATGCTGCTTACAATTCTATAAGACACTGGGAATTGAATATGTCACACATAATATGCGAGTGAGTGTATTGATTGAAATAATAATCACAAGATTTCTAGTCAAATGTCCGTGAAGTATCTGGTGCTTGGACTTTGGAGGAAATAGGAACGACACTACTTTTAGCAGTTGTATTTTAAATCGAATAAGAATTCTGGTACATTTTGTATTCACTCCAGATGCAGACACTCTACAAGAAATCAATGAATGGGCCAAAAGGGTCCATGAATACAGAAGCAAATACGTCGGTGAAACAAATGTTCGTCTCTCTGGCTTAGGAGAGAATGGTAAGAATAAACAGAGTCCGTGTCGTTATGCTGAGTGTAGCATAGGCAACATGGTATCAGATGGCTTCATACAGCAGAATCTTAACCAACCAACAGATGATCATTGGAACGACGCGGCGATAGCCTTTATTAATGCTGGTGGAATGAGAAATACGCTGGATATAGGTAGGAATAACAACCCTCCTAAATAATCCCAGCAAAACATACAACGTTTAACAGAAAAGTTTTTAAATGTCGGGTTATATAAAGTGTATAAAAACGTTTTAGTAACATTAATAACATTTTTGAAAACGTGATGGCAAAATATCCTTACGGAATGTTATTTAACTATTGCCAGCATATTTTGAAAAAATGTTTGCCCGAATTATTGAACAATAAAGTTTCATTATCTCTACTTAAAACATTTTAAGAACATTTTGTTTTTGCTGAGAGGGTAGTGTATGCAAATCAAAATACATGACAAAAAATATGTTTTACAAGGAATGTCTACAGTATACAGGCTGCATCAAATGATTTTCATTATCTAAATCAATATATTGTTGAAAAATAACATTTGTTTGTTCATTCTACAAATCATATGTATTGCAAACTTGCTTAATTTATTGTTGTTCAAAAGTGTTGTTGTTTCAGCCCTCTTTACAACATAAGAACCACAGAACCCACAAAAGTATATCTGTGATATTTGATTTCTTGTACACACTCGCTATGAAATGATTAATGCAATTTTTGCCCAAACTCACTACCATTTGTAAGATGCTGTGAACTACCAAATCGCAATTTAAAATTGATGTTTTATTACCAGCATTTTATGATCAACTTATGTATTAGTATTTGACCCAGTTGAAATGTAATCATTCGCTGCAATTTGATGTATTCAAGTATATATAAAAGATAGTCGGAAAATCTTCACCAATCACATTCCTACTTTTTATTTTGGAATGGAAAGATACGTGTTTTCCTTTTCACATTTTATGATATTCCTGGCAATTACAAATAACGGTTACTTCATACGTCGCTAGGCAAAACCGTGATGATTTACATAGCTTGTAAACGAATAAAGATGTTCTTTACTGTTGTCCATAATTACATAACAGGAGAAATACAACTTGGTGATATTTTGGCGTTATTCCCGTATGCAAATACCATTGATTCACTTGACCTTGAAGGACAATACCTCATGGACGTTCTAGAACATTCAGTTGCAGGGTACAATGTGTCAGACCCGCAACCCATGTCAAAGTTTCTTCAATTTTCAGGTAGGTTTATAATACTTAATGCGCTCACTGATGTCTCTAATCCTAGCATTTCATCTTAATGAATAACAGTGAAAATATTGTGGCCCTGGGTTCAATTCCCGAGTGACGAAACCTTTACAATTTCATAAAGTGTATTTCCACTAACCTCTATGAATAGAGATAAAAACTTAGTGACGTTACGATAGAAGGGCTATCGGTTTCAGCAGACGACCGATAGGTTTATAGGACCAAACCTAATGTTACGCCAGATGGACACAAAACAGTCTCGTTCTCGTTGGTGATCAGTTTTTCTGCAGTATTAACTTATGTCACTTGAAGTCCACTGTAGACTTGGAGCATCTGTGCTTGAAGACACCTGGCATAATCCTTTGCATACAAAATCCTTGTGCAGATGGCAATTTTCAAAACGTAGCATTCAATTTCTTCAGGAACAGTATCCCGTGTACTGTGCCACTTACATTGACAGACTTTCATCATTTCATAGACCAGATTTCAATATGTCTGCAGAAAATCCAATAAATCATTTTTTGGGATAGCAATTTTGACGTACTCCAAATCTTCTTTGTTCTAGCTGGATTAGTAGCACACCTTGGCTGCGCAAAACAAATTACTATTGTTTGAGAGCACGTAGGATATAATCGCTTTATCATGATTAAGCAGCACATCACAGCACTGACAAGATTTGATGTTTTCATGCCGCTTATAAGCATTTCTAATAAATAATCCTTCTTACACCTTTCCACTTTATGATAACAACATACTGGGTGGGTTTCCTGACCATTCTGACTGAAGTTGTTATTGCACCCAAGGGGATTTTCAAAATATCATGCACACAAGGTCTTGCATAATGATTGGAAAATTCCATTATCACCTGGGCAAGGACTTCCCATCTTATGTGAATCAATGTCAAATTAAATTAAATAGGTGATTATCAGGACGGCTAATGCAACTAGTGGTCATATTCGGAGAAGCCCTTGGATTTGGATTTTTTTTTCAAAATGGGTGTTGAAAACGCGCCAAAAAATATACACTTTGCTTTTCATTTTAAGAACCCCCCCCCCCCCCCGAAGCTGCCCATGTTAAAAGATTGAATTAGGGTTTAGGATGTGGAGCGTTTTATAATTATTCTAATAATTATACTGAAGTCGCACAATCTTGCTTGGGAGTATTAACAAAAAGGAGTCTAGCTGATCAATTTAGGAATGACATGGAAAATGTGTATAATGAAATTATTGCTTCTGATCTTCTTGATTCAGGTATCAAAGTTGTGTACAACTTATCACGTCCAGATCTACAACGTGTTCATGAAGTGTCTGTTTTATGTACCGATTGCCAAATACCTCAGTATGAACCTCTTGAGTTGGATAAGACGTACCGTATAATAACTGCAAGCTTTCTTGCAAATGGAGGAGATGACTATGACATGATAGCAGAGCACAAGATCAACCATATTGTCGGTAAATTACGAGGTCACAACCAAATGTTACAACGAATGTTAATGAAAACAAGCACTAGACATATAATCTACCATCTATTACCGCAATTTAGGAAATATATATATGTAGTTGAATAAAAGTAAAGAAACATTCTTCTTTTGTCACGTAGAGTGCTCAATCCTTACGGAGAGCAAGATATACATAAAAAGAAGAAAATGTGTAAATTACTCCATGTTGATTCACTACAGACTGTTTCGCCAAAAGGCTCCTCAGGTGAATGAGAGAAATATGTTTGTTCTATATTTCTCTCATTCACCTGAGGAGCCTTTGGGCGAAACAGTCTGTAGTGAATCAACATGGAGTAAATTTACACATTTTCTTCTTTTTATGTATATGTAGTTGAATATGTACCTTATTACATTTAACGCCATTTATAGTGACTAGCAATTTTCCCGATATATCAGAGGTCAAGTTTGATGCGTGTTTTTCTTGCCTTGTTTAACAAAGATAGTAAACTTTATTTTAATGTACACTCTTTAGAAAAGAAACGACGGAAATAAATCTTTTGGTCCTCTCATGCAAACAATTGATGGTTCTTATAAAAGGATCTTAGGTCAATCTGAAGACCTTTAGGTTCCTTGAAATTCATGTAAAACCTTTATTGGTTCTACAAACATTGTCAAGATTTGCACGAACAATTTGTATTTGAAAAGTGGTGTCTCCCTGTTCAACCATAAAAGGTTCTTAAGAACTGTGGAGAACGAAAAAAAAGGCTCTAAATGAATGTCAGAGCATAAATATACCTTAGAGTGTCCTTTAATGGTTTCTCCTCATGTCATAACCTTCAAGGGTTCTCCTGCGAGAGTAACATTGGTTCCTTTTGGAACTAAGAGTGCATTTACTAACAGTAAATAAGGAACTAAGTGTATATTTACATGTATATACATTTTCCTTTTCAGGTGCAGTTGATGCTGATGCATTAGAAGCTTATATTGGACAGATGAGTCCTCTCTACCACCATGGACAGATGGGACGAATACGCTTTACCCACGATACACCACTACCCTGCGCTTACGGACATGCTGATAATCTGACTACATCGTATCTATTGCTTTTATTAGGAATCATAGTTTCTTTATTTATCAAATACTAACAAAAACCCGATTAAAGTTTATTGTAAAAGTAATATAATTGCATAAGAGTTATTTTTTAGTATATTGTATTGGTACTCTACACACCGCTAGCCATAAGTTATGATATAACTTAAAACGGCAGAAGTGAACAAATTGTCTATATAACGCGGCAAAACTAGGGGCTAAATGCTCCGCTCCTCTTGACATTTTCCTGCCGAAGTAAACTGTTCAAACATACCCTTAAACATATAAGTTCAATTGCGAACTTTAACCCTACCGTAGCAAACACAAAACTTTTTCGACATCATTCGCATAAGGTTATAAAATGTTGTCAGAAAACGTTTAAATGTCGGGTTATATAAAGGGTATATTCAGAGTATAAAACGTTTTCATAACCTTAAAAACATTATTTGATAATCTACTGCTCAGCAAACAAAAATGTTTTACAGAAAACGTTCAAATGTCGTGTTATATAAACTAGGCGGTTACCCGTATTTCTCGGGTTTCGGCTATCATGGTTATTGGCTTTTGCAGATCTCAAAATCAGGGTGTTTCCTTTTCTGGGATCACTTTCCTCACAGCTGAGTTCAATTACAGCTTTTTGCAATTTGACCTCACTTGCGCCCTCAATTTGAAATTTGACCTGACCTTTGACCACGGATGACCTAACAAATGCAAACATGAGTTTCCTTGGCCAAAGTTACACCCACCCACAAAGTTTGAGCTCCATTATATGAGCAGTTTGATATTTTTACGTTGTTTGACCTTTGATTTCTTAACCGTAGGTCTGACAAAAAGGTCACCATGGAAACCTTTGTTAGTCCAAGGTCCACTCACCCACCAACTTTGAGCTCCATAGAGGCAATTTGAAATTTCTACCTTTTTTGACCTATGACCTCTTAACCGTAGGTCTGACAAAAAGATCAATGTGGAAACCTTTGTTTGTGAGTCCAAGATCTACTCACTTACCAAGTTTGAGCTCCATAGGGGCATTTTGAAATGTTTACCTTTTTTGACCTATGACCTCCTAACCGTAGGTCTGACAAAAAGGTCATTGTGGAAACCTTTGTTTGTTAGTCCAAGATCCATCCACCCACCAAGTTTGAGCTCCATAGAGGTAATTTAAAATTTCTACCTTTTCTGACCTATGACCTCTTAAACGTAGGTCTGACAAAAAGGTCACCGTGGAAACTTTTGTTTGTTAGTCCAAGGTCCACTCACCCACCAAGTTTGAGCTCCATAGTGGCAATGTGAAATTTCTACCTTTTTTGACCTATGACCTCTTAACCGTAGGTCTGACAAAAAGGTCACCGTGTAAACTTTTGTTTGTTAGTCCAAGATCCACCCATCCACCACGTTGAGCTTCATAGAGGCAATTTAAAATTTCTACCTTTTTCGACCTATGACCTCTTAACTGTAGGTCTGACGAAAAGGTCACCGTGGAAACTTTTATTTGTTAGTCCAAGGTCAACACACCCACCAAGTTTGAGCTCCATAGGAGCAATTTGAAATTATAATTCAATTGGACTTGACCCGGTCGTTGACCTTTGACCTTAAAAATATAAACTGGTTCTTTCTCATATCAAACTGCACCCACCCACCAAGTTTAAGGAACGTGCGACCCATAGTCTCCGAGAAAAGCTGCGGACAAACACAGACAGAGATCCGGTGAATTATAGTAAGATGGTATAAAAACGTTTTAATAACATTCCAAAAACATTCTTGAAAACTTTCTAAACAGAATGTTATTTTGCGGTTGACAAAATATTTTGCGAAAAATGTTTGCCCAAAATATTTTCAATAACGTTTTAAAAACGTTTTCATGACCTTTATATAACCCGACATTTAAATGTTATTAAAAGGTTTTGAAAAAACATTTTAAGAACATTTCTGTGTTTGCTGGGTTTAAATATTTCAACATAATGTTATTAAAGTATTGACACAATATTTGGCAAAAATGTTTGCAAAAACAGTTCGCAATAACATTTTTTGAAAACATTTCAAAATATTGTTGTAGTGTGTTTTCATACAAAACGTTATCATGACCTTTATATAACCCGACATTTTAATGTTATTAAAACGTTTTTACCTAAACCAAAAGCCAAAATATAACTTATTTACAATGTTTTTAAAACGTTTTTGTGTTTGCTGGGTATGCCATCCAACTCTGAGGGTAGGCACAAGTACTCATTTTTGTAAGACAATTTTTAAATTGTTTAAAATATCATGGGCATGGAGCCGCCCACTTTCTGGCTAAAAGTAATCTACCAAAAAACGTTTCAAAACGTAAAAAGCGGCCAAAGTTTAAAACATCTTTCCTGTGTGGCTTTTCACCCTTTTTTAAACTTGGTCCCATTTATGAAAGTTTTTAAAGACCCATACGAAGTCATCTATAGGCTACTTGTTGGTTTTCTTAGTTGTCAATGTTTATTTTGTAGAGCACATGAATTAATGTTAGTGCGTAAGACGTTATAATGTATTTTGTAGCAAATACTCACTTTGTTAAATTCTTCATCGTCATGTGCGATTCTGCGCCTTATGTACAGATGTAGGGCCTGTATGTAGCAGGTTGACACACAGTCAATTTGCTAAGTATATATAATACTCTACTACTCTTTATGATCACGCAATATAATAAAACATAAACCTTGAAATGTTTTTGATAATACATACGGTAGCCTACGTCATATTGCACCGCTTTCGAACAGTCTTAAACCTATAAGAGTACATTGTTGCATGTAAAAATTAGGACTCATTCTTCATGTTAATACTACTTTACTAAATGGGACCAAGTTTAAAAAAGGGTGAAAAGCCACACAGGAAAGATTTTTTAAACTTTGGCCGCTTTTTACGTTTTGAAACGTTTTTTAGATATTAATTCTTTTTTGAGGTAAAAAAATATTGCGCGCTAAGTGGTTCTTTGTAGCCATGCGAGGTGAACTAGTTGGATATCCATATTTCGCGGTTAATGGTGCTTTGTAGCCCTGCGGGGCAAACTAGTTGGATATCCATATTTCGGGGTGAGTGGTTTTTGAAGCTCCGAGGGGCAAACTAGTTGGATATCCATATTTCGCGGTTAGCGGTTCTTTGTAACCCTGCGAAGGGGCAAACTAGTTGGATATCCATATTTCGCGGTTAGTGGTTTTAACGACCCGTAACCACCCCAATCAGCTGCATACCGCATCCAGCTATTTTATTTATCAAAATACTAGTTTTTTAATGCTATGGGGTTAACAGAATTATTAAAAAATTAATAGCTGAACCCAATAGTTCAGCCAAGGACTGGAAACGACATATTGATGACTTTATATAGAGTGTATTCAATAAACCCAAGGCGGAACGAGAGTTGCTAAGTAACCGCTATCCGAACCATAAACACACATGCATGATCAGACAACGAGTATTCAATTTCCTCATAGCATCCCACGTTGTTCACACGTCAGTCGAATTTGGCGGTGTTGGTTTGTTAGCCCTCCAAGTTATAACATCGTTCACTTTGTGTTGAACATTGTATGTGAGCCTCGCTGTAATAACATAAAGATCAGTCTGATCAGTGTGATATCACAGAGCAGACCCTTGAGAGGGCACTTGGCTCATTTGCATGGCAGTCGGACTCTCCATTGTATTTGATCATTTGTGTATGGAGTGCAATGGCGACCCGTCATTGTATTTGTTCATGTGTGTATGGAGAGCCACTCTTGGAGCCCATGGGACTTAGGCTAGGTCCTCAGGTAGAGTCAGACGCTGTATGTACTAGAAACGCCCATTCTTGATTCTGCGTTCATTCAATGTTAGCATTAAATTTGTATTGCCCGGCGGCCCCGCGTAATGGAAAAACCTGAATTTGTTACATAAAAAGAAATGAAAATTAAAAAAGGCAAGGTTCCACCTGAGTACATATTAAATGGGTGTAGAATTTTTTTTCAAATATATATATGAATTTAGACAAACATACGGGATATAATGAACCTTTGACATGACGCCATGATGACATGATTTTATTAGTCGTTTTATATATCACCTATACCGTGTATCATAATACCAGTATTTGTAATTTTATATTATATAGAACTAATATTTTGCATCATAAATGCCCAGTTCATATGCACAGACGATTACTAATCTTCACGACTTCAAAATAACATGTTACAAAGCAGGTAATAGGTGCTGGCCTTGTCCTATTGTACTTGTTCATTTGTGTATGGAGAGCTCACTGACCTGTTAATAGAGGTCAATGGAATAGCTTCTTTATGGGCCACCTCTCCATCGGTTTCAGGGCGCAGTTCATTGAACTCAGCGGGATTCTATTGCAAGTGCTTTTATATTATTACAAAACGGATCGTGGTTATTGCCTTGACAAACCTAATAAATAATTCATACCAGGGATGAATAAATCCAGGGGTGCGGACATTTCATTGGTCGCAAACCACCGGGATTCGATACAAGTTTGCGTTGTAAATGAATGCGTGAATAAGAGTGTCATCCCCTTGGCGCGATATTTGATTTCTGAATATACTCAAGTTGCCGTTGAAAATGCCTAAAATCATCAAGATATTGCAATACTGTCTAAAGTGATGTAAAATTGTGGCAAATTTGTATGATTTATCGCACATAATTTCTGCGTAGCGTGGAGAATCATTTACATAGGATTTTGGAGAAAAATGTGATAATTTTAGGGAAATATAGAATGGCGGAAGAAAGAAATAAAACATTTTCCTGGAATGTGTAGACCATACTCTTTCTGTTCCTATTGATTTCTATACTGAAATAATTCTTAAAATGAAGTTGTTGGATGATTTTAGTTGGCATTTCTAGAACGTAAACATGTAGGCAGATAGTAGAGGCGGCACTCTATTCACGAGATTTCTTTTCCAACGCCAAAATAGCACGAATTTTGGTGGTTTGCGAGTGAAGAGTGTCCGCACTATCGATGGACTACGTAACTGTTCAATAGGTTTTTGTAAATGAGCTAGTATTAGTGGGTAAGCTGTACATCTCTTTTGCATTGTTAAGACAACCACGCTAGGTTTTTCGATCAACGTACTATGCGTGTTTGGTCAAGCGAGGATAATTTGTAAAGCAGCAAGTAATGGTGAGGATGTTGCCCTTTTTAACTACTTCTGACTTTTGATTTAGCCCAAAATTAATCAATAAAATCGTGTATAAGATATTTGTGGGGATATTTGGGCGCTATTACAACAATTTAAATAACTGGGCACTTCTGGGTTGGATATATTATAGACTCTATAGAATTTAAGTATGATATATTTTCGATGGTAAATATATTTTCACTTTCAAAGTTTGTAGTTTTCATAATTACAATTTCTTAATATTATATAAAAGGTGAGAATAAGACTATAAATGTAAGAGTATGGGATAATTTTGATTGTTAATAAATGCGAAACGCCGGCGGTAGACATCAGCAATATCAGGGATTGCCGCGATTCTTGCAGTAGCTTTTATGAATAGAATACAATAGTGGATACAATAGCGGATACAATAGCGGAACAATAGAGCTCTCTTACGGGCAAATAAACCTCGTCGCGTTTTGCTAAATTTCACTTCTTCTTTTTCATGAACTAACCGTTATTTTTTTAAACTTGTGGCAAAACTTCGACCGAAGTTTTTAATGACATAAAGCCTCTAAAATGCACCCTAATGACGCATCGCGCACATTCTATTTTGTAACCGTAAATGTAATACGTGCACAGGCTACTCCAAACGGCGTGTAGCATGTATTTATATCCTAAGCTTTCAATTATCTTACTAAAGATAAAGAAAACCATGGGGAAAGTAATGAAAACCTAATACTTTCCTAACACTAAAATTACATTTGAAAAATGTCACCATTTATTTGATACCTCCAACCCAGCAAACACAAAACGTTTTCGTCATCGTTCACAAAAGGCTAGAAAAGGTTGCCAGAAAACGTTCAAATATAGGGTATATAAAGGACGTATAAAGGGTATAAAACGTTTTCATAATATTCAAAAGCATTTGTTGATAACATATTCTAACAAATATTCTAACATTATATTATTTAAGTGTTAACAAATTATTTCGCAAAAAAATGTTTGCAAAAATATTTTACAATAACATTTTTAAAACATTCTAATAATATTACTGCGTTTTGTTTTCAAAATTGTCGTTTTAAAATGTTTCTATGACCTTGATATAACCCGACATTGTAATGTTATTAAAACGTTTTTATCAAAACCAAAACCCAAAATATAACATATTCAAACGTTGCAAAAACATTTTTGTGTTTTACGGGAAGTCAACCAGCAAAATAAACTGACTTTTGTTTGCTCAGGTATACCCCTAAAGGTTAAATACCACTAATTATGTATTACACGGGTTTCAATTGGAAAATGGCTAATTTCGGGTGGAATTTTCTCATATCAAGAACTCTCACAATTAAATGCCACTAATATCAGGTGAAACTATATGATTTAGATGCCAAATTATCAAAACTCAACATAGGTTGACCTGAGACTTTTCTTGTTTTAAATTAAACATCGTTGTGTAAATAGTGTTAATATTGTTTGAAACTTTATCATAATATATTATAGTTATCATAACATTTGTTTACTATGACGCGAAGCCAAAGTCCAAGGTAAAGGGCAGAATAATGGCCGATACATTCGTCCACAACTTTTAATTTTTGCCGCTGTAATTTTCTTAATATAAAGATCACTAGTTCACTCTTTACAACACTGAAAAGTCACATGGCTCAACCAGCTTTAGAAATTGGCGGGGAAATATGAATCTATATTATTATAATATGAATCGAAATATTGTCATTATGCTCATTATGATTACGATTCGGGTCGCGTAACTCGGCGCAAACATGTATACTTGGGACATATATACTTATAAAAGTTCTTGTTCTCTCCCATTAATCTGCCCTTAAAACAAATATTCATCTTTCATGTAGTTGATTAAAAGTAAGTAAGTTTTGTGAGGTGAAGGTTGCTGACAATAGCCTGGTAATTGACCTCTCTGTGTGTGAGTGAGCATGTATACGCCATGATGTCATCTGCTTTTAGACTGCCTCCGCGAGTCAGTGTATCTAGCCTACGCTGCGCTATAGTTCGGCACATATCAAATAAAAATTTTTGTCAGTTTTTGAGCTCAATACGCACGCTTCTTTCTCAATACGCAAGCTAACGACTATCATATCCTATCAACACATATGTTCAAGTGCAAGGAAAAATATGGCTTTTTTTAGAATGAAAAAATTACGGGAGATATTCATCATTATCTACACCGGTATCCAAAGATTTATCGTCTGAATATCAACTCGTGCGTAGCACATTCACGTGTATCGATCCCGTGTATTCATTTTAGTGTCTCTGATGTACAATGTAATTATTAACCAGGCGAAGTCGGTGTACGATACTAATTTCAATCTGTTGTCCTTCTGTAAACAAATTGTATATAAGCTGAAATATAAATAATAATATAATACTATATGGCATATTTGTAATGTTTACACATGTCACAACTTGCACCTAAATGGAATCAGCCAAATTTGTTGTGTTTGTAGGTAAATAGAGCAAAGTTCGACATAAAGTCAATTAGAAATTATGACTTTATGTCCGCCCATAGAACTGCGTCTTAAACGGCCAAAATAACAAGCAGTGTTTCTTTCACGTTACCTCGTTATTTCAGCTCAAAATGGGACAGAAACCATTCCCGATCATCATTACTAGTATTATTTCAGCATTTTGAGTATATAATGACAAATTTAAAATTTGAAGGAAATCGTACATTAAGCCTTTAAGAAAATGTACAGCCGCAAGCTACGACAATATTATAGTAAAACGTAGGCACTGTATATTAAAAGGACTCTTTCGAAGGTATGAAAAACGCAGTGATTTATAGTGCTTTACGCACAGGCATAACGCGTAGACGTTGATCCATAAGCCTCGGCACACTTTAATGACATGCATTTTTAATAGGTACGGTACGTTATAATTCTTATAATTTTTCCTCTCATCTGCAGACAGATAAAACTGCTACAATATTATTGATATAGTGCGATCACATGTGCACTTTCACAGGACAAAATCAACAATGTCCGAATGATAGTATTACAAAACACTGTGAACTTAAATACTTAGTGACATCGTACTGAGTACTACTTTTCATGCTTTTGGTCCATTTTATATTTGCGATGGCTACGTTTGGTACGTCAAAACTGTTATTTCTCCTCCTGGCAGAAATATTTCTTGTATCTGCGGATTATGATCTAAAATACTTCACACCGGTGATGTTCGCTGTTATTTTGAGGAGGTAAATCTTAAATATGAACCGTGTACAATAGAAGACATAGAACGTAACGAGTGTTTCGGAGGTAAGTTTGGTCATTGTTGGAATATGATAAACAGCATGGGCCGGTGATGGAGGGCCACGTGTATTTTCAACTTGTAACCTCGTACAAAATATTTTAGAAACTATTCCCTAAGGTTATAGTATATGTGTTTGTTGTTACTATAATGTAAATAAGTAGGTCCTAATTGTAATTCTTACAACATGTCATGGGTTTTACTGCATAACCCAAGAAAACCTCCCATATGGGTCCATTATAGGACGGGTTTGGAAAGCTAAGGGTTAACACGCTTACTATCTCGAAACTATGAGCTACATGTAGAGGTATAACTCTTCTGATGGACTTCCCTCATGGTTCATTTGCCAAAATTAAAATACACTAAGCGAACACCACTCAGCCACGAGCTCCCTTTTCATTTTCTTTTTGATCATATTTTATATGCAAGTAGATGATATAGACACCATACACACCGTATTTGAATGCCTGTTGTTTGTGCTATCCTAATTAATTTTGGCGCTAACTTTAATACGACAACGTATTAATAAATTATTAATACGCAAGCTACGACAATATTATAGCTTAATTACGACGGTATTTAATAAATTATACTGGGCTTCAGTGGCGGCTGCAATGTTGGGCTTGCGGTGTTTCCTGCACCCTGCTTACGATTATTGCCGCTCGAGCTGATGTTCAGTGTTCAAACGATGCTTGAATGTTTTATACAATCCTAATGAGGAATCACTACCTTGCTAAAATATAGGATCCACAAATTATAAGTTCCCCTAAATACTTTTTAAAATAAATCGAAAAATATTTGACGAAATGCAAACGTGTACAGCCGCGGATCCAGAGGGAAAAAAATACGGGGGGCGCAAAATAGAGGGCGACGAACCAGCGGCCATCGCGTCGCGCTTGCGCGATGCAGGGGGTGTCTGAGGGGGTGTTCCCCCCTGAGAAGTGAGAAACTTTTGCGAAATGAAGACCTAATTGAAGCCATTTGGTGGACCATTTTGACACTACTTTTGTGTAAAATTTGAGTTTGAAAGAGCGGAAAATTTGTGAAATGACCATGCATGACGGCTCATTTTCCCATTCGTGGACAAGTTTCCAATATTATTGTATAAATTAAATTGTTTTAAACATAAAGTTCCGGGTACGAAAGCATAAAGAAAAGCTAAGTTCTTTAGGTTAAATACCACTAATTATGTATTACACGTGTTTCAATGGGAAAATGCCTAATTTCGGGTGGAATTTTCTCATATTCAGAACTCTCACAGTTCAATGCCACCAATATCAGGTGAAACTATATGATTTAGATGCCAAATGATCAAAAATTCAACATAGGTTGACCTGAGACTTTTCTTGTTTTAACGCACTGAACCGTTAACACCTTAAAATGACAGTGCGCCCTCGAAGCTGAAAGTTACAATATGATAAGGCGACTATTTACTAAAAACCGAAGCCGTGCGTATGAATTTTGGTACTATTACAACAAAAATGTCATATAATGAGAGAAAATGTACCATTTTGAAGCATCAAACTCTAAAAAGTACTTTTTTGGCTATATAATTTGATCAATTTCAGCGATTTTAATGCAGTCTTTTCGAATACCATGAAAACAAATAGTTCCTCATCGTATTTCAATGTATCGCCCAGGCCTATTTAGTGGTATTTAACCTATACATACGCAGGGGGGTGTCTGAGGGGGATGTTCCCCCCTGAGAAGTGAGAAATTTTTGCGAAATGAAGACCTAATTGAAGCCATTTGGTGGACCATTTTGACACTATTATGGTGTAAAATTTGAGTTTGAAAGAGAGAAATGACCATGCATGATGGCTCATTTTCCCATTCGTGGACAAGTTTCCAATATTATTGTATAAATTCAATTGCTTTAAACATAAAGTTCCGGGTATTCAAAGCATAAAGAAAAGAGTAACTTCTTTATACATACGCAGGGGGGTGTCTGAGGGGGGATGTACCCCCTGAGAAGTGAGAAACTTTTGCGAAATGAAGACCTAATTGAAGCCATGGACCATTTTGACACTATTATGGTGTAAAATTTGAGTTTGAAAGAGCGAAAAATTTGTGAAATGAACGTGAGGGCTCATTTCCCATTCGTGGACAAGTTTTCAATATTATTGTATAAATTCAATTGCTTTAAACATAAAGTTCCGGGTATCCAAAGCATAAAGAAAAGAGTAACTTCTTTATACATATACGCAGGGGGTGTCTGAGGGGGGATGTTCCCTCCTGAGAAGTTGGAAAATTTTGCAAAATGAAGGACTAATAGAAGCCATTTGGTTTACGATTTTGACACTATTATTGTGTAAAATTTAGTTCGGAAGATTTAGTTCGGAAATGTATAAAAATGAAAACCCAATCAAAGCTATTCGTGGATCATTATGCACTATTACTGTGGGCCTATCATTAAGTTATTAGGCCTAAAGTGTACGGGTGTCCGAAGCAAAAGCGAAAAAGGCCAGTTTTTTACGCATACGAAGGGGTGTCTGAGGGGGGAAAATGTGCAAAATGAAGGTCCACTTGAAGCCATTTGGTGCATCATTTTTACACCATATATCATTGCTTTAAACAAAAAAGGGCCCGAACTCAATTTGCAAAATTTTAAACATTACACTGGTCCACTGACCATGCTGACACTTTGTAAGGCTTGAGTTGAGACACACAATTAGGCCTACTAAAGCATGCGTGGATTAATGTCAGCATTGACTCCGTGTTAAATACTGACTGTGGTGACATGTGACGGGCCCTGCATAGGCCTATCAGAGCTTTATATCAGCGGGCTCACAGTACTATGATTTTCACGTGCTTTGGGCCGAGGACCTGCCTTCAAGCCGGCCTTCAGGCAATGCCTAAAATAATCACAGGCGTAGGCCTACCCCATATACGCCTATTAGGCCTTCGATCGACCCGACTGTGCAGTTTTTAGGTACGGAACTACTCAATTATAAGCCTTCTCTTCGCTTTTTCTCGCTTTTCTCTTCTCTTTTTCTCCTTTTCTCTTTCTCTCCTTTCCCCGTTTTTACGGGGGGCGCGCGCCCCATCTTTCCTGCTTTTGCTATTTTTACGGGGAGGCGCGCCCCCTCCGCCCCCCTCTGGATCCGCACCTGGTGTAAAAAGATGCAAGTAGCTTTATTTGTTTTACACATATGAACCAAATTATAGCGTCACGTCATTGCGTTCAGTCGCACTGGTTCATTGTGTAAAAAGAGACCGTTTTAAACAGTGTTAAAAGTGGCATCTGTGTCCATAGGAATCAGATCTCAAACAATACAGTATGCCAGACCTATTCATGTGTTTACCCACTTTTTCATGCAAAGATACTTTTAACCTGCGTTTTTAATTCTTTTTAAGGTTGGGCCCGTTTGGATACCGTTGTTAACCACTACCGTGATATTAAAGACAATGTACTACTCCTAGATGTGGGGAATCAATTCCATGGCACTCTGTGGTTTAATGTTTATCAGCATCAAGCTACGTCATATTTCATGAACCGGACAGCTTATGATGGCATGGTAAATGGTAATAAATTAATTAATTGTAATAATTAGTTAATTTCAATAATTAATAATAAATATATAAATAAATTAATTAATTAAGTAATTAATTAATTTGTGACGTGAAAATGAGGATGACGATGATGATGTTGCTGCTGCTCCTGTTGATGATGACGATGATGATGATGACGATGATGATGATGATGATGATGATGATGATGATGATGATGATGATGATGATGATGATGATCGACTGACAGAATGATGATGATTATTATTAGCATTCTTCTTAATCATTGTATTATTCTAGGCGCTTGGTTCACATGAATTTGATTTGAAACCGTCAGGCTTGGCTCCATTTCTTGATGATGCTGATTTCCCAGTCTTAAGCTGTAATATTGATGATAATAATGAACCAATTATGCAGAACAAATATGATAAATACCAAGAAATAACACTCAATACACATCGTATAGGAATAGTTGGATTTTCATACTGGAACACAGAGGAAACATCAAATACAGGTAAAAACAAACAAAGCAACCAAAAATGAGATGTACTTGCCTATGTGAGAGTAGATTTTCAACTTGAGAGAAAGTTGCTCCAAATACCTTAAGAGCCGTTTATAGTAAGGTGCAACCTTCCTACTAAAGATGGCTCTGAAAAGAACCGTTCAGCTGCACCTTTGGAGAACCATTACAGGTTCGGCATTTAGAGAGTTAAATTTACCTTAAGAGTGCTGGCAGATCATGTTATGGTTCCTTTTCAGAACCATTGACAGTGTCCTTAGAAAACAAATCAATAATGTACACTTGGATCGTTAATCTAAGTTTAAGGGACAATACAAACTTTATATCGAAATTGCGTCTTGTTTATTTATTTATTTATTTTTTCAATTTTTGTATTACAGGCGAACTAATATTTCATGACGAGGTAGAATATGTCAAAACTGCAGTTGAAATCTTGACAGGCTCGGGAGTAAATAAAATCATTGTAATGGGTCGTTCTACATTTCATATACATAAGAGAATAGCTGAAGAAGTGCCTGGAGTCGACATAGTAATCGGTGGGGATATCAATGAATTTCTTTATAATGGTATGAATTTATAAATGAATTTTTATATAAATATTTTATGAACGGGGTGTTTAAAGTTACTTTCCGTCAAATTTATCGGGGTAAAACTTGAGTCACCTTGTTGGGTACTAAAATTAGCTAGACAGATCAAAAAGCTTTATTACGGTAAATTCGATTGATTCTATTTGTTTGTGTTTGCATGACAACCCTAGATAACCCAAGCAAGCCTTTTATGAAGCCAATTGCGTCTATTTGAAAACCGGTTGGGAACAGTCAGGAGTTAACACCCTACTCTTCTCGTAACTGACTGCGACCAACATGTACAGGTGTGGCTCTTCTGTACACCTGGACCGACGGCTTAACACTTCCACCGAAGGAAGAAGTATATAATTGTTCACATACCCAGTTCTCAATGAACCATAGGGAGAACGGAAGCCTGATTTAATCCAAAAAAGATGTTGCCAAGTAAATTAACTTGAAAAAGGAAAGTTTAGTCTTTTCGAAACGTCGGGTTTTTAACTTGGTTTTTACGTTTTGTGTTATTCCCTCATCGGATGTTGTGTAATATTTTCCCTGTTTTTAATTTCAACTAAATTCAGACTTTATTTTTCCAGTTCAATATCCCACCACGTTTTTCACAACCAGAAATCGAGCCCTGGACCTCTAACACCCAAATGAGAACAGTGTAACAACTGAGCCACGCTCTACTCCTACGTGGTGAGCTAACTTGATGATATTTATTTTGAATTTCGAAAAGAGGACCATGGAAGCGCACCCTCAGTTGAAGATCCAACACAAGACTACCCCGTTGTTGTGCAACCTACCCACGACGATTCTACTAATGTGTTAATAGTTCAAGCATACTGGGCAGGTAAATACCTAGGACATTTGGATGTCACGTTTGATGACGATGGAAACGTGAAAAATTGGGATGGCAACCCCATTTTACTCGACACCAAAGTTGAAAAAGGTTAGTAAATTGATCTTAATAGGCTTTGGAAATAAGGATGATGGGCATTGGATCTCAACAATTATAATTGATTTCTTTCTAAAAATTACTGCATAAATGGTATCTCAGATAATAAAGAATCGGAGTATTTCGAGGTACCCATGACGTACCACAGCTATGCATTACGAAGGAAGTAATGCAGGAAGATATTCATTAACCTCCTAAAATGCATCTTCATAATATATAAGTAAATTATCACGAATTAACGAATCGTCTGTATCATTATTATTGGTGGATATCATTTGTAATGACTGTATGTCTATGGCGTAACAACATCATCACGAAGAAAGGGTCAACAACAAAAATTATGCAAAAAAGGAACATTATAGGAATTATATATTTTTAAGTAATTATTATTTTGGTATATTTTAATCTACACCACTTAAATAGTCACTTAACATTCTGTGGCATATTTTTGTTTATTCCAGATGACGGAACTCTAACAGAAATCAACGAATGGGCTAAAAAGGTCCATGAATACAGAAATACTTACGTCGGTGAAACAAATGTTCTTCTCGCTGGCACAGGCCCAGATGGTGAGCATAGACAAAGTCCTTGTCGTTTTGCTGAGTGTGGCATAGGCAACATGGTAACAGATAGCTTCATACAGCAGAATCTTAACCAACCAACAGAGGACCACTGGAACAACGCGGCGATTGCCTTTATCAACGCTGGTGGAATGAGAAATACACTGGATATAGGTATGGTGACAGCACTTCTCTTTTTGTCTTATTTTACCTCTCCCATGACGGCCAGGTGTCACAGAACTGTATACAAACAGCTAGCTGTTTCCCTTTTCGGAACTGGCTGTGATATTTTTAACATTACCTGCATCTGCATCACAATTCAAAAGTACTAATGAAGATAGCGGATAATTAAATATGAAATCTGCCTCTACCCGGGATCGAACCCGGCCCTGAATCAAAGCCTGTGTGGACAACACCGCTTTACATTAAGTAAAAACGTAAATATCTACAAAAATACCAAAGCAGACCCGGTTTTCACTTGACATATTTTAATCAATCTACTCCCAAAGTACAAAGTAATGGACAGATTAATTGACAATCCAAAAGTCTGATACCTTTTTTGCACTTTAGAAGTGTACTTTGTTTTTGTCTTTCTGTACGGGTGTGAGTCATGGGTAATCACCAAGGACATGGAAAACAAGATCAAATACCTTCGCAACATCTTGCTACAGAGTCATGTTAAACATCAAGCGTGTGGATCGGATTCCAAATGAAACCATCTACAACAGTTACCATAGGGTATTAAATAAAAGGCACTAAATTTAATGCCCACGTGACCCATGGGCGCCGCCATACCAAGACCACCAAGTGATCAGTAGATGTGCTACAATGCTAAGAGATAAATACCATCAAAATTGCTGAAAATTTAATAGGCAAAATAATTATACATGGGGGGATTCTGTTTTTTTATGTTTTTTTTTATGTTTTCAATTATTTTTTGAAAGTTTTGATCGACGGAAAAAAAATGACAAATTTGCTAGAAAATTTGGACATGCATCCCCCGTTTCCAATTGAAATACACAGAAAAACCACCTACTGTGCCAAAGGTCACTTTTCCAGACATCCTGTCTAGACGCTGTAATGTCAGCGCCCATCTGGTCACGTGGGCAATTAAATTATGTGCCCTTATTTAAATGACCTAAGACGACTGTACAATCTGACCAACACCACTCCACTGGTTGCCAGAGTCAAGATTCATCAACTCAATTTTCTCGGATATAAATGCTGCGTCTTGAAGACGACGAGCCTGTGAAAGAATATATCCTTTATATGCCACCACATGGTAGGAGGAAACCGGGACTATATGCAACCACATGGGAAGAGGAAACCGGGACGGCGGCGCACACTGTACCTACAGCATGTCCAGCACCTCCTGGGAGATACTGAAGGGATGCTGCAGCCAAACCAAATTTTTCCCCTTGCCCAAGATCGCAATAGTTGGATGATGATGATAATGCAAAAAAACAAAACAACAACAAACAACACGATGATGCAACGGACTGTCTTTTCACAGATCATAAACTCTATTATGTGACAAAGATTTATTAAAATGCATTTAATTGTTAATTTTATTGTATCACAGGGGAAATAGAACATGGTGATATTTTGAAATTGTTCCCGTACGCAAATACCATTGATTCGCTTGACCTTGAAGGACAATATTTGATGGAAGTTTTAGAGCATTCGGCAGCTGGATACAATGTGTCAGATCCATCGGTCATGGCCAAGTTTCTTCAATTTTCCGGTAGGTACTTAAAATGTAGTACAGGATAAGCAGCATTGTTTCGAATCCTACGTTTTACCATAACGGATATTCTATATCCTACTACAATATGTTTGAAACTGACAAATTCGGATTCTAGCTGAGCAATGAGAAACTTGAATCTAAATTAGCTAAAAATTAGGACATGTTACAAGACTATATTTTCTAGAATTTCAGAGAGTACAACAAATATTGGCCTGTTAGTTTTTACACAGTGACGTTAACTAGGCAATGCCCTATACCTCTAACATACACTGTGTTGTAGAGGTCACACGTCATGGTAAGAGCACTGTGCATTGTGTACAGGAAAATGGACAGTAACTGCGGTATGCCGAGTAACGAAGGGATTAATTTATCTAATTATTTTTCTTATCTTCTTTATCCAGGTATCAAAGTTGTGTATGACTTATCACGTCCTGATCTTCAGCGAGTACGAAGCGTGTCTGTTTTATGCACCGATTGCCAAATACCTCAGTATGAACCTTTGGAGCTGGACAAGATCTACCGTACGCTAATGCCAAGTTTTCTGGCCAGTGGGGGAGATAGTTATGATATGATAAAAGAACATAAGGTCAACCATATTGTCGGTAAGTGGTGAGAACATAACCAAATGTTTCAACGATTGATAGAGAAATAGGCTTTAGAGATAATATAATCTACCATCTATGAGCTAAAACACAAATTAAAACAGTACTTACTGACCAGCATGGGGACTTGGAATGGATCTAGAAAGAACTGTAATTTTTGAATAATATAAATAAATGATTAGGTATTTTGTACTGCAACTGTAGTTATGATTGTATTTTTTTTCACTTTTTCCTTCAATTTTTTTTATTGTGATTTTTCCCAATATTTTTGCGCCTCTTTTTTCAATTTAGAATTTACACAACACAATTTATTCATTTTTGTTTTACAATCTTGTTTATTATTTTGAGTTTCAAATTAAAATAAACATTATGATGATAATATTGCTATTTTTGCGTGATACTAGATACATTTCGGAAATATATTTCACTTTAATAGAACAGAGTTGGGACTTACTCACCAGACATCTATAGACTTTAGCTGGTGTATAAAAGTACATGATTCGCGGTCAAAGGTCATTTAGTAGTCATTTCTGGTCAATGACCAAATACCTTCAAGGCACGGCACGGCACGGCACGGCTAGGTTGTGCTCTATTAAGATCACATACATGCCATTCACATGTGTGCATCTCTCATCACATAACTATTAACTTGATCCATTATTTTATTTACTGTTTTAGGAGCCGTTGATGTGGATGCTTTAGAATCTTACATTGAACAAATAAGTCCTCTCTACCACCATGGACAGATGGGACGAATACGCTTTGCTACAGATAAACCACTACCGTGCGCGTACGGACATGCTGAGATTTTGAACACATCTTATATATCACTTTGTTTGGGAATCATACTTTCATATTTTGTCAAATATTTACAATAAACTTATTTAATTTCTATAGTATAATTAACATGATATTTACATTTCTTCTTATTATAGTAGTATTAGAATAGTATTAGTACATGCATGATGCAGTCATGTCTACAGTAGAATTCACCTCGACCTTTGCAGGACTTAAACCCCATTAAAAGCTCTTAAACCAAGATAACACTCATTGAAACAGCTCAACTGATTAAATCGGATCTTCTCTGGTTGTGCACATGTGTCTGTTTTATATGTGCGGTATCGCAATGAGCTGGTATAATACAGCTTCAGTTGAGTAACCGATTATAAAGGAAACGCAAGGAAACAATGGTATGTGGACCTTTGTTCACGAAATGAGACAATGGTCTGCTTTTTGTTAACCAGCATTCTTGAAAATGAGCAACATAATGATTGTTGACTTAACACGGTTTGGAAATAATTTCTTCATATTTTTGGTGTTATCTGTCGTTTACATATCCTTCCTAAAACACAAAAGTGCGACTATTTCCAAACACCTAAATTAGCTAAAAATTTAGGACATGTTACAAAACTATATTTTCTAGAATTTCATAGAATACTTTAAATGTAGCTTGTACCGTTTTTTGTGGCATCCTTCAGAACTGAGCGGTCCGTTACCAATATAGCTCAATATTTTCGGTCAAATCTCCATTCAATTAACACGGGGAGTTGGCTAGCTATGAGCTAGCTATGCCTTGCCCTCACTCATATTTTACGAAAGTGCGACTATTTCTGAACATCTAACCTAGCTGTAATTTTAGGTCATGTTAGAGAAATATATTTGCTAGAAGTTTGGAGAATACTTTAAATATTGGCCGGTTATTTTTCACACAGTGATGTTAACTAGGCAAATGCAATATACTTCTAACATACACTATTTGTAGAGGTCACGCGTCAATGGTGAGAGCACTGTGTATTGTGTATAGGAAAACGGACAGTAACTGCAGTATGGTATTATTATATATTTCTTATTGTTTGGAAAATGAGACACACTTCTCTAATCCTGATATAGTGACAAAAGTGTATCAGAAGTAAAGCAATTAAATTTTTACTGTAGCTAGCTTGTTGAAGTAATGCAGTTCAAGATATGGTTCCATGAATAGAGGATAAAAACACGAATGAGCCAGTTAGAAATATTAAAACATACAAGGTAATGTGAAAAGTATAATTTGTATAGGCGATGTGAAAAAAACTTTTGAAAAGGGAACACTTGCTTCTTATTTACATGTATAATAAATTAAAAGGAATAAGATTGGTAAAAATATAGCAAATTGTGTTTGCTGCCGCTTGAGGCCTCACTTGTAATTTAAGAACTCAAAAGCTCCTAATTTTCGAGAAAAAAAAACATCCATTATATTAAGATTAATCGTTACATTAAATTCATCTGGCGTCATGATGATTCAACATACTGCAGTTGCTGTTCATTTTCCTATACATAATACACAGTACTCTCACCATTGACGCGTGACCTCTACAAATAGTGTATGTTATAGGTATATGGGCATTGCCTAGTTAACATCACTGTGTGAAAAATAACCGGCCAATATTTAAAGTACTCTCTGAAATTCTAGAAAATATAGTATTGTAACATGCCCTAAATCTTTAGCTAATTTAGGTGTTTGGAAATAATCGCACTTTGGTGTTTTAGTGTATGTTATAGGTATTAGGGCATTGCCTAGTTAACGTCGCTGTGTAAAAAATAACCGGCCAATATTTTCAATGTAAAATAAATTTTCTCGGCAAATGGAAAGCAATAATTTTCATTTTTTCAGTAAATGTCAGAATCCTTGATACTGTTTTTTTTTCAAATCCTAGTGTTAAACTTAGGCGTGAAATTCAGTGATTTAGTGTAAGATTTTCGATTTTGATAGGCTCCAACTCTGCCCGCGAGCCTTTTTTTGGATCAATCTTTTAGCTTTTCAAAGTAATATAGTTCGATAAAGAAGGATTTTTCCCAACTTCCTAACGCACGTCACCGTGAGCGATATATCATAGTTTTGTCAGAATTTCCGTTTTGATTCCACCATTTTTTACTGCCGGCTGAAAATTTTTCGAAATCTAGCATTGTGGGTCGATATCTCTGGGTGCCCGGCCTGGCTACAGTGTTGCCAGAACTTCAATATAGCAAAGACATTCCCAGGCCTAGCGCTCCTATGAAACTGATCATGTTATAAGCACGATGAGGATCTTTCATCACGTGAGTGATTAATTATTTCATTTCATCATCACCGTGATCATCGGAACAATGTGTTGACATTTGCTTCTCCTCAAAACAACTTTGCCCAACATTTGGTTTAAAAAAATCAAATATTTTAAACAAAACTTTCATTTACAAAACATAAATATTACGCTGTATGTTTTATCAAGCAAACTGTTTCGAACACACTTCCAAATAACCTTCGTAACATCCCCAGACTTTCGATATTTAAACGCCAGCAAAACAAAAACCTGTTCAAGCAATTAATTACAAATTGCTTGCCAAACAGAATAACTTGGATGTTAATACTTGACCTAGTATTTCAATTGTCATGAAGGTGACTGGGTATAATGTAGTGCCTTTTGTTTTTGTTTGTTTGAAATTGCTTTTGGAAACCCACCGAAAGTCATAATGAAGCAGCCAAAACATCACAAGTTTAAACATGGAAGTTTATAACAACCTATTAAATGACCTAAAGGAAAAATATTTATGGCAACAATGAGCATTGCATTGTAAGGCATGGTTAAAATGTGTTGAGTACCACCCATACAATCCCTACATACACCCCACTACCCACCTCACACACCTCTACCCCCACCCCACCCCCATAGGCCTACATAATATTACATACCGGTACATAATAATATTTATATAGCACGGCTATAGCTATACATTTAGAAAGTGGTTCCTATAGCGCTAAATTATGACAAATAGGCCTACATGTCAAATTAAAAACAAACCCGAACACAAGTCTGAAGGGTGTAATGAAAATGCCAACCCGCGATGGGGGGGGGGGGTCATTCAAAATTCACCTGGATATAGGAGGGACAACAAATTAAAATCCCATATAATAACACGCGAATTTTTCTAGGTTTGGACAGTGGATTTTCCCATGGACCTCATCCTAGGGAAATAAATAAACAAACAAACAAACAGACAAAATGGTTTTCATAATCATGGAATCCATATATAGCCCCTATAAATTGAAATTGCAGGCTATCACGGGAGCAAATTTCCAAAATTCACCTCATTTACCAGAACACCCAATTGGGAATTTGGGCTACCAAATCGCTCGTCAGGCAATCCTTGCTTTTAATGGAAAAGGGACCTGGTTGACAACAATGGAAATATCGATTATTTCTGCTGGTTGCTCTCGAGATAAAGTACTGAGTTTGACATTTTTGGAGCATGAAGGGAAAAAGGGTAAAATAAAAACGGAAATTCTGACAAAACTATAATAAATTAATAATATTTGAGACTTTCCTCAACTTGTGTTTTATTCAGCAATTTTTGCTGTAATTTTTTTTTCTCTCTTTTTTAACATATATGTATTTAAAATAATTGTTTTGTAATATGCATGACTCTTCTCTTTTAAATTTGAGTGACATTGGCCCACTTATCTCCCTCTATTCATTCTCTTCCTCTTCTATTGACTACGACCCCTCTTGACATCTACTTCCTGTCAATTAGGACAATACCCTATTGTCCTGTGGTCGTGCTTATTTACATAATGCTTTCCAGTTTCTCACTGTAGTCAGTGATGCCAACGCCGCGCCTTAGGCGCACAATTGGGCTACTTGGCGATCACTTGCCGCTACTCAAAAAAGCATGCCGCTACTTGTCTAAAATTGGGCTACTTTTACCAGTCTCAGGCCGCGGCACTAATTTGATGTATTTTCCTTTCAATTTAGCCGATTTATAAAGGTTTTGAGTCTTTGAAGCTCCAAATTGAAATTACGATGGGTTTTGTGACCATTTATTGATCGGTCAGTAACTTCCCAGTAAGTACCGGAAGTTTCAAAGTCAAGTGCTTTTCCGCCCAATTGGGTGTTTTGCGTTCTAAATTCGGGTAAATCCGTCCAAATATCCGGTATTGGGCGCTTTTTTGGAAGCTTAAAAAATTGGGCTACTTGAGAATCCTTTACCGCGGCCTGGCGAGTCAATGCGCCGCGCCTTGACGTTGAAAAGTTTTGGCAACACTGACTGTAGTAAACTGTGCTTCATTGAAGTAAGACATGCTTATTTTGCTCTGAGCTTATCTTGTTTGCTACTGAGTTCTATTTGAACTTGCCTTCAGTTTTTGACTTGAATTTGTTTTTAAATTACAGCATGTAGTTTTTGTTGTTTGCTTTTATATTTTGTTGTCTGTCCCTGAAGAAGAGCAGTTTATCTGCTCGAAACGTCGGTTGTTTTTTGTCCGTTTAGTGTTCAACTGCTATGTACACAGTGATTTTCATCACTTCCAGTGTACTGTTTTCCTGACACTTTTGTGGGCTCTGGAATTGGCAATTTTTGGCCATCGAACTTTGCTTATTTTGTGCCTACTCTGGATGTTTGGTTTAGCGTGTCAGTTTATATGCACAGTGATTTTCATCACATGTTCTAGTGCAGTTTTGTATTACCATTGATCCTTGTTGTTTTTGCAGGTTTAGCACTTTTGTGAGCCTTGGAACTGGTAATTTTTGGCTATCGAACTTTGCTTACTTCCTATGCCTACATTTGCTGGTTTTGCCCCCCCCCCTGCATATTGTCTAGTCTGTATTTTACTTGTTTCCCCACATCAAGTTGGTGTACCTTGCTCGTTTTCCTTTCTATAATAAATTTATATAGACCCACACGATGTGCCTTACAGAGGTGGGAAATATCTTTCTTTAGCAAACTATATTAGTTTGAGACGCTAAAAAATAAATTCCGTAAAAAGCTCGCGGGCGAACTAAAGGCCTATAAAAATCAAAAATATCACACTAAAAGACAAAATTCGATGCTTAATTTTAACACCAGGATTTTTAAAAAAATATATATCCAAGCACTATGTTTTTAACTGACATTGCTGAAGAAAAAAAAGATATTGCTTTATATTTGACCGAGAAAATAAATTTCATAGCAAAACGGTGTATCTCTGAATTGTGCTGATTTTAATATGTATCGATCGACTTTTAGCGCGACTATGCATTTCTAAAGAATCGGATGTCCAGCGTTCTAACTGTACATGTATATGAACCCATAAATAGCCATTTTTAATGTCTCAACGATATCCATGCATAACTTATCGAACGAATCTCCAGTTTGGTTCCAGCTTAATGACTTCGAAACCTACCTATTTGAATGATGTTTCAGGAGGCATGCGCTACACGATCGCATACACGTCGTGTCCGCCATTGCTTATATATCTCTTGTCTGGTGCAAGATATATATAATTTTTGAAGATTATATTGAAACATATTTCAACAACTCTTCCTATACTTTTGTACAGGAGCCAACCGTTGTTAATCCGTGATGAACACACACTTTTGCAGTAAGCGTATAGCGTATACGCGAACGCAAGGTTACGCGTACGCGTTACGCATGCGCGCGTAAAATTCGTCATGCATGGATCGTATGCGTAAACATAAACTCCCTTATGTTGGCGGAAGCAGCTAAATATTACCGCTTTATTCTTTAGTTTTATTGCTGATATCAACAGAGAAATAACGCGATCTTCTTGTAAGGTTGAGTGGCAATGACAAACAGACATTCCGAATGAAAGAATTATGTAAATTAGACATCTTTAGTTTGTTTCGTTGTTGAACAACGTGATGAACAACGGTGAAACATGATTGAATCCCTAATTAAAGCGGCCTAAGGTTTAGGTCAATCAAATTAAAAAATCACCCACTAATAATTGCAATAGAAACCATCTGATAACCATTCATTTCAGAAAAGTATATTAAAGAACATATTAAATGTCCCCAAAAGTCCAAGTGTGGAACAGTGCCTAATTTGCATGAATCTAAAATGACCGCTTATGCAAGGGTATAATTTCAAATTTGGTCAAGTGTTGTTAAAAACTATACTAATGTATTCCTTTCGTCATAAGGATTCGGAAAAAGTATAGTTTGACCTATCCCCGATATACATTTCTTGAGTTATGGGAAAAGGTCAAATATCAAACTTTGGATTCCACAGGGGGACACAAATTAAAAAATGCTCTGATTCTGATAAAGAATGGTTTCATATTGCTCCGCTTGCAGAAACATTAAAAAAAGGATTTGCCATAAAAACGTTTGCCAGTTCTCAGGTAGGCAAAGAAGATCGAATTCCATTGAGCTCTGTTGACCTTGACCTATTTTGTGATGTTACCTATGTAACAAAACATCCAAAAGAATGCAACTTTTCTCATTTTGATTTGTTTTTGCCGAAGGAACAATTTGAGACCAGTTGGATTTAAATTGGTGCATATTTCTACTGTAAACGACTGTGGACCCCAAAATTTGACCTTTGCCCTTTTTCCTATAACTCAAGATGATGAGAGCAAGACATTGGTATGATTTTAAACACGATGTGACCCACTTTTAAATTTTATCCCCTGCATTAGGCCATTTTTGATATACAAATTAGGCACTGTTCCACTACTTGGACTTTTGGGGACTTTGGATATTCTTTAATATACTTTTCTAAAATGAATGGTGATTAAATGGTTTCTATTGCAATTAGAGGTGGGTTAAGCCCTGATTTTCCTTTATTTGATCGACCTAGTTACTGCATCGAGTTGAGAGATGCTACATGTAAGAGGTTGTTCCTTTTGCTGACATGTCTTACAAATCAGGCAAAATGGGTACTACTCGTATATTAAAGCTACTATACATGTATACTGGGATAACTAAATTTAACAACAACAACAACAACAACAAAAGAATTTAAAATGCCTTTTTTTTCTTATGAAAAAGTACAAAAAGAAGATGGTTTGTAGCACTGTGTCTGGGGTACTTCCCTGAAGAACTCATCATCACAAATCATAGCAGGCATAAATTAAGTATGGTCATAGCAAGGAGGTGAATGATATACTTTTGACTATCACTTTAATAGACGTTGACTCTTTGCACACATTCTAAATAGGGTTATCTTAAACAACCGATAACAATAAGATTATAAGGGTAATTAGAGTCATAGTAATTCCAAATCGACTGTTTTAGTGGTAATCAGTTTGGGTACAACAGCTGGGCAACTAACAGTATTACTTTCGAAGTTTTGGAAGCCTTTTATAAATGACAAAAAATGTCTCTTTTATGGAAAACTCTGTTTATTCCAACGTGGCTACCATTGTTTTCGGTTTTATGCCCGTGGTCCACTGTATGGGCCGACTTTACATTAACCGTTCTCCATACTAATGATATTCGAAGCCATTTTCAAGAATTCAATAAAGACTGGAATGACTGCTCGGTAGAGGAGTCCTCTGAAGGACTATGTTTCGGAGGATGGGCACGATTGGATACAAAGATAGCGGAGATTCGAGCCGATGTGGAAGCACGACGTGGAAATCTGTTGCTGCTGGACGCGGGGAATCAATTTGGAGGCACCCTATGGTTTACGGTGTATAAAGATGAGGCGATATCGTATTTTATGAACCGGACTCGATATGATGCTATGGCAAGTATGAAAGTGTATGTTGGTAGGTGTGATGGGGTGAGGGGTGAGGGGTGGGTGTCGGTGTAGGGGTGTCTGTGCGGGGGAAATTTGGCTTCAGCGGGGACACATGTTATGGGACGAGAGTTACATTGATATACAAGGACGTTTTCGACATCATTTGCAACAATCAAAAAACGATTGTTGATAACTTCCTGCAAATATTCTAATAATTATAATGTTATTTAAGGGATCATATCAGGCATATCGAATTGCATTCTGAATACGAAGAATGTCCTTCTGATATCAAATAATATTTTTTTTTGAATTCGCGATATATACGCACTTTACGGCAAATGATTAAACCATGATATGTTTGATATGTAACCGTCCTCGAAGTAAACTTTATAAATCTAATGATATGTACTTAAAGTGTGTGTAGCTGGATTGAAAATTGAAAATTTTGACCTCTCGTATTGAAGATATGGAATTTTTAACCAAAAACACCAAAAAAAATAAGCTCTTTTGGGGGAAAACATGTATATCAATAATATGGAAGGTCAAAATTTTCAATTGATCGTCGGCTTTTCATACCAGCTACATACACTTTCCGTACATATCATTAGATTTATAAAGTTTACTTTGAGGACTGTTAAATATAAAAAATATCAAATGTTAATAATTTTTCATCAAATTTGTATTATATCGCGAATTTCAAAAAATCTAAATTATTTGATATCAGAAGGACATCTCGCGTATTTAGAATGCAATTCGATAGGTCTGATGTGCTCCCATGTCCCACACAAAATACTGTCCAAACGTCCATACCCCATCCCTTAAATAACATTATAATTATTAGAATATTTGCAGTAAGTTATCAAGAAACGTTTTTTGAATGTTACAAATGATGTCGAAAACGTCATTGTAAATCAATGTAACTCACGTCCCATAACATGATTGTGTCCCCACTGAAGCCAAATACCCCCTGCTAGTGATTATGCCAAAAGTTGTGTATTTAAGTCAAAATAAAGCATTTACATGAATCTGTAATTTATATATTGACAGTATATAAATTAGCTACATGTATTTGAATGGGGCTTCAACTCGTCGCCAAAGTGCTACACTATCGTAAGTGCAGTTTGGACAGTTTTACAGGAGGAACATATTTGTGTTTTGCGTAGCCGTTTGTTTTCAAGTAACCATAAAATGACATGGGAATGTAAATCAATTTAATTTTGATAATATAAACTATAATAAATGGTGTTAAAGTTAATAAATAGATGAATTATTTACTGATTAAGATGTCGTAAGTGCGACATACGATAGTGTTGCACTCAAATAGAAATTAGTGTAGAGTGCAACACTATCGTATGTGCCAGATATATACGATAACATTGACTGCTAAATTAGGATATTCGTAATATCGGCTCAAATTTCCAGTATCTGTCATTTTATGTTACTTAACCACTGTTAATTTAATGCGGCACATAATATTTACAATAGAAAGACACCTTTTGCCGTAAAGTTATCTCAGTCTCAAGATTTATTACCGAATCTAAGAATAACAAGAAATGTCTTTAAAAAGACAACACCATGGATGAAATTCATGTTTCATAATTTTACATTGACAAGTACTTGGAATGCTATAGTAATTTTTTGTGTGTAGCACATGCACAACTAACCGGGTTGGAAATGTTGTTACCACGAATACCACCAATGACATACTATAAGCTAAATTGAAAAATGTGTGTTAAATAGGTCTACATTAAATTTATACTAAATTTATACTTGTACAAACAAAGGGATCAATGGAAATCACATCCACCGAGTTTCGCATCAATCCAACAATCTATATTCAGACGACTTTGTGATTACGTTTTATGACATGACTTTGAACATTCTGACATTCCAAAAATATATACTTATTCCACCTCAGGCTCAGATGACCTTTAACAATTATAATCAAAACGACTGATTACTCAATCCCAGGGGTTCCCTGGCTCAATTCAATCTTTATTTTCTGAATGTGTTGATTATACGGTAATTGAATACATGAATACAAAACCCACCCAAGTCCATGGGAAGTGATTTTGAGAGAAAAACACGTGTATCATTTTAATTCCTTCAGTTATATTTACCTGGTCAATATGGTAAGTTTTACGTTTTAAATTTTGGACTTGGGTGGTTTTTTGAATCATATACAATGACAACAATGTTTGAATGAGATTACCAATAGTAAGAGTATACAAAATAAAGCACACAGGTATGTATAATGTTGATAAGCATTCTGCCATGTAATATAAACCACACACTTTCCTTTATTAAACCCATTTTTTTTCAAGAGTCACTCTGAAGCAATGAAATGTGTTACAAGTGGACTTCTATACATACTGGATTTCAATCAATGTGTTACAAGACTCAAATCATGGACTTGGGTGGTTCTTTCATACATGCTATCTTTCACATGCTCAATAGACACAGTGGATGAATTTGAGTTGTTTTTTCATACATATGACAGGCCTATGCATAGAAACAAATTCCCATGCTTAAATCAATTTGGCCACAGTATGGACTTGGGTGGCTTTTGTATTCATATATTCAATTGTTACTACTAACTGCCCAGTTGCTCTACCAAAATGTATAAAAACCAAAGCAACTATCTACCCCAATTACTGGTAATTAACCCCCCCCCCCCACTAGTGTCACTCCCAACATCAATTAGTGATGGTAACTGACCCTAGTTAACAGTGCAGGTGCCTCGGCACCTTATACCCAGCTTGGTCCTGTCTGGTCAGATAATTGAATATATGAATACAAAAGCCACCCAAGTCCATACTTTGGCCAAATTGAGTTAAGCATGGGAAAGTGTTGCTATACATAGGCCTGTCATATGTTTGAAAGAACAACTCAAATTCATCCTCTGTGTCTATTGAGCATGTGAAAAATAGCATATATGAAAGAATCAACCCAAGTCCATGATTTGAGTCTTGAAACACATTGATTGAAATCCAGTATGTATAAAAGTCCACTTGTAACATCTTCATTGCTGGAGAGTGACTTTTGAAAAACAAAATGGGTTTAATCAAGGAAAGTGTGTGGTTTATATTACATGGCAGAATGGTTATCAACATTATACATAATTGTGTGCTTTATGTTGTATTATCTTACTAGTGGTAATATCATTCCAACATTATTGTTTTTGTATATGATTCAAAAAACCACCCAAGTCCAGAATTTAAAATGAACCTCACGAAGTCCCTGAAATGCTAATCGTCATACCTAATACAGTTTAACCCACCCATTTGCACGTACAACTTACCATATTTACCAGGTAAATCTAACTGAAGGAATTAAAATGATACACAGGTTTTTTTTCTCAAAATCACTTCCCATGGACTTGGGTGGGTTTTGGATTCATGTATTCAATTGCTCATTATAATTGTTGAATTAGTGTCACTTGTTGACAGCTTATCAGTAGCCTGGATCAGCAGGGGTGCATTTATATCATTTTTCATAGAGCAATTGTTCAAAATATTTAATGTCAAATGGTTCCTAAAAACCTTATTTGTGAATGGATTTTTATTGTTGAAAAAACAAAATGTATGTTTAATATATCAATGATTCCATTAACAGCAATTTCCTAAGTTTCCATCCATAAATAATCACAGAGTATCAAGTGTTTATTTTCAGATTTCCAATTAACCATTATCAGTAGGGTGCCAAATTGCTAATAGTTATAGTCAGAAACAGGTATTTTGTCCTGTAGTCCCTGGCAACCCAGTCTGCTAGTGGCTCACTCGCAAACATACACGACAGAAACCGGCTGTGAAGGAGCCTATATGCACGTAAACAACTTCCTTATAACATGTATAATAAAATCCGATTTTGAGTATAATAAAGAAAGTCATGCATATGCAAAATGAAGCAATTACCTATTGCTAACTTGGTAAAATGCATACTCGTAGCCCAATCTTGTACATCATAGCACCCATTTTTGGTTTGTGGTTTCGAAATGTTGCAATTAAATATTAGTTCTTTCAAATATGAAACGCTAAAACCCAAATCTAGAACAAACAATCATACATTTAGAAAGATATAGCAAACTTTCCATGATAGAGATTGGACCCAAGACAAAGTACACCCAAATTAAGTGTCAATTCAGAATTATCCCACCCTGGTGGAAAACACTGGTTTTGTCGTCTCTATTACCGGTCATGGGAGCTATGAACTTAGCCAGCTTGGTGACAACGCCTGCAGTCGAAAGCGTCACAGTCAGTGATGTGTTAGAGACTGTTGTGCAGTTACGATGGTGTAGCATTCCGTGATTTTGTTGTTTAGATCCAAGAAAGTAGCGTATGTGGCACATACGATGGTTTTGCAGCAGATGGAAAAACAAAATTAGCGTGCAAGACTACCGTAAGTGGCACATACGATAGTCTTGCATGCATTAATAAAATTGTAAATGCACTTACGATATTTTATTTTATTAATTAAAAAATAATTAAGAAATTTTGAAACTTAAAACCAGGTTTAAAATGTGTGTTTTTATATGGCCATCCATAATTCGTCATGTCACTCTGCCGACGAACTTCGTCAATACTGCTGTTCACTTCATTTTTTGCCCTATTTTTCATTTCAGAAATACCAAATAACAATTTGAATGAAATAATCCTTCACTTTTAAGTAATTTATAAACATTTTTTTACACTTTCGCTGCGATCACCGAATGGGACTTTAATTAGGCACGATAAAAAAATCTCTTTCAAAATGGTTGCTATAGCAAATTTAATACTCTACGGTTTACATCATGCGTTGTATAAAAATAGAAAAATACATGGTGCTTGAATGTAGAAAGAAATAAAAAAAACACTACCAGCAAACATTTCACTTTGTCTCGGAATAAAACGATTAATACAATAAGAATCCTTCGACCTTTGCCGTGCGCTATGATGAACTGTGATTCACTGTGAATTTTCTTCCTACGATTTTTTTTCAAAAAATATAGCAATAAATTTGACCTCAGGGCAGATTTTGTTAAAACATTAAATAACCGTAATATGTTGTAATGTTTCTATATAGGCCAAAACTAGATATTTAAACGATCTTAATCATATAGTCAATGGGTCGTTTTAATAACAACTGGACTCGTAATTAGTGTGTAACTTCTAGGCTTCCCATTGAAACAACGTATTGCTCCAGTGGTGTTGATATTAGAAGTAAAAACGTGTATAAAAATACCCCATAGATCAGTATATACACTTCCGTGTGGGCACCACAAACCACTGCGTTTTGTTCACATCATTTAAAGCCATAATGTACGATCTTATAATACGAAATTGTTTTCTTTTTTTCAAACCTAAATTTTTGGCATATTTATAATGTTTACATATGTCTCAACTTGCACCTAAATGGAATCAGCCAAATATGTTGTGTTTGTAGGTCAACAGAGCGAAGTTCGACATAATGTCATAATTTAAAAATTATGACATTATGTCCTCCTATGTTCTATAATTATATAAAACTTGTTATTTCAGCTCAAAATGGACAGAAACCCTTCCCGATAACTATTACTAGCATTATTTCAGCATTTTGAGTATATAATAACAAATTAAAAATTTGAAGGAAAGCGCTACATTAAGGCTTTAAGTGAAAAATATCTCGGGTGTTACATTGCATTGAATACGAGCTTTCTTCTGATCCCAAAATTTCAATTGTTATGAAGAATGGGGAACGAGGCTGCCGGTTGGGTCAAGCATATTTAAGACACGCAATGCCAATAGGAAAGTGCTGGGAAAGTTAACTGCTGGATCAACACTTATTGAATCGAGTGACACTACAAACACGGATAACGTCGTTCTAGCGAAGTTTAATATAATAATGACCTTCAAAATATTTATGATAGGTGCGTAAGGCCCGATTCATACTTCTTAATTCCATGTCGAATTTTCAATCTTATGTATTGGTGTTCGTGAATGGAGGCAATTCGCATAGAATGTGTTAAGATAATGTATAAAATCTACAAAAAAGAGGTGTAAGAAACATGAAGCATTTTATGTTCCATAGTATAGTTTAAAGACTTTAAGTTGTTTACCATTTACAATTATTAAAGTTACTTACCATATCCATGCACCCAGTCAGAAAAGTCATGGGGATGCCAATTACCGACAATTTTGTGAGTAGTCGGGGAAATCCTGCCACTCTTTATGTTTCACTACCTGGAGAGAATTGATCAAAAATTGAAATCCTGACTGAGGTTTGTATCTGTTGACCAGATCAGAAATATGTCAAGGAAGTGAGACATGATCAAATCTCTCCAGGTAATGAAACTTAATGTAAAGAAAAACACTGAATAGCAGCATTTTAACGAATACAGTGTGGGCCAAAAACAACTTTACCCAATTTCAGAGGGTGGTTGCTCGAATTGTAGAAGAGCTATTCATGATATTGTTACATATTCTAAATGTATATTTTTCTAAAAGTATGTGATGAAGAAATGAAAGCAAAAGGAGCTAAATTAACAAAATGGGGCTAGTTTTACGTCCGAGGGTCAAAAATCACTTTGTCTACACGTAATTCAACGCAATTTGTCCGATTGCTAAGAGTAAGGCCTACATATGCGTTAGGCATACATGTACTTAGTAAACACGTTTGGCTTGTCTTTGAAAAGTGATGATTGTTTTACATGCATGAAAGAAATACAATCAATTTTAATCCCCATTTAAGTGATATGTACTTGAACTTCACTCCTGTCGTTGACCAACAATTAGCATAATTACAAAGGTTTCTTCTGGCGCAATTTTTTAATTTTAAATAGGTCTTCGTGCATTTTGTGACTGCGTGGCTTATTTCTAAATAGGTTTGCAAGGTGTCAAGATAAGGCAATTCACAACACAAGAGAGGACTTTTATGGTAGAGGTATACTTAAGAACAGAATGCTTTTTGGAAGTGCAGCGTCAATTTAGGATTCGTTTCCCGAACGTAAGAGTCCCGCCGAAACCTACCATAACTCTACTTACGAACAACTTTCACAACCTCGGAAGTGTGATGAATAGATGCAAAGCACGGAGCGGACGTCCAAGAACTGGCCGTTCAGCTGCAAATATTGCAGCGGTACAAAGGGAACTTGCAGCTAACCCCACTACCCCAGAGTCAGTTGTCGACGCAACAATTTGCCAAACATACCACGAACGCAATAAGTGCAATAACTTTCTTGTAGGTAACATTTGACAAAAAATGACAAAAATGAGGTCTGAGGTTACAATTGCTTTGCGCATATTTAAAGATAATTGTTTTTATATCTTTGCAGCAAGAAAGCTGCATGTCATGACGAAATATCGTAGCTTGACATTTAAATTGTGTATGTTTGATTTATTTCATTGTGTTATATAAAACTGCTGAACAAATGTGTGCGTATAGTGAGTGGTTCTAATTCTCTATTGAACTCGCTACTGCAAATGATGCGACGCGACAGCTAGTACGTCTTCGCGTGGACAACGTTGATTTTGACCATTTCATTTAAAACTAGCGTCACGTTTTTAATTTAATACATTTTTGGATAGTTTTTTCACCAAATACTCTTACGAAAATGTTCTTTACGAACATGTGAAAACAATTTGAAGCAGACGTTTCAATTTTGAGATATGAACCTTTTAAATTGGGTAAAGTTGTTTTTGGCCCACACTGTACTTGTTGCATCGAATATTCGATTAGATTACAAAGCATGAATCGGGCTTAATGAGTTGTAAAAGCGAAAGCTGTTTATATGGCAATACTACACATGATGTAATAACAATTAAACAGACAATGTTTGTTTTGTTTATCATTCAGTTTTTCATTTGTAGCAAATAAGTGTTTGACCTTGGCAAGATAGAGAATGACCGATATTATATATTGATTATATATATTTTGATATGTAAAGAAACCTTTAATCGTTAGCTTTAATAAACCAAAACAATTAATTCAATCGGCTCACAACTTTTGAAGATATACCCTTTTTAATAAAAGTACCCGTTTTGCACTCTGTCCACGGATAGCAAACAGAGTGGATCGGATGGCTCATGCTGTGGAGTGGCCTGCACGATCACCAGACCTCACATCACTTGATTTTTTTTTCCTTTGTGGCAAAATCCAAGATTTTCGCAAACGTATTACTGAATGCATTCGCAAGTATCCGGCGCACAAGGATGTACGCAACGCAATTGATGCAATGAGGACCAGGGCTGAAACCTGTATTCGCCACGGAGGCAACCAGGTAGAGGGCAGAGCAGCACAGTAAACTCACTTCAGAAGAACCAAAGACAAACCAAACAGCCTTTTAGGGCTACCTTTTATCCTAAAATGAGAAATGACTTATGTTGTAAACAAAAAAAAGAAAGCAAGAAACAACAAAGTAAGAAAGTAAGAAACATAATAAAACAAAAAGGGCAAGAAAAAATAAGTAATTGCAAGTAAAGCAAAAGAAGTCCCATTCGGCATCCATTTTACCTACAAATTAATGACACTATTAACAAAATCCATTGCCCATAAACCCACCGGTAAAGCCCATTCCATAAATAAAGTTATTTTATAAAGTTATCATTGAGGAATGTTTGATATTCATGCATGGTATGTGTACTCCTTTTCAATCTTTGAAGTAGCCAAACCTTCTCCGTGGACAGAGTGAAAAACGGGTACATTTCTTTAAAAGAGCATATCTTCAAAAGTTGTGAGCCGATTGATATAGGCCTAATTGTTTTGGTTAATTAAAGCTAACGACTCAATGTTTCTTTACATATCAAAATATATTTGATCAACTTTTCAGAAATAGGAGAAAAAGAGGGCGCAATGAGGGGCCTCTTTTTTGGGGACACCCTGTAGCTTATCTGTACAGTACCATCCATTCATTTTTGTTGACAGTAATAAAGTATAAAATATATAGATATGTGTTTTTCTATTATTCTATTAATTTATTATTATCATTATTTTTTTATTATTACTATTACTATTATTATTATTATTATTATTATTATTATTATTATTATTATTATTATTATTATTATTATTATTTGTTGTTGTTGTTGTTGTTGTTGTTGTTGTTGTTGTTGTTGTTGTTGTTGTTGTTGTTGTTGTTGTTATTGTTGTTGTTTGTCTGTCTTTGTTAGTTTGATCCGATACGGTAAATGGCTCCATGGTCCAGACCTGGATTTAAGATAACCGCGTTTTATTTTCAAATGCGATGGTCCAGAAATGTTTTGAGGAAATGAGATTTTTACAAGTTAGATTATTTCAATGTTCATTCAGTCATTAATACGAAGTTCGATAACAAACTTACTACTCCGTTTTAGTGGCGGCGGCAGGGGGGAGATTTTTTAATCAAATGTATGGTTTCTGCACCCGTATCATTGCCATGCGCCCTGGTTAAGCCATTAGTCCTTTGATATGTTGAAAGAAATTGAATTTATTTCATCCATAGGCGATAGGTAACCACGAATTCGACAATAAACCTGAAGGATTATCCATGTTTCTCCGTAATGCTGACTTTCCCGTTGTTAGTAGCAACGTTGACGACAGCAAGGAGCCAGTCCTCAAGGGCCTATACACAAAGTCTCACGTATTTGAAATAGAAGGGGAAAAGATTGCTATCATTGGATACACCTATTGGAATACAGGAGAAATTTCACCAGCAGGTAAATATATCTAGTCGAGTCCTTAAAAAATCACATTACTTACGGGATGGCAGAGGGATGGCAGTGGGATGGCAGAGGCATATTTTTCCAGTTTTAGTCATTTAACTAAAACACTGCAATGTACTTCACGGTTGTTTGATGTTTTAATTTATTCATTTTTCTAACAAAAAAACATTATTTAATGCTCAACTAAAGACCAGGACACTACAAACAGTTATCACACTAAAACACATATATTTAAAAGCTATTTTTAAGATTTTCGTTTCTATATCAAATTATTCATCTTTTTTGTGGTATTTTTATTCTATAAACTGTACATTTGTGTGTAAATTGAGGGCGCTATTATATTTTCAATTTAAATTAACCAAATAATTTTCTTTACATTCATGACAAAAGGTATTTTGAAAATTTTCTTGTCATCTGTTGTTTGAATATCATTACACAAGTGTATACCCCTTGTAAAGATGTACAAAATGTATGATAAATGGCGCCATCGTTGTTCACTTTACTTTAAAATGACACGGTTTTACATTACATCAGACCATTGGTCTGAATTAGAAATGAGTCAACACAATAATCTCATTTATATTAACATAGATCGTGTATTGTTCTAATTGAAACCAATAATACATGTATATGGGCGAAAATGAATCGCCTTTATAGACCCCATACCATTCCTCTTGTGTGTTCGCTTTATTTGTCGCAATATTAGAAAGCAAGCACTCTGCACCCTCCAACCTGCCTTAATGCGTTAATTATGGATTAAGATCATACTGCTTATATCATTGTAACGTTGCAAGTACATCGACAAAGTAACGTTGTTTAAAGGCAAGCAAAGAGTAATACAAAGGGATTGCAAATACTGTATTTACTATGTGTTATTCTGTATACAACAAGATACCTGCCCTACATAGGCATCAACAGAATCCCCATTGAATCTTACGTAGTTCTGCAAGTAGGCTATAGAAACACAACTTTTAAGATAGAAACTGAACCAGAGCAAATCGATGACGTACATGTATAACCTGGTAACATATAGAGGCATCTGATTTAATTTCCATCATCTAATATTACTAGGTAACACTGTATTCTTGGAAGAAGAAGCTTCCATTAGGAGCGAGGTGAATCGTCTGAGGAGTAAGGAAGGTATAAATAAGATCATAGCTCTGGGCCATTCCGGCATTGTGGTTGATGAACGTATTGCCAAAACTGTGGAGGGAATTGATGTAATTGTTGGTGGTGATGAACAATTCTTCTTTTATACAGGTTAGTGGAAGGTTTGCTTTCTTTGATGGTTTTCAAAAAGCTTTTAGGACATTGACCAGTTATTGTACATTTTTTACAAGTAATCTGATAATTATGGTGGAGTTATTACACAACAATTTTATGTAAGGACATGGGGCTTCACTTCAAAATAATGAGGTAAAGATACTTCATTTATAGCGAGATTAAAATGTGATGGATGTTGTACCTTAAAGATTATCTCAAAAGATCATCAATTATGGTTGTTGTTCTCTTCATATTAATTAAAGTCAGATGCATCCTATATATCTGACTAATTTGTTCCGAGTAGCGCATACTGGCGAACATCAATTATCTTTAAAATAGTCTGCAGCCGTAACACTGTATATTACATGACTACAGAGGGCAATATTACCAATGTTTTAACGGTGCAACGCCAATTATGCCCTGGTCGTTACCCGTGCTCAACGAATTGCGTAATGCACTTCACGGATTACACGTTTTTATAGAAAAACACAACGATTAATATATTGTAGAGTTCTTGCAAGAATGCCCATCAGGTGTCATATTACTAGACCTGTACAATATATAATGCAGTAGTGTCGAATGTTTCTAGGGTAGCTATTGCAGACAGGTCCATCTTGTAATAACCACTAGATAATACTCGTTTCTTAATTTGCAGGAACCCCGCCATCGAACGACGTGCCGAAGTATGATTACCCATTCCGTGTGAGCCCAGACCACGACCCGAATACATTTATACCCATTTTTCAGGCATATCGATATGGAAAATATTTAGGACGATTTGACATTACCTTTGATGACAATGGAAAGGTAACGGATTGGTCGGACCTATCCAATCCGATACTCCTTGACAAAGACGTTGAGCAAGGCAAGTAAAATTTCTTTTCTAAACTTGTGTTTTATATATAATCGACCGTATTTTTATGTGATTAATGTGATGTATCTTAACCAGTGGCTAAGGTTTCCAATTGACATGGGGGGGTGTTGGGGTTGGAAAAAAATATTGAAATATAGTGAATCTGGCACTTTTGGGCAACAGAATAAGTTTATGGTACAAATGCGCGCGAAACAAAATGCAATTTTGAAGCTAAACTGATGAAATATTGTGCAAAAGCGGAATAATTTCGCGCGAAACCCACATACAGTCGTCAACATTGGGGGATGATGTATGAACCACCCCGTACATGTCCGTTCAATAACGTTGATTGTTTTCAAATCGTTACATGTATAAGCTGTAGCATACATAATAAGTACACTGGAAGCGGCGTCTATATATCGATACATTATCGATATCTTGTCTTACTTCATACAGATGGCGAAACTATGCAGGAGATCCACAAATGGGCACAGAAAGTGGAAGAATACAAGACAGAGTACGTTGGAAACACACACGTAATTCTAGACGGAGATGATCAGTCGTGTCGTCGTACAGAATGCAACCTCGGCAACCTCATAACCGACGCCATGGTACAGCAACACATTCAGGTCCCCAATGAGGACCGCTGGAATGATGTCAGTATCGCACTAATGAATGCTGGTAACATAAGACAATCGATACAACCAGGTAATTTTATGCGTAAAAAACAACTTGAGTTTGACCCTCGTCTTTACTAAAATGGGCATCTGCTTTCTCATCGACTTTTCACGATGCTTAATGTAACCTGCTATATCCTTCGTGAATGACCAATTGTGCCCCTATTCAGAAGACATGCAAACACACAGCTGGCTTAAACAGGTGTGTGTGTGAAACAAAAACACCAAAGCAGCAGTAGTCAGGGTGTCTCGGAGCTACCAACTTGTGTCTTAACCCTCATTTTGTAGTAGCAGGTGACAAAATATACAACCAAATGACTTGGGCCAATCTTAGGAACATGTGTGTATGGCTGACGATAAATATTTGAGAGTAGGGGTTGGTGAAGTTCATTGGTTTTTAATTTTTAATTTTCGTTATGGTTAATAGATGAAGGTAGTAGAGAGATTGCGGTGTTCTACACGAGGTACGCGATACGTGCTTTTATACGTACGTTCTAAACATACGTGTGGATCGCATGAGGATGTACAATCTCAAACAACGATTTTGCATACGGCGTTTAGCCCTCTTGTGACTTTAAACGCTTGTGATCAAAAGCAGACGTCTATATAGGTTTTCGAGCGGCCTCTATATTAAAACGTTTAATTCAACCTGAACTTGATTTTAAAACATGACTAACAAGCCGCTTGCAAATAATTGTTTATAGTGCTTCCGGAATATTATGATGGAAACCAAATTATGTTTATGAAGGACTACTTCATGCCTATATCAGTACTTTATTTTCAAAATGATACTTTTCGTGGGAAAAATTTGTCACGTCGCGTAACCGCGCACAACATGTCAATTTCAACGTCCTGCATTTGTTTTATACGCCGTTGGTGTCCAAAACGTGACGGCCAATATCACACACATTTTAAAAGACAATCTATATGTATAAACCTTACGTATGGATGAAGTCAAATTTCCACACATCATGAATCATATTAATAATTAGACCTTCTTTCGTATGTTCTATATCTTTCAATGTCTTTAATTATATTGTAAAACGGGCATATCTTGTGCATTTTCTACGTTGCCCATACGTTCATTTCGTATGTGCTGAATCGTCAATACTGGTCAATACACGACCTCGCACTGTTATAGGAGAGTGATTTTGAATAGATAGTCGGGCGTACGATCACGACGTTTGGATATTGATTAATACGGGTGAAAACATTTTAACCTGAAAATCGCTCAGTTGGTCAAAAGATATAACGTAGTCAGCATATTACATGCACGACTACTTATGCCCATTACTATGTGTTCAATTTGTATTCGATATGTTTTGTTTCAGGTGAAATTCATGCTTCGGATGTGACCGACATATTTAAATATGGTAGTACCATAGATACTTTAGATATACAAGGAAAAAACCTTTTACAAGCCCTGGAAAAATCCGTTTCGGAATATGAATCAATTGTGCACGGACGATTCTTGCATTTCTCTGGTATGCTAGTTGGTTGTTATAATTTACATAAACATAAAAACATATTATTAATTATATTAAAGAAACAATGGTACTAACAGAGATTCTGGAAAGACTTAGCTAGATATAGTATAACTACTTTACAGAATCAATTGGTATCGAAAATAACATGCATATTAAGGCAAAATGTGAAGAAAGAAATAGAAGCAGAGAGAATAAAAAAGAATGAGGGGAAGCAAAAGGAGGTGAAGGAGGAAAAAGGTAAAGATTACTAGCAAAAAGAAGCAGAAGATGATGAAGTAAAAGAAAAAATAAAGAAGAAAGGGAAAAGGAAG